>NC_080791.1:86390718-86699885 GCF_028018385.1 Neofelis nebulosa
CTACTGGCCACCAGAGCCAAGCAATGTAAATGTGTCCCCTGGCAACAGCCACCAAAATGGGGCACCGGACATGGGCACCCTCCAGGAAGACACTGGCACTTTGGATTGCAACAGAAGGTGAGACTAAAGATAGAGCCTACCCTCAGAGTTCTGTGGAAAGGATCACAGTTAGCACCTAGATGCCTGTTTAATTAGAATGTTGCCCCTAAAGTATCAGTCTGATGATGATTAGCTAATGTGCCTCTTTCACAGAAAGACTGAGCTTCTGGGTCTGTTTCCTCTTGCTTTTTCTTCCCTGGGGTGTCAACTGGTTAAGAACTCTGTCTCCTTTGTTCATAGTCCTGTGGGACCCACTAGCATAAGTCCTGCTGGCCCCCAGAGCTAGGTGATGTAGAAGTGCCCCCCAGCAGTAGCCACAAAAATTGGTGCACCAGATAGGGCCTATGATGGTGACACCAATTATTATGGTTCCACGGGACAAGGGTTGCAAGCTCCCTGGTCTTCAGAGCCACGTGATCAAGAGAGTCGAGGCCACAGCCACAAAACTCAGGGCACCACATGTGTGTAAAAGCTCCCTTCTGGGAGATTCTGGTGCTCTGGGATGCTTTCATATAGAGAGGTGAACCCCCTTCACTTAAAGTCTGGGTGCAACCAGCCATTCCTGAGCTGAACCCGGAAGCTGATGAGCCTGAGCCCTTGAGCCCCTGAAGAGCAGTTTCTCAGCTCACTCCCAGTCTTGTGGGTCTTGGGATGCTAGCCCCATTGGTTTTCAAAGTTAAATGTTTTGCAGGCTTGTCTCTCAAGTGTATGTTGTAAAACTTGGGATGCCTGATGTGGGGCTCACTGTGGGTGAGCTGTTTTCTTTTGTTGTTGTTGTTGTTGTTGTTGTTTACTTTAAATAAATTGAGTTTTTGAAATGGTAAAGAAAACCTAAACTCCAAATAAATAAGGTCTTTTAACAAGTAGCGGGGGATGGGAAGAATAGTTATTTTGACATTTTAGTTTCCATCAAAAGAAACAGAAAAAGTGTATGCCATCCCAGGGGAAATTATATAAGCTCTTCCGGGTTTACAGCAGTGCTGGAATTCTCTGGTGATTCTCACGGGAGCCAAGATTACCTCTGGAACAATCTAACTATTGGAAAGCACTAGTGTCTGGCAGAAAGCCAACTAGGATAGGGCAAAGGATGTGCTGTCCTCAATCCTGAGAGTCTGGATCAATCCCAGGGGCCCAGCCTGCCTGTGGCAAAGCTGTGAAGAAGCAAAGCAAAGACTATCTCCAATCCCCACCCACTTTCCTATTCCCTTCCTAATCCTCCTCCTCTTGATCTTTCTGTGCCTCCTCCCACTCCTGTTTCTCCCCCCTACTCAATTCACATCCTGCTTGTGTGATGAGCACTGAAGGTACAAAGCCACCTACTCAGGGCCCTTGCATTTTAATAAGGAGCTCTTATACACCCAGAGTAACGTTTCTCTATTGCTAGAAATTTAAGCCTCTGTACCGGCAGTGGGAAATACATCTGGTCTCAAGCACCACACTTCCTGTCCCACAAAAAGTCAGCTCAGGTTTGGTGAGGCACCGAGGACTACATCCCTGCATCTCACTGTGGGCAGATGGGGATGTACAGCATCACCAGGATAATACCTCAAACTCCTCTGCTCTGTGCCAGCTCACACAGAACCTTGTTCTCCCCTCATATATCCACACCCCTGCTGTCTGGCTTAACCCACCTACCTTCAGTCTCTGTTTAGATGTCCCTTTCTCTTGGAGGCTTTCCCCAGTGGATCCCCAAATCTGGGTTCTGTCCCTCTGATGTACCCCCATAATACTGAATGCCTTCTCCCGCAGCACTTATCACACTGATTTGCTACTTGGTAAACCAGTACCCATCACAGCCCTGACATTTAACAGGTGCTTAATTTATTGAATGAATGAATGAATGAATGATCTATTCACAAACCCTGTAGCTGCAGAGACCATGAAGGTCTTATCCTGCATCGTACCCTCATCACCCAGGCCAGTAATTAGGCCATGATGGGCATACAATAATTATTCATTAATTGATTGAAAGAAGTCCTCATAAAAAAGGTACTTGGATCTATGCCAATAATGTCCTGGCATCCTTCTTACAAGAGCAAGAGGCACAGCCCAGGGACCTTTTCTAGACTATCAGGATGGGGAGACAGAACAAGATAAAGGAAATGCTCCAGGAGTACCTCTGTCCAGGGGGCTCCTCTCTTCGACCACAGGCTTAATTTTCTAGAGATGCTGAACCTGAGGCACAAGAGTAGGCCTTCAGACAATCCATGAACATCCTGAAACTTTAATCAAACATTCATGTCAGTAATTATATGCATATTTTCCTGGAAGGAGGCCCTTGGTTTTCAATGAGTCTCAAAAGGCTATGACACAGAGTCATTGCTCTAGACCTGCACCATCCAGTATGACAACCACTGGCCACATGTAGCTATTTAAGTTTGAACATAAATTAAAATTTCAAAACCTTAGTTACACTAGGTACATATCAAGTGTCTCAATACCCACTATTGGACAGCCCAGAGACAGAACATTTTTATGGCTGCAGAAAGTTCTACAGAACTTCTCTATATTGGTAGCATTACCCAGCATTCAATGTATAGGCAAGATTTGTTTGAATTGCGCAGTGTTTTTGTAAAATGAGTTACCGTGGTTTAGAAACGGAAACATGGACCTCGAAATCCTGATTTGGCGGGGGAGGTAACGGGACTATCTGCCAGGTTGGGGCCTGCACTCCTGGCAGCAGGCATATACAGGACCGCTCAGTTTAGCTGGCCCCTCGTCATATCTACTTGTTGGGCCCTCCCCAACATTTGGGTTTGCGCCCTAGTTTCTAGTGGACCTCAGCCACCCAGGTTTCTTTCCAGCCTCTTGTGTTTGTACCAGACTCCAAGTTTGGGTAAGTGGGGATGAATTTGGTTTAAGAGCGCATCTTGGGGTTGAGGTCTAGGGCTGGGGTTCAGGCGCCCAGCTGGAAGTTGGGGAGCGGCAGCGCCTCGTTCCTTTCAATTCTCCATAACTGGAAGAAGAGAAAGGGAATTTTATCCTGAACATCTGTTGCTTGACAAAGAACTTCCCCGTCTTCCTAGGAGCCCGGAGTCCCCAGCCCAGTACGCCTGGGCCCGCCCCTCGCGACGAGATCGCGGGGAGGGGCCGAGGAGAAACCCGAGCCCCGCGCCCACCGCCCGGGCTGGCGACGTGGCTCGGCCTCCCCGGCCTCCCCCCCTCCCCGCAGCCCGGCGGCCAATGGGCGCGTTAGCCGGGCTGCCCGAAGCTTCCCTGCCCGCGGCCCGGGGCGCGCCCCTTCGCTCTGGCGCGGGGCGGGCCCGTCCCCTCCCCCGCCGCTGCCGCCGCCGCCGCCGCGCTGGGAGCCCCCACTCCCCAGTCGCCGTCCTCGTCGCTCGCTCCGTGCCTCCCCGCGGGCCGCTCTCCCGTCCTGACGATGGCGCGTGGCGGCCGCGACCGCCTCCTGGGGCTCGCCCTGGGGCTGCTGCTGGCGCTGGCGTTGGCGCCCGGGGCGCTGCGGGCCAAACCCACGGTGCGCAAGGAGCGCGTGGTGCGGCCCGACTCGGAGCTGGGCGAGCGGCCGGCCGAGGACAACCAGAGCTTCCAGTACGACCACGAGGCCTTCCTGGGCAAAGAGGACTCCAAGACCTTCGACCAGCTCACCTCGGAGGAGAGCAAGGAGAGGCTGGGGTGAGGCCGCGGTCCGGGCCGCGCTGGGGGGCGTCGCAGGTGCCCGCGGGGGCACCCCGGCGGGAGCCACGCGGGACGCGCGCCGCAAAGCAAAGCGAAAGCGAAATCGGGCGCGCGGTCGGAGGGCGGGGTCCGGCGGGTGCTGCGGCGGCCGGGCTCGCGCTGAATTGCCCGCGGGCCGGGGAACCAAAGCGTGGGGACAGCCGCCGCGCCCGGGCCGGGGTGGCTTCCCGCTGGGAGGCAGGAACGTGGCAGCGGCAGCGGGAGCCAGGGCGGCGAGGGCCCGCCCCCTCCCCTCGGTTGCATCAGAAGGGAGGGGAGAGTGGGTACAAAAGAAGAGTTTGTGCACAGTGGCCTTTTAGTGACATGAGTTCTTCCCCACCTTCCCAGTTTCCCTCTTCTCCCCCAATTCCCGGGGTGGAGGTTTTGTGACACTGCTAAGAAGGTCTGCAGGATGAACACAAATGGATCAAAGCTGAAGGAGCAGATGAAGGAGAGGGTAGATTCCTGGCGGGTGTTCTTGGGCCGCGGCAGGGGTGTTCTTGCCTTCTGCCTAGTAGTGGAGATAGCAGAAGCAGGGATATACAAACCTTGGTGAGAAGATAGGGACATTAGGGGATAGGGAGTGGGAAGTGGGAATGGAAACCGGTCCCCCAGTTTCTCTTTCCAGCAGATGTCTGCGGAGGCACCCAGTCCTTTGGCAACTGAGGGCAAAAAGCTGGAGGGTGTGGTGGCAGATTGTGAATTTCACAGTTGAAGGCAGTTGAATCAGGAACCAAACCTGGAAAACAAAACTTAGGTACATCTCAGTGCACCCTCTCCTGGTCCCCTGGGGACACACTTGGTCATTGTGCAGAGGTATCTGGGAACCCTTCCATAGAGGAATCAGCAGCCATGGCCTGGTCCCAAGTGGAGGCTGGGCGGGGGAGGGTCCCAGTAGCCCTGCCTACTGGGCATCAGGCCTTCTGGAACCTGCTTCCTGGGAGTGGAGGATCTTTCTGTCCTGATACATGAAAAAGAACAGCCATCCCTGTGCTGAAGGGGGCCACCAAAGGCCAATGTGGTTGGTTAAGATATGAGGCTAAATTATACCTATTGTGTGGGTGCACCATCTGCCCGCCCTGATAAAAAGATCTTTGGACTTCAAAGTCACCTCCAAACAATCACCTTTTATTTTGCCGAGAAGTACTTTTCTCTTCTTGTTCAGGACTTCACAATGGGGGCCATTGATGAGTTCAGTCTATTGTATTAGCTTTGAAGCACTTGGAAACTGATTTATTCTGGGACCCTGAGAGGCAGCACTGTCACCTGCGAGGAGGAGGGGAGGTTTTGGGATTTGGAGTAGGGAACTCTGCAGTTTGCAGTCCTAACAGCTTCCAGTTTAATGCCTTTACCATGACCATAAGCCTAGTGGTGAGAGCTAGTGCTGGTGAAGTTGCTCTGCATTTGGCCCTGGTAGGGACACCTTAACTTTGTTCATGTATTCATGCAAGAAACATTTCCATGGCTATTGTGTGCCAAGCACCGTGTTAGATGCTTGGCAGATACAAAGATAAAATCTTATGCTCTAGGCCTCAAAGTACTTATAATTAAAAGTAGAGAAGGGGAGCCTGGGTGGCTCAGTCGGTTAAGCAGCCGACTTGGGCTCAGGTCATGATCTCGCGCTTCGTGAGTTTGAGCCCCGCGTCGGGCTCTGTGCTGACAGCTCGGAGCCTGGAGCCTGCTTCGGACTCTGTCTCCCTCTCTCTCTGCCCCTCCCCTGCTCACGCTCTGTCTCTCTTTCCTTCAAAAATAAACATTAAAAAAATTTTTTTTAATAAATAAATAAAAGTAGAGGAGAGAAACACAAGCAGACACTAATGTGTAATTGCTATGATGGCGGCAGGTAAAAACCACAGTGACCACACTCGGGAAAAGGAGCCCCTAGGGCTTCAGGTTGGAGAGCCAGGTTTAGGGGTTTGGGGACATCACCTGATCAGAGATTGCGGGATGGCTCAGAGGTTGCCAGGTGCACAAGCAGAGGAAGGCATTCCTGAAAACAGCCTGCTTATAAAAGTTTTGAAACCTGTTCTGGGGGATGAAGGCTGTTGGGACAGTAAAGGGACAGGGCAGAAGTGGGAGGTGGGAGGGGACCTAAGAGCAGAGCAGGAAGGATCTCTTTGAGGTAGAGATTAGGTGTTATCCTGTACGTAATCAAAATGTCACCATCCCAAAAACTTGTTAGTAATGTCAAACAGGCAGGAGGACAGAGAACATAACTGAGGCACAGATGGAGAGACCAGGGGCAGGGGAGTGGCCACGAGTGCCTTAACCAGGCACAGCTAGTCCCGAGGGCAGGAGACTGTGAATCCAGGCACGTGGGAAGGAGAACACTCAGTGCTTGCTCTGGACTTAACGTGGGGTGGGGAAGTGGTCTCTGGGGGGACATCTGGTCTCTGGCCTGAGCTACCAGGGAGGTAGTGGACAGACACTCACCTGTAAGGTAAATCCAGGCTAGAAGGTGGGTGGAAGGTTGGGACGTGATGGAACGTGAAAAGCCACCTTTCTGCCCATAGCTCCTGGTGCAGCAGTCCCCTCTGCACCCCCCCCCCCCACCCCCAGGCTTGGGCTGGATCCAGGCAGTCACCTCCTGACCTTAGATTCTGAAAATGTGACAGCTCTAGGGCTTCTGGAGACAGCTAGGCCAAGGGGCTTGCAGAGCGGAGGCCCACAGGCCACACGCAGTCACAAACATGCTATGAGTTCTTAGAAAAAATGTAAATTACTTGCCCACATTTAAACTGAGCGATTTCACATACAGACACTGATTTCTGGTTTCTCTTGACACCGTGGACTTCTATTTCCATGTGGCATTCATCGTCTGGAGCAGAGATGGGCATCTCCAGGTTGCCCGAGGCTCCACCTGGAGTCTTGGCTCACTTCTGTTACTTCTGTTATCTGCTGGGTGTTCGCTGAGTTCTCCATCCACCTGTGATCTAGATTGCGTCCCTTAGTGAGGCTGGGCACACATTCTCTCCTGTATTCCCCACAACATCCCTTGTAAAGCAGGTGTTCCAATTTATAGTCAGGCAAACTGAGATCCAGAAAGGCTGTGAATCCCTAGAAGGAAGCCTGAGGACACTTGAGGCTTAGTCTGTTAGCTCTGGGACCTGTTAAGATGGCAAATGAGGGGACACAGGAAAGCTGTTCGTAGCACTCACACTTTCCTGAGAAAGAGGGAAACGGGCTCCCCAGATTCAGGTAGGAGATAGTAACTTTATACATACTAATAAATTCCTTCCCCATTTCTAATTAATGAAAGAGTGTCAGTTAGAACTTCTGTTGACAGTAAGAAAGTTTTCCCGCTGAGTTGATAGACTGCAACTCTAAGCAAAGAAATAAATCCCTAAGTAGCCTGGCTGACCGCATCCCAGGTAAATGGACTACTGGAACTTTCTTAAGCATTGGAAATGGCTTGTGGGTGTCCTTGAAGTTCCCCACAGGGACTGCATCTCTAGCTTGGGACCCTCTGGCCTAGAGATGGACACTGGTGAGTTCCCAGCCTGAAGTTTACTTTGGACCAGGGTTTGGGGGTACCTCAGTAGAGTCCAGCGGGCAGTCGCTGGACCCCGGGCTAGCTGTGGAGCAGGAGACCCCCCCTGGACATAGGTGTCTTCATCCAAAGGGCAGGGTGTAGGCTCCTGTAGCTGGCTCAGCTGGTCAGGCTTCTTGAATAGTTTTCATGATGTGAAGGCTCTTTCATCCCTGATGTTTTATGCTTTGGCCAACAAGATCTGGTCTTCTAAGTGTCGAGTATGAGTCCAAAGTGGTGATATTTTAAAAAAGAAGAAGAAGAAAAAGAAAAGAACTTGCTTATCTTCTGGTTTACCTAGAATTTTCCTTTTTTTCAAATTTTATTTTATTTTATTTTATTTTGCATTAGACCTAGCACCAGAAGACATGGGTTCTTACCCTGTCATACTAAATACTAGCTGTGTGATCTTGGAAAAGTCGTCTCATTTCTCTCAGCCTCTGTTTCCATCACTGTAACACAAGGGAGTTGGACTGCATCTGGAGAAGACTGTTGGGTTTCATCTCACAATCAACTCTGATCAATTGGTGGTGTCCACCTGCACAGTGCTGTGTTGAGAAGGATTCAGAGGCACGCCTGGGTTTATCAGGACAGAGGGCGTGGTCCGCTGGTAGTCTCTGCCATTGGCAATGAGGGGAGGACGCATATTACCCTCAGAAAAGATGAACTTTAAGATCTTTTCCAGCACAACTGGATCATTGCTTTTATTTCACTTGCTTATGCATTTTAGGTTCTGTGGTGTTTGATCTTTTTCTGGATCAGGATCACACAAGCCTTGATAATAGCCTTGTGGGTTGTTGTTGTTTTTTTTTTAAACTACAGGAAGATTGTTGACCGAATTGACAGTGATGGGGATGGCTTTGTTACTACTGAGGAGCTGAAAACTTGGATCAAGCGAGTGCAGAGAAGATACATCTACGATAATGTCGCTAAAGTCTGGAAGGATTATGATCGGGACAAAGATGATAAAATTTCCTGGGAAGAATACAAACAAGCCACCTATGGTTACTACCTAGGTAAGAGGTGCTGCCTGAGCATTTGCACAGCTGGGGCCCACATAACAAGCTCCTTGTGGGAGCCTCTCCTCTCTCAACACATCTACTGCCTCCGGGAGATGTCACAACCCCCTAAGTAGAGCCTGCTTGTATAACATCCTCCTCTGCTTACTAAGAATGTACAGAGCTCCTTACCCTGAATGAAGCTGTGGGTGGTGAGTAGCGGGAGGGGTCCCGGGTCCAATAAAAAGTGACTTAGGTTGCTGCCCAATCTGAGCTTACAATCTCAGAGGCACAAAGAACAAAGAGAACAGAGCAGAGATGAAGTGTGCCTGTGCTACAGTCTCAAAATGCTGCCAAGTTTCAGACAGCAAGGACCGAGTGAGCTGAAGCAGTCAGGGAAGGTTTCCTGGTGGAGGGTGGTCTGGGAGCTGGGCCTTGAAAAATGGATATATATTTGGAGAGATAGAGGCAAGTGGGGAAGGTGGGTCCATTGGAGGAGCAAAGGTGCAGCAGTAAATTCAGCAGTGGGTAGGGTTTGGATGTAAGACATGCTTGTTTGTGAAGGTAGAGGAATGTGTGCAAAGCGTAGAGTGCAGCCCCACTGGGTACATGGTAGAGAGAGCTAGGAGATAAGTCTGAGGAGAGCTGGTGGAGTACACACTCGTGGTTACATTAAGGGAGATTATGAAGGCCAGACAGAAACGTCTAGACAGAATGTTGCAGGTACTAGGGAGCCTGTGCGTGTTCTAGGTCAAAGAATGATATTATGAAAGCAGAGTTCTGCGAAGAAAAGCAGGACATTAGTATGGCCTAAAGCCAGCACTCCTAACCACTTGCTATAATGCCCCCAATAAGCCGTTGGGGCCTGGATTATAGGAGGGATGAAGGGACAGATGCTAAAGGTAAAATGCTTCAAAGAACTCAATTGGTCAGGACCTTTTTTGTCCTGTGTGTACCATTTGGGCATGAATGATGACTGATCTGGAAGGAAATGCTTTCCTTAGCTGCCCAGTTTAAATGTTTCTGCACACATCTTGCAGGAAACCCTGAAGAGTTTCAAGATCCTTTAGATCATAACACCTTTAAAAAGATGCTGCCACGTGATGAGAGAAGGTTCAAGGCTGCAGACCTCGATGGTGACCAGATAGCCACTCGGGAGGAGTTCACCGCCTTTTTACACCCTGAGGAGTTTGAGCATATGAAGGAAATTGTGGTTTTGGTAAGATAAAGAGCCCGGACTGGGAAAAGACCAGAGCGAAATCTGTACCAAAGTCTTGTCCCTTCTTCTAAAGAAAGAGCATTCTTCATTCAACCTGCGGGGAATTGGAGAAGAACTCTGAAGTAGAATACAATGGAATACTTGTCTACCACTGTGAGTCAGGGCAGGCTAGCTGCTGTAACAAACAGCCCCAATCCTAGCCATGTAAAACAGAGCTTATTTTTGCTTATACCAAGTCCAGTGCAGATGGCCTGAGTCAGGTGGGTCTTCTGGGCACTTCTCCAAGTACTTTCAGGCTGCTTACATCTTACACTCTGCCATCTTGTGGCTTCAAGGTCATCCTGGCAACAACCAGCTGGGAGACAAAGGAAAAGATAGGGGATGAGGAGAAGGCAACAGTCTACCCTTACTGTTCTGGCCAGGAAATGAATCATCTTCCCTTTTACCTTCCACGGACTGCTTCTAGATATGACAAGGCAGGGAAATACAGATGTGTGCCCGAAAAGAGCAGAAGGGTTTTGTGAGCAACGAGCTAGTCTCTGTCCATTTTGCACCCTTGAAGGAACTGGGAAAAGACTCTGAAATGGAATGCATGATTGTTAAGACATATAGAAACTTAAAATAAAACTGTAGCTGGAAGGACTCTCCTCTTCGGGCTGGGTCTTTGGAGGATGAATGAGTCTGACCCTAGGCTCTGAGAGATGCTTATAAGGCCTCTGAGTGTAGTTGCTTTCCATAGTGGCTGGCAGGGTCCCAAATGTCTTCATTTGCCATGACAGTAAAATAAATGCCATCATCTCTTTCCTGGGCAGATATGCCAGGCCAGTTCTCACTGCTTTGATGCTGGGAAACAAGTGGCTAAAGTTTTTGTTCATAATCAGCTCTGGACTATATTTTAGTTTTCCAGCTGGTAGATGGGATCCACTCTTGCTTTATTCTTCCTTCTCATGACCACCAAGACACTAAGGATTGGGCAGTGGCTCTAAGAAACATTTCTTTTTACCACCCAACATCCATTTAGCCACACCTAACTTGCCAGAGGCAAATGAAGATTAGGGAATTGTCCACAAGAAGATTATGTGCCTCTGGATTGACGCTCTGCTCTTGGGTGGCTATTTTCTTTAACCCAGGATATGCCTGTGAGTTGCTGTGACAATGGACAGTAAATTCATTTAATTACTCACCCTAGCAATAAACCTAATTAAGAAGTCTAATGGACTAAACATAGAACATATACATTCAAAAGTCAGATACACTTTTATTTTTTAGTTGCTCACTGTTTCGTATTTTTATGACACCAACCCAGCCTTCATAGTCCAGTTAGCACTGGAATCTATTTTTTTGTGATTGTCTAGGCTGGTGGTTCCCGAGCTGGGTTCCTCACAGGTACCGCCGAGGATGATTTGGCTGGATGATGGAGATAGTTGGCCTGGCATGGTTTCTTGATAAAATCAGAGTCCCTCTGGGCTTATACGTACATTTTCATGTGAAGAGAGTGTTGTGCTGTTACAATTATGGGATGGGGGAGGAGGAACCGAAGCCACTGCCTATTGTTTTACAGATAAGAAACTTAACGCCTGGGGAGGAAAAGAGATGAGCCAAAAGTTTCCAAGCATTTTCAGCCAGAAAAGCCAGAGAAAGGAGGACAGTAGGTAGAATTCTCAGACTTACTTAGAGCACATAGCCATCTTGCATTCTCTGTTCCCCTCTGCTTCCTAGGAAACTCTAGAGGACATCGACAAGAATGGGGATGGGTTTCTGGATCAGGACGAGTATATTGGTGAGTGTGGCCTGGGGTCTTGTTCTTCTGTCCCAACTGGGCAACATTCTTCCACTTACATGTCTAGCTGCTTTGGTCAGACGTCTCTTTTTTTTTTTTTTTTTTTTTTTTAAACGTTTATTTATTTTTGAGACAGAGAGAGACAGAGCATGAACAGGGGAGGGGCAGAGAGAGAGGGAGACACAGAATCTGAAACAGGCTCCAGGCTCTGAGCGGTCAGCACAGAGCCCGACGCGGGGCTTGAACTCACAGACCGTGAGATCATGACCTGAGCCGAAGTCAGATGCTTAACCGACCAAGCTACCCAGGCGCCCCCAGACGTCTCTTTTAGCAACAGCTGCAAGCCTGAAGTTGCCATTGTTGTGCCTTCCCACTGGGGAGGGCCTTGTCATACCAGTCCCTAGTGGTACAATCTCAGGGAGGCATTTATGAGACTTCACACAGCGGCCAAGAGCGGGCCCACGGCTCTGAGAGGTGCCCTCCTCCACACTGTGTAGTTTTACGTTTGCAGAGTGAACGTGGGGATCCGACAGATTTACAGTTAGGCTAGAGCAGACTGACCCTGAAGGACCCTGAAGTCACACTGTGGGTCAGTCTGTGGGATCTAAAAGCACTAAGCAGATGAAGCTGTGTTGAACACCCAGGCATCTGCAGAAAGGTGCCCCTTCTTAAAGAGGTACATCCTTTTACGGAGCGCACGGTTGCCCCTTGATTAGCCATTGTGTGCCTCTGGGTTTTGATCCTTTGATTGGGAGTACCGAACCTAGCATTTTGTTCTGATGGGCTCCCCTTCAAGCATCAGGAAGTGTATTGTCAGGGGCCCAAGCACTGGTGGAGTGGGGCTCTGATTAATGCCCCCGGGTCAGAAGTCACCTGGCTGGCTAGAGCCCTCCCGAGCAGCCTGTAGGTCTCCAGGCATAAAGGACTGGGGCAGGCAACATGGCAGCTTCCACTCGACCCTTGTCACTGCCACTTCAGGGCTCTGCTACTTGGTTCCAACAGCAGGCTGCCTTGTGGTGGTGGCTCTTCTCCCGAGTGTCAATAAAGTAAAGGCTGGAAAATCATTTGAGGGATGGGATGCATATCATTTTTGTACTCCTATTTAATAGAGGCAGTTAATTACCTTTCAGCATAAAACAGGAGCCCGAGTCACCATCAGTCTCTAGTCTGTGGTTGTATCACTTTGCCACCCCAGGCACAGGAACAAGTGCCTTCGGTAATGGAGAGCAAAGTTTCTTCTAATCATTAGAAATTATATCTGATCTGCAGGACCGAACGCTGTTCTTCGTCGGCCTGTGGTAACAGACAGGTGGCTCTCACTACAGTAATTAAAGTGATCTCGGTGGCTCTACCTTTGTGGGATGACACATGCTGACAGGCTACTCGTCCGTGCAAGCCGCAGAGCCGTCCTCTGGCCCGGTGCATGCGCGAGGGACAGTTCAGAGCTGCGGACGCCTCACCTTGACAGTGGTGATGGAATTAGAAAAGGCTGACGGATTGAAACAAGCAATGTAGCACTTTTGATTAAAAGTGTGTGCTCTTCCTGGCCCTCCTGAACTCTGCATTGAAACGGTGCAAAGTCAGGGGCAAAACTCCCAGTGGCTTTGCCTAAAAGAAACATTCCATTCTTCATACTGGGCAGGGAGGGAGGTGGGGGGCATTGTGCTTGAAAATCCAGTTCTGAGCAACTCGCAGTCAGAGAGGCCTGACGTGTGGACTTGTCCTGCAAGTGACTTCATTGATGGAGAAGCCTTCTTTTCAGGTGGGAGGGAGTGGAAAACCGGTGGTGATGTGGTGCACTGGGAACAACAGCACTGCACTTGGGATCCCTGGCTTCTCCACTTACTAGCTGTGTGACCCAGTGGGAGTCACGTAATCATGAGAAGCCTCAGCTTCCTCATCCATAAAATGGGAATACATAGCACCCAGGCTTGTAGGATTAGACGATGCCCAAGTTAGCTAATAAATGTGACAGCTCTTTCTCAAAAACAGTCTGCAAATTTCCAGTGTGGGTCCAACTTGTGCTGAAACAAGAGTCTTCCTTCTCTTTTCCCTTGATTCACTACCTGCTCTCTCTACCTCCTGACATTTCCAACTTGAGTTTCCATTAAAGAGAAAACTGCCCACAGAGTAGCTGTGTTGTCCAAGAAGATCTAGTGACTTAGCAAACAATGCATATGAACATTGCCTTCTTTTTTCTTTCCCTGCCATTTTGTATAATAAGAATAATAATCCATCGTATATAATTGTTATAAGGGTGAAATAAAATGATCTATGCAAAAGCCCCTTGGGAATGATGTCAGCAACGATAGGAGTAAGCAGTAAAGGCCATGGGTTGGAAGCAGAGTGCTCCTGCTCCTACATTGTCTTGAGCTCATGCTAGCTGTGGGTCCTTGGAGTAAGGCTGTGCCTCAGTGTTTTCATCTATAAAGTGGGAATAATAACAATACCTACTTCATAAGATTGTTAAGAAAATTAAATGAAAAAAGTGTATGTAAAATATTTTTTATATAATACCTGGACTGTAGAAAGTGCTTGATGTTGGTTCTTATTGGTTTTTCACTTAGATAGTGCCAATTTGGGTTGTAGAGTGTATTTATAGAGAGTATCCTATGTAATCTTCATAATAACTCTGTGGTTTTTAAATATTACCTCCATGTTATAGACAATTTAGGACTCAGTCACTGAATTAAGTAACTTAATCCCAGTCACTGAACTCACTGGATTCATCTTCTGATTCCTAAACTCAGTTCTTTCTATTCTGCCAAGCAGCTTTCATAGTGGATAAATCATTCTGTCATTATCCCCAAGAAACTGCCCACGAGACTTCTGGGTTAGGTCTCTTGATTGGTCATCATCCTTCCAAAAACTCAGGAGGTCAGGTTTTCCTTGACTTACCTTCCCACTTGTCCTCGTAACTAAGAACAACCTTCCCTTCTAGCGGATATGTTTTCCCACGAGGAGAACGGCCCTGAGCCTGACTGGGTTGTGTCAGAACGGGAGCAGTTTAATGAGTTCCGGGATCTGAACAAGGATGGGAAGTTGGACAAAGATGAGATTCGCCACTGGATCCTCCCTCAGGACTATGACCATGCTCAGGCCGAGGCCAGGCACCTGGTGTATGAGTCAGACAAAAACAAGGTATTTCACGTTGTTCTGGAATCGTTCCTTGAAGGGAGACAGTTTACATAAGATTGGTTCTGTTTGCTTCTTTAGTGATAGCATTTGGCCCGTGGCCCATGCAGCCGTGTCATTCTTGACCTACATTACAGACTTGTAAACTTTAGCCAGACCTTGATTTTTAAAAATTTTCTTTTAATGTTTATTTATTTTTGAGAGAGAGAGAGAGTGAGTGGGGGAGGAGCAGAGAGAGAGGGAGACACAGAATCCAAAGCAGACTCCAGGCTCCAAGCTGTCAGCACAGAGCCGGACGCAGGGCTCAAACTCAGGAACTGTGAGATCAGTGACCTGAGCCAAAGTCAGACGCTTAACTGACTGAGCCACCCAGGCGCCCCTAGCCAAGACCTTGGTAACCCACGGTGAACTCAATTGGCCCAGACATTCCTGGATAGTCTGCTATGGGCCACACACTTAATTCACTGCCATCTCCTAGGACTGCAGAACCAGTAACTTTGTTTGCTGTGGGCAGGGCAGGGATTTAAGAGATATACCCTGAGTTGCCCTAGGACAGGTTTGTTCATTCAGCCAGTCACTCAGCAGATAATTTATCAAACATCTGTCATTTATCAGATGCAAGGATGCCATCCCGTTACATCCCAGGCATCTTCAAGCATGCACTTACTGCTGGCTCTGATGCCCAGCACTTCAATACCTGTTGATAAATATCCAAGTAAACAAACAAGATTTAGAAAGAAGTCCTGTGTCTTCCAGTTGGATCACTGTTGCAAGTTCTTGGGACGCAGTAGAGTTTTGCAGTCAGGCTATAAAAGGGGAATGGAATTCTTTGGGGCCTGTTTGGGGAATGTCAGCACTGTGTGTAGACATAACTGGGTTCTAGCTTCTGAATTCCTCGAGGACTTGCCTGATGTATTTTAGCACAGCTTTTAAGCCAGGGGGCTGTTCCGGTTTAGTTTTTGCAGGGCAGTGTGACGGTGACTGCTGGAGGTACCTAGCAGCTTCTTCATTATGACCTGTAATATTTTAGATGTTGAAAACCCATGAAATAACATGAGCTTCATGCTGAACTATTACTCAGAGTTACCAGAGCTGCTGTGACAGAGGTCTTTCCTCTCTCTTGCAGGATGAAAAGCTAACTAAAGAGGAGATATTAGACAACTGGAACATGTTTGTCGGAAGCCAAGCTACCAATTATGGGGAAGATCTCACAAAAAATCATGATGAGCTTTGATACATACAGCAGACTATGGGAGGCTTTCTTTTCATGTCTGGGATGGTTGCTACAGTTGTCTCATTTACAAAAAAAGCAAATTTATAACCTCAGATTGGGGTTCAAATTGTTTTTCACTCAGTATTTACTGGAAAATCATTATTGCTATTCTTTCAGTGAGACTTCTCTCCAAACACATTAAAACCTGCGTAAATTGCTATGGGGATACTTGCTAAAACATGATTTTTTAGCTTTTTCCATTAAACGTAGACTAAAGGGGAAGAAAATTTGAAAGAGCCCCTATATTCAGAAGTTGGGTGGGTTGGGGGCAATATATGAAGCGACTGCTATGTTATTTTAACCGCACGTTTTTTGCATTTGCCACTGTTGAACGGCTGATGAGAGAAAGTTCTGATGAAACTACAGTGGTGTCCTCCTGTGTAGGCTTATTTCAGAGCACGTCTAATATTCCAGATTCTTTCTTCTTGACTTTGTACTCTGAGCTGTCACTGTAAATGGTATATAAAACCTCCGTGCATTTTTCTGCACGGACCTGCTAATGTGCACAACAAATCCCTATCTTTGTGCTTTTTGTTTTTACATTAAGAAGCAATCAAGAAAGATAATGTGAAAAAGAAAGGAATTTTAGAGGTAGGGAAAACATGAATGCCAGGCATTCAAAGAGCTATAGGAAAATGATAAACACTTTATTTTACTTGAGAACATTTTCTTGACATGTAAATGAGGTAGGTCTGATCTTTGAAAAAGTGAATAGAAATACCATCCATTTCCTCGCTGATCACCAGTAGGAATGAGGCTGTGGGGTCCTGGGGACGCGCAGCGTGCGGAGCTCGAGCTCTGGAACCCGCGCCGTCTGGTCCCCGTGAAGCTGTGACCCTTGGATCTGCCCCCCAGGACTATACACCGTGGAATGAGGACACGATGATGTTCCAGGCCATTGGCTGAACTGGTAGAAACAACTTTTACAGGTTGACATTTCACCTTGTAAGTAGCAAGTGAACAAAATAAAGGATCCCACTGAGGATTTTCTACTGTGTCTGTGGTGTTTGACCTCACATGTTCTATTTGTGACATTCTTATTCATATTGAATTAACAGTGGGATGGGATTACATGAGGAAGATTATAAAGGTTCTGGGTTTTAATCCGATTGCTACAATGTTTGGCATATACTCATTATTTAATCAGTCCGTACGTCATTCTCTGCTCGTAAGGGCATCTGCAAGTCATTATAAGTGTTAGGTCTCTCTGAGGTTACAAGGCTCTACAGGGTCCGGTTCCTTCCTGTCTCAGCATCTCCCTACCACTCTCCCCTGCACCTCCCATAATCAGCACCACTCACTTCCTGGTCTTTGCACACACCAAATTAATTCCCAGGTTAGGCCCTTTATATTTGCCCCCTCGCCCTCAGATTCAGAACACCCCTCTCCCATGTCCTCAGGGAATTCAGCTGGTACATCCTAAATGGGGCCTTCCAGACTCCATCATTTATGGTGGTCATATCTGAGTCCCTGTTTATATTTTGTCTCATTTGCCCATCTTATTTTCTTCTCGGTACGTGTTACCATTTATGCCATTGTTTCCTAGGGTTGATGTACAAATGCCCACAAAGAAGGAGGCTTACAACAACAGAAACTTAGTTTCTCACAGTTCTAGAGGCCGGAGTCTGAAATGAAGGTGTCAGCAGGGCCATGCTCCCTCGAGGGGATATAGGACAGAATCCTTCCTTGCTGCTTCCAGAGTCTAGTGGCCCCACATGTTCCTTGGTTGTGGCTGTATCACTCCAGTCTCTGCCTCCCATTTTATGGTCTTTTCTTCCTCTCTGTGTCTCTTCTGTGTGACTTGGAAAGTCACTTGTCGTTGGATTTAGTGACCACCTTGATAATCCAGGATGATCTTCTCTCAAGATCCTTACTTACATCTGCAAAGACCCATTTTCCCAAGGAAGATCACCTTCACAGGTTCCGGGGGTTAGGAGGTAGACATAGCTTTTGGGGGGCCGCCTTCAGCCAACTGCACCATTTGATATGTTCTTGTTTGTACACCGTCTGTCTTCCGTGCGCTAGAATGTGAGAGCAATGGTCCGGTCCATCTTAGTTGCTGAATGAATGAGAGGTAGTTAGCTTTCGTCAAAGAGGATATTCTTCAGGGGGAAAAAATTGTGTAAATTATTTAAAAATTAGCTAACATTTGCTGAATGAGAAGTTCAGTAATTCGCCTGACTCCACTAAGTGGCAGGGCTAAAACTCAGATCCAGGTGTTCCTGGCTGCAAAATCTCCACTGGTGAGTGCTAAGTTTTACTGCTCCAACCTTTGATTCTGATATATGTTCCCTTTATTTCTTTGCTCACCCACGGTGTATGATTATATGGTCAGGAAATGAGAATAACTTCTCTTACCCAGAAATAAGCTGACACCTTTTTTTTTAAAGCAATGAAAACCTGTCTTTTGAAAAATGAGAAAATAATATCTTGTAACCTAATTAGAAGCATAACACTTGTAAAAGGTGCTAACATTATTTTTCCCCCAAAAGGGAATACTGGTTGATTTATTAAGTTATGCATAGTAAAATGTTAAATATATTTTGAGCACTAAATTTTTCCTTTCAAGTCAGTGCACATAAGAAGAGAACCCTCACAGAGACTAGTGCTTCTGGGGCTGAATTTAACACTATTTAAGGAAAGAAAACCTTAGCTAGGGGACATAACTGTTAACATGGTGATTTGTAAAGCCTTAGATTTCTAATAGGGTCTGACTGTTTCAAGGAAAACATATTTTGTTTCTAGGTAATATTTCAAGTCGGATTATGGACAAATGCTACAAAATTGATCTGTAATGGGAAATACTGTAATGTCACAAAGCATTATTTATATGCTTAATGTGACTGAAAGCATTAATTGCTAGGAGCCAAAATCTGTCCAAGCAAAACATGAACACACATTTCGTACCTCTTGTCTCTTATGTAGGTTTTTGAATGAATTCGAGTGTAACAAAAATGTGGTTAGAGCAGCAACATCTGAAGGTTTTCTTCACCTGCTTGGATTATTGTAGTTGTTTCTTGTTAGCAAAGGCATGAATCGTATCTGCTTAGAGGTGCCCAGCAAATTGTAGCTGCATGGCTACCTGTTAGCCACCCAGGCAAAAACATCTTGTGGAGTTAAGTGGTGAATGGCCGACTGGATGTTTTTAAGTCTTTCTAAACGGATTTTGTTACCTTTATGATAAAATCCGGCTTCCTCCAAGCATACACAGCTAAGATTTGCCTCTCTCTGGAGTCTTAAAACAAGTTCTAGTGCTAGAATTTCCCACTAAAAACCAGTGAGGGCGGTAATGTTCGCTGCTTTGGCTCAAACTGAAGTATTAAAAATTTGAGCCGTGGAAAGACTCTCATTAGAACTTAAACTCCTGGATTTACACGAACGTGGAGCTATTTCCACAGAACCTATGTGCACTCTCAATTCTGGTCAGTTCCAGAGTCCGAGGCTGGCTAAACACACCCTAGGAATGATGCATCCCACCATCCCATGTGTTTTCAGTACCTCTGTCATTTTTCTCCCATAAAATGGAAAACAGCGTGCAAGTCCCCACGGAGGCACAGGAAAGAACGGGAGTGTGAGGACTGGCTACTCTCCTATCTTGGAGGTGCTTGTATAGTGGAAGCACATAAGCATTTCTTTTCTCCTACACTAATAGCTGTGTGCCAGCCACTGTGTCAAGTTCTTACATACATTTCTCCTGGAACCCTCGCAACAACCTGTGAGGCTGGTACTTGTAAGAAAGAGGGATAAGCCTCGTTATGCTGCGGTTAACAAACAACCCTGCCGTCTCAGCGGCTTAAAGCAACACAGGTTTAATTGTTTCTTTTGCAAAGTCCACTCTAGGCCAATGGTGCACGGCGGCTGTGGTGTGGGGGCACCGCAGTGTGAGAGTCAAACACAGGCAAGCAAACGTGGTGACTCCTGACAGTACCCCAGGTCAGATCACGTTCTTCTAGAAGTGGCAGAGCCAGGATACACATCCAGGCTTCTCTAATGGGGGCCTGCCCTCTTAATCACCTCACCATGTTGCCCTCCATTAAAGTGCCTCTTGGTGAATATGCCACTAATTTTAAAAACTGGTGGCAATGCATGGTGTCATTTCAAAATTCAGGACCCCTGGGATGAGAAGCAGAGTTGGCGGCAAGGAAAGACAGGTCTAAAGCCTTGGCTGGATTGAATTCTAGCTCTGTACTCAGAAGTTCTATGATCTCGGCCAAGTCACCTTCCTCCTGAAAAGCCTGTTTTGACTGCACAACATGGACAATAATGACAACAACAATAATACCCAGCTTTCAGAGTAATCACAAAGATGAGGTGCAATAATGTACATGCCAGAACCACATGGACACTGAAAATTTTTCCTAACAACTTTTCTGAGCTGGCCAAATGTTAGTGGTCAGGGACGTCATGCCTACAGACGCTGGTTAATAGTCTCTCCTTCTTGTGTGAAGTGTTCCTAAAGCCTCAAGATCCATCTACTACTGGAGGAAACTGGATCAAATGACAAAGAAATCACATTCAGCACTGTTTTCATCATGGTGAGGGAGTTCCAAAGCTCTGTGTATGTGGCAAAGATTTGGAACTTACTTCAAAAGCAGATCAAAAGAGGGGCGCCTGGGTGGCTCAGTCGGTTAAGCGTCTGACTTTGGCTCAGGTCATGATCTCTCTGCCTGTGAGTTGGAGCCCCTTGTGGGGTTCTGTGCTGATGGCTCAGAGCCTGGAGGCTGCTTCGGATTCTGTTTCTCTCTCTCTCTCTCTCTGCCCCTCCCTTGCTCATGCTCTGTCTCTCTAAAATAAAATTAAATTAAATTAAAGTAAAGTAAAGTAAATTAAAAAGCAGATCAAAAGAGTCTGCACATTCATAAAAAACCTCCAGGGACCCAACTGAAAAAGGTCACATGGGGTCATGTTTTCAGATGGGGAAACTGAAGCTCAGAAAGATTAAGCTTGTAGCTTGCCCTTCCTCGGGACTGAGACAGAGGTTAGACTAGAACCTCTCTCTCCCCTTACTCCAGCTGTTCACTTTAAAGCCTCAACGATTTCATCTGAAAAACGGCGATAATAATCCCAACCTTCTAGAAGAGGAATAAGGATTGGTCAAGGAAATGCCTGTAAAGCACTTTGTGAAGGCAGTGCTCCCTCAGTAAATGGTAACCACCTTTATTGTAGAGTAGAGTCCTTTTGGCATCAAACATTGTATTTATTTGTGGTTACTTTTAGGCTTCAACCATGGCATTAGTGAAGGAGGTTGTGTTTTTATCAGAACATCGTCAGAGGCTTGTTTGCTGTTTTAAATACACGAAAGAAAGGTGTTGTTGTTTTATAAAGGTCACATCTTTAAAAAAAAAAAAAAAGATGTCACATGATTATTAACTGTAAGAAGCTGAGGAGATTTATCAGATCAGTGATCCCAAACCAGGGAAGTATGTGGCTGTGCTGCTAAGATACTGGTGATAAAGCTGTACATAGAAAGCACAGCTGGGTGACTGAGAGTCCGCTGGACCCCCCACTGGAGGACACTTGGCCAATTACTCCCACTTGCAAACTTCCTTTTCCTCTTCTGAAAAAGGCAGTGAGAGTGGTACCTGCCCCATTGAGTGGCTGAGAGGGCTCAGGGAGACCCTGTAAAGCCCTCTGCCTCTGGCTGGACACAAGCAGATGCTTGATCAGTGAAGCCAGGTGACGCTTGTTATAAAAGCTTGTAAGAAGCTGACAGTCATTTCAAGGGTTAAAAAATATGCTAAGGAATCAAAAGAAATCGTCTAGAGAATAATCTGAACTTTATTTTCTGACAGGCAACGTCCTACCTACAGACGATTCACACTGAAGCTGGGCTCACTAGCCTCAGAAGGCCCCTCCTGACGTCTTCTGGAAGGTCCGTTGGCTTGCGGGGGGCTGGATTCACAAAGACATGGACGGAAGACCTGTTAGTACAGGCCAAAGAGTCAAAATGGACCAGCTTGGGGTGGCCAGAGAAAAAACCATCCCTGAGGTCCCAGTGATTTACAGAAGGCAGCTCCTTGGTGACCTTAGGTGGAAACAGAGCAAGGTGGTAATACACTTGGTGACCCACTTTCTCCACAGCCAAAGCAGCCACCGGGACCTGAGGAAAGCTGATGGGTTTGTGGGAAGTGCACTGATTGGTCACCATGAACCCCACCATGGGGGACGTGAGCAAGCTGGTTCTCAGGCCGCAGTATCTAGAAGGTTGAATCACAACGCTTATTCCGGGGCACTAGGACCCTCTCTCCCAGCTCAAGGATGTGTGTTTCAGAGTAAAGGGCTCTAGCGTCAAAGGGCCACCACTGGCTAGCTGTGTTACCCGGCCAAGCTATTTCACTTTGCACCTCAATTTACCCAACACGAGAAAGTTCATAACCATAATACCAACCCCATGGGCTAACAGGGAGAATTAATGATGTGTGCCATTTAACACAGTGTGCCATTTAATACACGAACAGTTCCTGGACCTAGTAAGCTCTCATTAAACATGAGGTATTATTAGCATTATCATTTTCATCTTATCCTTAATTCTGATTGTGAATAGCCAAGTACTTTTGTGTTAAATTGAGAGAGAAAACTCATTTGTTATAGTTACTGTGTCTCTTATCTCTGCTATTAGATTATAATCTCTAAGTTTGTTGACTAGAAATGAGGTTGCATTTGAGATAGATTTGGTGGTTGAACAGAATGGGAAATAAAAGCATAATGCTGAGTTACAGTCCCCCCACCTCCACCCCCTGTCACCTCAGAGGCCTATTTACGACCTAAACATTTTCACTGCACTTACTGTCTTCTTTCCTTGAGAGAATTAACATTGAACATGAGAATTCATTGTAAGGGAACAATCAGGGGTTGTATAAAGGCTTGACTACAAAGTCGCTCACTGAATCCCTGTTCACAGAAAGAAGCTACCAGTCTCCACCCAGGGAGGGCACGGTGAGTGCCTGTGTCCAGCCCCCCTGGGCACCTGATGATGTCACCCATTGTGACATTAGATAACGTTCATTTGCTGACATGGAAAACTGTTCCGTGAGAAAGATCAGGTTACAGAACAGTATGTACCATTTGATCTCATTGGCTGTACAAGACCTATCACTGGATGTACTTATTGCCTAGAAAAAACTTTGAAAGGATAGACTCCAAAATGTTTCCAGGAGTCCTGTAGCTGTGGAATTTTGGATAACTTTTTCCTTCTTTTTGTTTGTATGAATTCCCCAGAATGAACATGATTTCCCTTTGAAATAAGAAAAAACAATTATTTAAAAAAATGTCTGAATATGGTTTGTTTTTTTTAAGCACTGGAGTGTTGAACAGCTTGGAGAAGCAAAACTCCTTCTGCCCATTAGGATCCTCCCCCCTAAATGCCTGAGTGGCTCAGTCGGTTAAGCGTAGGACTTCAGCTCAAGTCATGATCTCACAGTTCATGGGTTCGAGCCCCGCGTCGGGCTCTCTGCTGACAGCTCAGAGCCTGGAGCCTGCTGCAGATTCTGTGACTCCCTTTCTCTCTCTGCCCCTCCCCTGCTCATGCTCTGTCTCTCTCTGTGTCTCAGAAAATAAATAAACGTTAAAAAAAAAAAAAAAAGGATCATCCCCCTGGCTACCCTCGCAGAGGAGGCTTCCCCAAGAACACTGGAAAGGGAAACGGAAAACATGGAAAGAAAAGCCTTTGCCCTTCAGCGTGATTCCAAGATCCAGTGAAGAGCTAATTCTTGCATTTTCATTCCCATGCTTCTTTCTTGCTATTGCTTTCCTATTTCTCTGCCGCCATTTTCATTCTTTTAGGACACTGACAGTAAAGAAATAGTGCCTCTTCCCATGGGGAGAGCAGTATTTCATGAGCTCCCTGTACCTCCAAACCCAGCCACCATACTTTAAATAACTGAAATGCAGAGGTACTCTGAAACAAGGTCATCTATGGGCACCTGGTCACCAGGGCTGTGCTGGGGGGTTTACATTTTATATTCAGTCTTCGAAACAACCCTGATGATGTTGGGGATGGAAGTCCCCTTGGGTTTGCCCAGTACGGGGCTCTCCAACACTGGTGTGTCTCAGAATGCCCTAGGGAGCCCCTGAAACATCCAGATCCCCAGTATCATCCCAGACCTCCCAAATCAATCTGCATCAAGCTAGGATGGTGACAGTGAGATGCAGCAAATGGAACGGAATCAAAAGAGATTTTGCACAAGATCTGATGACTAGTCAGGGTGAAGGAGACGAAAGGGCCCAGGATAGCTCCCAGTCTTGGGCACTTTCTGGTGATTTTATTTGTGGAAAGAGGGACTGTGGAGAGGCTGGGGGTGAAGGGGAGGAAAGTACTGGGCTCTGTTTTGAATACTGTAGGTTGAGTTGAGGTGCCCACAAGACTCTGGGAGGAGGTGCACAGTAAGAATAATAATATCACTAATGTTTACTCGGCCCTGCACTACGTGCCAGGTCTCCCATTAAGTACACAACTGGATTCTGTCTCCACGAGGCATGTGGATATATGGGCCTGATGCTCAGAAGAGGTTCGGGCTGGAGACAGGAGCTGAGACACTGCATTAAATCTAAACTCAGGGTCTCGACAGGTAATGTAAAGGATTGAAGCTGGATGGGTGTAACACACTCGGGTGTGGTGGGCCTATGGTGAGCCAGAAAGTAAATACCCAGTCTGACCCCACATAAATTCAGACCTTAAAAAAGTACTGGGCAGACCAAATAAAATTCATGTGTGGCCAGACCAGATTTGTCTTTCTGGCCCCCAGTTTGTGTCCTCTGCGAGACATGGTAATTAAGCTGTGGGAGAGGGAGGGGTTGCCTAGGAGAGAACATACAACGGGGTAAACTCACACATGAAAAACTGGCTTTGGCTAAACTCCCATTTGGTGATTTCTTGGGGGGCAGCAAGAGACTGATGAAGTGTCTGATTCTGAGGCTGCCTAATCACTGTGTGAGACAAATGCCTACTATGTGTGCTTCCGTATCCCTGACTGGGTAAACTTTAGGATACAGGGATATTGGGGATGGAAGTCCCCTTGGGTTTACCCAGTACAGGGCTCTCCAATGCTGGTGTGGCTCAGAATGTCCCAGGGAACCCGTGAAACATCCAGATCCCCAGTATTGTCCCGAATCAATCTGCAATGAGGGTTCCAGGCATCTTGATTTTGACAAGCTCCCAGGTAATTCCCATGCACACACATGGCGTAGGAGTTATATCTCTAGGCCTATGGCTTTGGATGAGGAGAGAGCTCACCGGCATGCAGCTAGAAAGGGACATGGCCCGCCAACGCTCTACTGGTCACCCTAGCCCTTCCTGGGAGTCCATTAACTCCCCACACCCAGACTAAGTCCCAGCCCAGGGTTGGGGACCAGTGGGTCTTTGGCTCAGGATCAGATCAGCAATGCTCCTACCCTGACTTTGTACCCAGTTCTAATAACTAGATTCAGTCTCACCTCACTCCCCTCTTCCTAAGCTCCTGCCTCCTTCCTTGAGTCCATAACTAGGTTCTACCTCGACCCCTGTGCTGAAGCCCTGCATTGGTATCTCCCCAGGCTCTGGGTACCCCTGGAGCGGGAGATGAATGCACCTGAGGGGCATGGTGCTTCTGGGTCTGTGTCAGAAGCTCTTCTGCCATCTGAGCTCTGGAGAGAAGCATCTTTCAGATGGTAGGAGGCCAGTGGGCATATGGCACAGGCACACCTTTCAAGGGATGAGGCTATTTTTGTCACTGACTATAAATAGCAGAATAGGCCATAGCATGTGGTCAGTTACCTGGAATGCCAGAGTAGGATTCTGGCAAAAAGTCTCTCCCACACTCCCAAAACTAAGAATAAGCACAAGCTTGGCAGCATGTGCCCATGACCATGCCAAGTCCTCAAGGAGTATCACATGGGCAGCAGAAGGGGATGTCAGCTCTTGGGAATCTGTACAAGGAGGGAAAATAGCCTGGGTGGTGTTAGTAGGTTATGGTTACAAGGAGAACCACATGCATTTAGAAATATAGACATGGGAGAAAACACCTTAAATGTGACCATGTTTAGAATTAAAAGACTAAGATGATAAAACTAACACTTAGGAATGAAGCGTGTGTCTTTCTATAAATAATTTATCTTCAGGCAAGCCTATTTGGATAGCACCTTTACAGGATGATTTTGGACTACAGGGCTAATTGAAATTAATTGTATGCAAGTCCCTGTATCAGCCATTCCTACCGATAGTGGCTGGCATACGGAATACTGGTTAAGAGCTAACATCTTTATTTTTATTGTCTTCAGACCTGGGTTTGAATCATGGCCCTGCTGCTGTGTCAGTGAGTCACTCGATGTCCCAGAGCCTCTGCTTTTCTCATCTCTAAAATGGAGATAATAGGGGTGCTTGGGTGACTCAGTCAGTTGAGTGTCTGACTCTCGATCTCAGCTCAGGTCATGATCTCCCGGTTCGTGAGTTCAAGCCCCCTGTCGGGCTGTGTGCTGATGGTACGGAGCGTGCTTGGGATTCTGTCTCTCCTTCTCTCTGCCCCTCCCCTGCTTGTGCTTGCTCTCTCTCTCTCTCTTAAATAAATAAGCTTTAAAAATAAAAATAAAAAATAAAATAGAGATAACAACAGAGTCCTGAGGGTACTTTTATGGCAATTAAATAAGGTGATGCATATTTTCTACATCTTGGCTGATTTCTGGAACTTAAAGTTTTTTGTTGTTATTGCTGCTTTTTTAGTTTTTGAACTTTGTAAACAGTTTTGGCCTGTAGGGATGGAGATTTACATTTGTCTTTGGGCCAAATTTTTCCCTTATTTTGGGAAGACTCTTTGTGTTAGGACCCTGGTAACCAACTGGTGATCTACCAGGGGGCCTATCGATGAAGACCTCTGCATTGTTCCTTCCAGCAGCTTCACGGCAGGGAACATGAGAACCAGCCAAGCAGCAAGAAGGAAAGCACAGGTTGGATGAGGTCTGGAGATTGCTACAACTTTAGGGACTTCAAGGAAGAGCCAAAGCATGCTTCGAAGGGGAGAGAGGACAGGTCCCGCAACTGAGCCGGCGTAAGTTTGAACCAATGTAATTGTCATAGTAAATCCAGTAAAACTGAACTAACGTTTATTGCATTGTTATAACAGACAGGAATTTACTCAAGAGGCACAAAGTTTTGCTTGGTGTCTTTGTGGCAGTGACACAAGTGCACCCATTGGTGGTGCTAATTCTCCTCAATGGAAACTGGTAAATCAATCTAGACTTCATCTTAAGTTTTCCTGACTTAACCACACCTCGGGGGTTGGTGCTGGTGACATGGCAGTGATTGGGTCCCTTCTCTAGCAGAGCTTCCACTTAAAGAGACACAATAATGAATATGTTGATACAAACTGTAGGTGAGCATTCAGCAGGAGAGGGACACGGCTGTATGAGATGCTATAACAAAGAAGCCTCCCCCAGGTGGAGGCAGGTGGGAGTGCAGAGCCTCTAAGGAACTGAAGGGAAGCCAGGGAAGCCAGGGAGGCCAGTGAGGTCCCACCACAGGGCTAGACGGGAGAATGGCAGTGGGTGATGTGGAATAGGAAGGTTGGGCCCATCCATGTACAAACTGGATTATAGCCCAATAGAGTGAGGAACTACTGTGGAAGTTTAAAGGGGAGGCAGGGTCATGGTCACCTTTGCATTTCAAGTGTAGCCCCGTTGGGAACGGACTGGGACAGACAAGAGTTTGTGAAGAGGTACCAGTGAGGAGACGAGGAGATGATGACAACGAGGCTAGGTGACAGCGGTGGGATGAAAACTCGTGGCTCCAGAGATATTCAGGGAGGGGCTCAAAGGACCAAAACCTGGGCCTTGCTGGCCAGTTGGCTCCCAGCCTCCCACAAAGGTCAATGTTTGATAGTAACAGCCCTACAGCAAAAGCAGGGCCTACTTCAACTACTTTCTAATCTTTGGGGCTATTTTCCCACTTTTTTATTTATTTTTTTATTTTTGGGACAGAGAGAGACAGAGCATGAACGGGGGAGGGGCAGAGAGAGAGGGAGACACAGAATCGGAAACAGGCTCCAGGCTCCGAGCCATCAGCCCAGAGCCTGACGCGGGGCTCGAACTCACGGACCGCGAAATCGTGACCTGGCTGAAGTCGGACGCTTAACCGACTGCGCCACCCAGGCGCCCCTATTCTCCCACTTTTTAGCTGAGTATAAATTCAGGTCCAGGTGGGGCTCAGTCAGTTAAACATCCAACTCTTGACTTCGGCTCCCTCAGGTGATGATCCTGCGGTTAATGGGATCATCCGAGCCCCATTTTGGGCTCCATGCAGATCCTGCTTGGGATTCTCTCTCTCCCTCTCTCTCTGCCCCTCCTCTGATTGCATGTGCACTCTCTTTCTCAAAATAAATAAATAAACATTTTTTTAAATTTAGGTCCAGGTTTTTCAAGTACTTCAGGAAGAATATTATTCCAAACCTAAAGGAAATGACCATGTAAATAAACTCATTTGCAAAGTTTTAAGCTGTTTTGCTTCCCAAAGGGCTGAAAGGGATATTTTGAACAACAATGACCTGAAGAATACTGAGTTTTTCCTTTGGTTAGTTTCTTGTGCTTTTTTAGCACACACTGGCTTTGTTTTAAAGGATAAATGATGAGCATAGATAACAAGAAAGATCCCTTAGAACTAAGGTCAAGGAAGACATGAGACTAAGCAAATATCTAAACAAGACTTTACCCCAAGCTATGTTTATCTTGCTACTTGGTAATATAGACAAAAATAAAAATAAATGTGATATTTCTAAACCAGGTTGTCTATCTCCAAATATAAGAAACTGATGTAATGAGCTGGTGATAGCTCACATTAGGGAAATGCCCAGACGCTGTGGACTCAGATCATCACCACTGCAATTTCCACAGCGTATGCATTGGGTCCCCAAACTGAGCAAAACTAACGACAATCATCTGCTGTCAGAGCAGAACAATTTCTTCGCTACAGTGTTCTCGCAGGAGGTTAATTCTGGTAAATCAGTGTCAAAATGACAAGAAAATCCAACATGTCTCAAGAGGTACAACATATAACAAGCAAAAATCTCCAAATCTATGTTCAGAAACTGAATTTGTTAAAGGGCCTGATGAAAAATTCAAGACAAAGTGAAGGGCTTGTAACAGATTCATTAAAACATTTTGAATAAAAACAAGAAGACCGTGACATTATGCTCAATTAACAGGAAAACAACAATCTTAAAGGGTAAATGTGGCAGACGATGATCTGATTTTTTTGGACATCCAGAAGCCGAATCAACCATTAGAGAGGACTCTGCAAGAGAGACTAGGGTAGGGAGAAACTTTTAATTTGCACACTAATGATACGGTAGCTGTCATGCCTTTGTCTTCACTGGGGTCGCTCTCGCAGTGAGAGATTTCAAAGAAAGCATCTCTGAAGAGTTACTTTTCCATCTTCTAAGCCCTCATGTTCAGCAGGCCAGGGGTGTAGTGATCACTCAAGCACCTGCTGAGAATGACTGAGAGTGGAAGGGAAGAAGGTAAGTGATGCTTCCCCTCACCCCCACTGCCCACAACACTCAGTGAGGTCCCCAAAATCCAGCATCTCACAATTAGTCATGGAAATTTGCAGGAGACTGGGAGGAGCAGCAGTTGAAAACCTATCTTAAATCCACCAGGTAGCAGAAAACACTTAGAACCCAAGGAGAGCAATCTAGAACCCATGCAGAGCAATCTAAATATACCAGAAAAGACTCACTGAGGGCTCTATCTAGAGAAGGAATAGTTACAGGAGACAGAGGACAGAAGATACAGAATTTTTCTTTTTATTTATTTATTGCTTATTTTTTTAATTATTTTTTTAAGTTTATTTATTTTGAGAAAGAGAGAGCACGAATGGGGGAGGGACAGAGAGAGGGGGAGAGAGAGAATCCCAAGCAGACTCCATGCTATCAGCACAGAGCCTGACAAGGGGCTCGATCTCATGAATAGTGAGACCATGACCTGAGCCAAAATCAAGGGTCAGACAGTTAACTGACTGAGCCACTCAGGCACCCTGATTGTTTGTTTGTTTGTTTGTTTGTTTGTTTGTTTGTTTGTTTTAAATCACCACAGGGTGATGTTGGAAGCTGACAGAACGTGAAGCTTCTGCTCTGGAAAGAGGATAATGGAGGGACCCCAGCTCCAGGGGCCCTCATCAGTCCATGCATGCGTGTGGTTTTAAAGCTTTTTTGTCACTTGTTTCTTCATAATACTTATTAATTAATTTTATGGCACAATTAATGAATGCACAGTGTAGAATAAACAGAAAATATAGCTAAACACAAAGAAGAAAATGTAAATTACCCTTCATTCCCTAACCCAGAAATGACCAGAATCAACATTTTGGCACACATCTTTCCAGACTGTTTTTTAGAAAAGGAGATTTTTGTGTTGTTTTGAGTAAAAACAAGATTGTACTGCAACATGTTCTCTTCAATCAATTATATATCATACACTTATTTCCACATCAATAAATATAGTTCTTTTTTAAAAGTTTATTTATTTATTGTAAAAGAGAGAGAGAAAGAGAGAGAGCACAAGCAGGGAGGAGCAGAAAGAGAGGGAATCCCAAGCAGGCTCCATGCCTAGCATGAAGCTGGATGAGGGACTTGATTCCATGACTGTGAGAGCATAACCTGAGCCGATACCAAGAGATGGATGCTAAACCAACTGAGCCACCCAGGTGCCCCTCAATAAATATATTTATCATTATTTTAAATCACTGCCAAGTATGACCTCATAACATTTATTGAATCAATCCCCTGACAATTTTAAAAACTTTTTAGTCTTGAAGTACTTTACTGCTTAATGAAAAGTCTGCAAGAATAGTACAAAGGATTCCTGTATATATATTTTTAAATTGTTTAATGTTTTTTGAGAGAGAGACAGAGACAGAGAGAGAGAGAGAAAGAGAGAAACAGAATGTGGGCAGGGGAGGGACAGAGAGAGAGGGAGATACAGAATGTGAAGCAGGCTCCAGGCTCTGAGCTGTCAGCACAGAGCCCCACGCAGGGCTCAAACTCATAAACTATGAGATCATGACCTGAACCGAAGTGAGAAGCTCAACCCACTGAGCCACCCAGGCACCCCTCCTGTATATCTTTTATACAGAATCAAACATTTGTAACACTTTGCTACCTGTGCTTTTTCACTAACTTCTATTACTTCTGAACTATTTGAGAGTGCGTCATACATAGCATGGCACCTTCCCTCCAAATACACAGTTCTGGGTGTATTTCCTAAAAACAAGGATAATCTCTTCCATAAATTATCACACTCAGGAAAAGAAATACTTTTTATAATCTATAGTCTATATTACAAATTTACCAGTTGTCCCTTGAAGAAGAAGAAGAAGAAGAAGAAGAAGAAGAAGAAGAAGAAGAAGAAGAAGAAGAAGAAAAAGAAGGAGGAGGAGGAGGAGGAGGGGGAGGGAGAGGAGAAGAAGAAGAAGGGGGAGCGGGAGCAGAAGAAGAAAGAAACTTCTTTTTTTCTGGTGCAGAACCTGACCCAGGCTCATGTATGGCATTTAGTTGTCATCCCAACTGGGCACAGTCCTTTAATCTGTCCTTATCTTTTATGACATTGATATTTTATGAAGAATACAGGCCAGTTATTGTATAGCATGACCCCTGATTTGGGTCTGTCCGGTGACTCCTCATGGTTAGCTTGAGCTTACATGTTTTTGCTGGATGCTATGGACCCTTCTCAGGTATCACATCAAGAGGCCCATGCTGTCCATTTGCCTTTTCTCAGCAATGTTAATGTTGATCACTTAATTAAGGTATTTATTGTCCAGTCTTTCTACTGTATAGTTTTTTCCCCTTGTCAATTTTTTTATCATGGCAAAATATACACAACATGAAATTTACCATTTTAACCATTTTTAGGTGTACAATTCAATAGCAGTAAACATATTCACATTCTTGTGAATATATTCATATATTCACATTCTACTCTATAGTTTTTATTTTTCCTTGTGACAATTTTTTTTTGTGTAGAAATATTGAGATCATCTTAGTCTCATTCTCAGATACTGTCCTTAATAACCTTTCCATTCATCTCTTACCTCCCTATTTAGTATCCACCGATGATTCGTGCCAAGACAAAAGTGTAAGGCCTTATACTAACTCCAGGCTTCCCCTTTGCCTTTCCCTCAGTCCTGAGAAATGGGTGGAAATTTCCATAGTCACTGGCTCTGAACCTAGGTGAGGAAATACTCACTTGGATGATTTCTAAGAGCCATTGCTGCACCGAACCGTTATAATTCTTCATAAAAATAGTCATCCCTTGTCTGGTATCATGTTTAGATCTTCAAACAATTGTTGGTTCTACTCTGAGTCAGACTCTAGGCTAGATGTCAAGAAATAAAAATGCATAAAGCAACACTGCCTTTTATTGAGCTGCTTACATTTTGATGGGAGAGGCACAAATGGTACTTACCGTGCAATGTGGTAAAGGCCACATGACACTCTGGGCATGGAGGTAGCTCCTAGAGCACAGTATGAACAGAGAAGTAGCAAGTCTCACAGCTAGAGTCAAGACTCATGGAAGTGAGCAAGATGTGTTTGTGGGGACTCAGGGAGTCAGGGGGTAGGGAGGGAGTGGGTTCTTGCACGTAAAATATCAGCAGGGAGCAGGGGAGACGAGGCTAGAGTGGCATCAGGGCCGAAGCATGGAGTGCCTGGATGCAAATCAGAGAACTTAGACTTGACCCTGAAGATAATACAGGGTAAGCAGAAGATAACACAACTAACAAGGTTTGATGGATCACCCTGAAGGCAGCAGAGAGGTCAGGTCAGAGGGCAGCAAACCCAGAAGCAGCAATTAGTCTAGATGAGAAAAGAGCCTGGCCTAATGAGGAAAGTAGGGGTAAGGGTCATGAGGAGACACCTGATTCAAGAAATACCTAGAAGTACCTGAGTGTGGCAATGATGGTGAAGAAAGAATCAGGGTTGACTTTCAAGTGGAAAAGTTTGAAAGTTGAAACAGTTTCCAACATTTCACAGAAAAAGAAAATCATGAGCAATATTATCTATCTCAAGATGAATCTCTAGAACAACCTTGTCACATAGATAGGGCCAATAACTATGATCCCCATTTGACAGATTATTAAACTGAGATGTGGAAAGTCAAAATGACTTGTCAAAGGTCACACAACTATTCAATGGCACAGCAGAGATACCAAGCGCATGTGCAAAAAGATGATATGAAATTATTCAAAATCCTGGAACTGGAGAACCGTATGCAAAACAAAAAATATGAACTTGGATCCATATCTTACATAATATACAAAAATTAAAAAATGGATCACAGATTCAAATTTAAGAGCTGAAACTTAAAAGTCATACAGAAGAAAACACAGGAGAAAATCTTAGTGGTCACAAGTTTAACAAATATTTTCTTAAACAGGACGCAAAATGTACGAGCTATCAAGAAAAAAATCAATAAACTGGACTTCACTAAAATTAATAGTGAAATAGTTTTGCTCTTCAAAACTCACTAATACAGAAAATGAACAGGCAAGCCACAGACTAGGAGATGTTGGACAAACACTCCCACAAAGGGCTTCAATCTAGAGTATAAAGCACACTGACCACTCAACAATAGGAAGACACACACTATACTTTTAAAATGTGCAGAAGAAGTGTGGAACATTCATACAGTAGAAGACCAGTCATCAATAAAAAGGAATGAACACACAACAATGTGGATGAAACTCAAAATAATTACGCTGAGTGAAGGAACCCAGGCAAAGAAGAGGACATTCTGTATGGTTCCACTCACGTAAATTTCCGGAATACGCAAACTAATCTCTAGTGGAAGAAAGTAGATCAGTGGATACCTGGGGGTGGGGAGGATCAGGAAACTTTGGGGTGATATTTGTTATCTCAATGGCAGTGATGGTTTCACAAGTGTGGAAATAGGCCCAAACTCATCAAATTATATGCTTTAAATGTGTGTAGCTTAGTTTATGTCAATAATACCTCAGTAAAGCCATTAAAAAAATAATAACAATGGGGGGGACATATACCAATATCTTTAGCAATAGCAAATATACCAAAATATTAACAAAATCAGGCTCTGATTATGGGATTATGAATGATGACCCCCTTATTTTTTATCTTTTTCTGAATTTTCCAAATTGCCCAAAATGATCATGATATATCATCAAAATCAAAAAAGCTACTTTTGAGGAAAAAGAAAGAATTAGGTGTACAGAGACATTTGGAGAAAATAGTCTGTGCTTATGAACCTTAAGACCATTGGTTACAAAAATCAAGGACATGACATTTTCAAATGACAAATATCCTCTATTCTTTCCAAACCTATGGTAGGCCAGAGCAGACTATAAGGCGGTTTTATATGTTCCACAAGAACAAAAATATCTAAATCTAAAGCAACCTATGGAGAAGGCACCACATTAACACAAGGTCTCATTCAGCTGGATTGTTCAGCTTAAATGTTTTTTGAATACATCAGTGGGAGACAGATGCAGGGAACAAGGAAAAGAAAGAGGCCATGCTAGAGAGCAACAGAAGATGAATTTTTATGTGATGCCGTTACCCATCATTTCTAGAGTTCACTCAGGAGTATAAGGTTTAAGGAATAATCCAACATAATTAGCAAGTAGTCTACACTGTATATCCTTAAAAAGAATACACACCGTAAAGTACAAGTTAGACCATGGAAAATGCTATTCCACATCTGACCAAATATGGTGAAGAATCATTTATCTGGGTTTCCACTCTCGGAAATATTTGCTAAATCTGTCTGTTATTGGGCTTAGGATTCAATTCTGGATTTTTATTAATAGTGAAAATAACAACGTTTTAAAAGCTTTCAGGGAATGCATTTCACTTACTTAGATGGTAAACAATTTTTTAAAGCCCTTGGTGCATTAATCATTTAGATATCAAGTATTGAGTCTTATCAGGTCATTTTTTATGTCCATTTACTCAACAAAAAGTCACTGTTAGCAACTGTGCTGTGTCCTAGAACATAAAGAAGCAAATACAACCCATGCCCTTGAGGAGTTCTTAATCCAAAGACTAGGAAATCTATAAACAGTTGCCATACAAAGTGTCTGTGGCTTGGGAGAATAAGAAAGAAGTCAGAGAAGCTATTGAGAGGTGGTAACATTGAAGCAGAGTCTTGAAGGCTATGCACAAGTTCTCTGCTTAGGAAAAGAGACACCTTCTTGGCAGAGAGGCCAGCACAAGGCAGGGAGGCACAACAAAGCTTAATTTGGTGAATGGTGAGAGCTTCAGTGAGGGTTAGGAATAGGGTCCCCTTGAAGGTGACAGGACTGGAATATGAAGCTCCTTTATCCCGTGCTAGAGAGGCTCAGGCTTTATCCTACAGGGAACGAGCACGTGTGTTGGTTACAGCTTTGCATCTTAACAGAAATGAATTCATGTAAAAGAGAGAGAGATGGTCCCGTGTCTTTAGAGACTTCATGGGCCGCATGCAGTCAGGCCTAGAACGGGGCTAGAATTGAGGGCTGGAAAGCTAGAGGAACTCTCCTCTACCTTTTGTCTTATTTTTTTATTTCTCTCCTCACATCTATTTGATATTAGCCAGGATTCTTTTGGCCATAAGTGACAGAAATAAAACTCAAAACAATCCAAGCCCAAAAGGGAATTTATTGGAAAGGCTAGGCATATGCTTCGACACAAATGCATCTTAAAAGACATTTGGTATGTGAAATCAGCTACTCACAAAAGGACAAACGTTGTAGGATTCCACTTATATGAGGTACCTAGAGCTGTCAACTCCACAGAGACAGAAAGTAGAATGGTAACTTCCAGGGGCTGAGGGGATGGTGGGGAGTTGCTGTTTAATGGTTTCAGTTTGGGAAGATGAAAAAGGTCTAGACAGATGGTGGTGATGGTCACACAACAATGAGAATGTACTTAATGCTACTGAACTACATTTAGAAGTGGTTTAAATGGTAAATTTTATGTTCTATAAGTTAACACAATAAAAGTGGGGAGGGGGCACCTAGGTGGCTCAGTCGGTTAAGCATCTGACTCTTGGCCTTGGCTCAGGTCATGATCTCATAGTTCATGAGTTCAAGTCCCGCATCCCTGCTTGGGATTCTCTCCCTCCCTCCCTCTCTCTCTCTCTGCCCCTCCCCCTCTCACTCTCCCTGTCTCTCTCTCAAAATAAATAAATAAACTTTAAAAAAAAACAACAACTGGGGACTCTAGGAGTAAACACAAGTTCAGACACTGCTAGATGCAGGAGGTTGAGAGACATCATCGGGATCCTGATACTCTATTTCACTCTCCTTTCTTCTGTGCTGGCTTCATTTTCAAAAGTGGAAGCAAAGATGGCCACTCTCAGGGGCACCTGGGTGGCTCAGTCGGTTAAGTGTCCGACTTCGGCTCAGGTCATGATCTCGCAGTTCGTGAGTTTGAGCCCCGCATTGGGCTCTGTGCTGAAAGCTCGGAGCCTGGAGCCTGCTTTGGATTCTGTGTCTCCCTCTCTATCTGCCCCTCTTCCACTCACACTCGGTTTCTCTCTCTCTCTCTCTCTCTCTCTCTCTCTCTCTCAAAAATAAATAAACAATAAAAAATCTAAAAAAGATGACCATTCTCAACTGAAATTATCTGTGGAGCTAATGCCACACCCAGAAAAGAGCCTCTCATCTGAATGTTCCAGCAGTTCAGGGGGTGACTTGGCATGGGGCCATGGACTGCTTCTGAACCAATCACTGTAGCCAAGGAGTAGAGTACTCTGATTGGCCAAGCCTGGGTCATGTGTCCAAGCAAACATTGCCATCCCCAGCCCAAGTTCTGCTTTCTCTTTGGCCAAGAACTTTCAGCTCCAATTCAAAACCCCTGGGCGAATCTGACTAGTGCAGCTTGTCCAATTAACTGTGATGGCGAGAATGGGGATAGTCATAGGGATAATATGGCAACTATAGGCCCATTTTTGTGCATATAGGGGTAAGTTACAAGGGTTACTGAGCAAGACAGATACTTCAAGAGGTGTCTTTTACAAAAGATAATAGACAATCTTTACAGGAAAGTGGTGTAGGCAGTGTGTATGAAAATAGTTCTGGCAGCTAAACATAGGATAGGATGGAGCAAGAGAATTTGATGACAAGAGGGTGAATCATAGGGCTGCTGCAGAAAGATGACTCTGAAATGTCTAGCTTAGGAGAATGGAAATATAGTGATACTGTCCACCAAGAATGAAACTATAAAAGGAATATTTGGTTTGGGGTGGGGTAGGAAGGAAAGGATGATGAGTTTAGCTTCGGAAGTATTTCCTTCAGATGCTTATGGAACAGCCCGGTGGGAGGCTCAGCAGGCAGTGGAAAATAGAGTCCTGGAGCCCAAGAAGGAGCGTGTAGCTGGGACCAGAGATGTGGGAATTGCTGGTATACAGATGGGTGTTCAAGTCATAAAGCATCTGGGATTGCTCATGGAGAGCACTGAGTATAGGCAGAAAAGAGAACAGAAGGCAACACCCTGACAGATGCCCTCAGAGCCCTGCCCGTGGCTGCTCAGCGCTCACTGTTTCCAGCTGTGCCAACGGCATCTTCCTAAAGCTCTCTTTCCCGGGGCTTGCTTTCAGGTTGAGCTTGCTTCAGGCCAGAAATGCCAGGGTTAATCGCCCTCAGCCAGTGACAGGTGGGAGGCAGAGCGTAACTAGCCCAGCTTCCTCACTCCAGTGTGTCCCACCCCATCTCCCAGAGGTCTCCCTGGGATGAGCCCTCGTTGCCCATGGAAGTCACCTCCTCCTTCCTATCTGCCCTGGCTCCCTTCACGTCACACTCTCACTTGTCTAGTCTACTTGCTTGTCCTAGCATCACCTCCCAAATAAACTACTTCCACCCAAACTCACTTCAAGGTATGCTTCTAGGGGAACCCAACCTAAGACACAGGCACACAAAGAAGAAAGCTCCAAGAAGAATAAGACTGGGGGGGGGGGTGGAGTCCAAGCGCTGTGAGGAAATCCAGGAGACAAATGGTTTCCTAGGAGCAAGGAAGGAGAGAATGAGAGGCGAGGTAGGGCTCCACTGGAAATACTTGAATAGTGACAGATCCAGGAGGAGGGGGCTGTTCCCAAACATCAAAGCCAAATGTACCTGAATCTCTACATCTCCATGTTAGAGATGAGAAAACTGAGGCTTGTCTAGAGTCACATAACTAGAGGATTGATAGCCATGAAATGCAAACATAAGTCTATTTGACTCCAAAGCCCATCCATTGAGACCGCCTCATGAAGAAACCACGTATTTTGGTCAGAAGAACATAGGGAGTTTGTGAATGAGCCTTGGTTTGGAAATGGACTAAAAGATGCTTGGAGAAATTCCAAATGAATCGATACCTAGGGGAAGACCAGGCAGGCAGGCCTATGAGAAGGGAAGGGAAAGCTGTGACAGAGGCACATGCACAGGTGCAGATTCGAGAGGTGGCTGACAGCGAGCATTTGGACACAGAGGTGGGGGTGGGGAGCTTCCTGTGTGCTACAACAGACAGCCCATTTCACCTCATCAATGATGGTTTGTAATGATGAAGAAATTGTGAGTGCAAGCATCTATGATCCAATTAAATGGTTTTGTGATAGGAAATGGAGCATACTTTTCAAGTGGTATCCAGTCAGAGATTAATAGGAGGCGCTGGACCGTGGCCGGAAATAGTGCTAGTGGATGGTAAGGTACATTGCATCTGTGCTGAGGTTACAGCTTAGGAGGTAAGGAAGGCAGGCAGTGACAGGGGGACTCAGAGCCCATGCCTACTCTGGAAGAGCATGAGTAGCAGCAAATAGAACATCCCTGTGGCAGCACCACTCCTACATGGGGCCCTTCGTGGCCTCCAGTAGCCAAAAGGCTACGGCTGGAAAGGTGGTCCCTGGGACCTAAACCTCACCCAAGTACCTGCCTAGAGAAAACTGAGCCTCTTTTCCTCAAGGCTCTTCCAGTTACAAGTGATAGAAAGCTCAAAAGACTTAGGCAGAAAAGGAGAATTTATTGGCTCATGTAACTGGGAAGCTTAGGAGTAGCCTAGGATGCTAGGGATTAAAGTCTTGTTCCCAGAAATTAGCCCTGTACCGCCTTCCTTTTTTAACTCTGCTTCTGTTTGCTCCTGCAGACATGTCTTCCTGCAGCAAGGCTGCATCAGCCCAGCCTCACACTCATCCAGAAGGGAGCAAGCTCCAGCCTGCCAGTATCTGAATATAAATCCTCGCTGGTCCACCTTCACTCATGTGCCCATCTCTGGTCCAATCAGTGAGGCCAGGCAGGTGGGTGTCATGACAGCCCAGGCCTTGGTGTGGTGCTGAATTGGCAGCTTCGCCAGAACCACATGGAAGAACGAGGCACTTCTCACCAAGTAAGGGGGTGCTGTTACCTAAAGGAGTAAAGGGATGCTGGATAAATAGAAGCTGAATCCCTTAATTAGCAGAACTTGCCAGGGGATTCTCAGACCCAGAGCAATGGCTAATATCAAGGCCACAACTATTATGAGGCCAGGGCTTTAGTGTCTTGACAAGACAGTGAAGAGGGAAGAGTCAACTACTGTGTGAAGGACAGTTGGTAGTGGTCCACACACTGCCTCATCCAGTTTTCGTAACTGTTATCATCTTCATTTTACAGATGGGGAAACAGAGGATCAGAAAGTGGAGCAATTGTCCAAAGTCATCCAGCTAGTAAGTGTCAGAGCTGGTAAATGGAGGCACAGGTCTTCTTCATCCTCTGGCGGTGAGGAAAATGTTGTTTCCTGGTCCCCTTTCTTATCAAACTTCGCTGTCAGAGCCCTACATATATATCTTGTGAGCCTTCAACCAGATTTTCTTTGGGCTGTTTCCAAAGCTCAAGATGTGAAAGATGTCTCCGTTTTCATCTCTGGTTTTAGGAGGGTGGGACATGCCATGTCGGTGTCCCTGAACAGACACAGAAAGCAGTAAGAAAAAGGGGAAGGATGGTGTTGCTTACACTGCCAAAGTGGCCACTAGGTCCCTAACTGAATTAACCAGCACTCAGCCTGGCTGTTGAGCCTCCCCTGTTCTTATACCTCGTGTAACAAATAGCACAGATGTGGCACAGTCAGCACATCAAGTGAAAAGTAGGAGATTGTAGTGAGTCCCAACGTGTTCCTAGTTCCTGCCTCTGATACTTGCTGGCTATATGACCTCTAACAAATAATCTCCATTAGCCTCAGTTTTCTCATCTGGAAAATGGGTTCACACCTGTTTTTTATAAGATGCATTATCCTCATTCTAGTTGTTTTGCCCATAACTCCTGTCCCTTTTGGCCATGGTGGATGAGGGGCATCTTTCTGACCCAAGGGAAGAAAAATCACTACCTGATAAGAGACCACTGATGTTCTACAGAGAAATTCAACTAAAAACAGTAAGGCTGCTGCCAAACCAGTGGTGGGTGCCTCAGGTGAAAGGCCCTGGGTGAGTGGGGTGGGCACAGCTATTTGGGCCGAAGCACAAAAGAGATGAGCAGAGGAAGCCAGTCAAGAAAAAGAGAGCTTTGATAAGAGAGAAGCAGAACGAGAACAATGGCATGGCTCCTGAATGGTAGCATAACATGGGAGAACTGCCCTTGGCTCCTTCCTCTTTGGATTGAGTGACATCCCTATTTCTACTTCATCTGAAGTTTCCACTCCTTATAGCAAACCAGTATAGATCACAGCACTGACAGGAGCAAAGAAGTGGGTGAGAGTTCTGTGTTTCTGACACATAGTAGGTGCCCGTAACTTTAGTACAGTTTTTCCCCTGGACTTAATTGAGGGAGATTAAACTCATTCACACTAGCCCCATGTGACTACCGCCAGGTCTGTATTTGGGTCATCTTCCCTTCTATTCCAAAAACCATGGTCAAACTAACTCTGCAAGATATACTGCACAATTAGTGTGCACCTCTTAGCCTTGGCTAATTACGTCTTTTATCAATTAAAAATATTTTCCCATTAAGCCAAGGAATTGAGAGGGAGAAAGGAGTCTCCTCTATTTCTAAAGCCTCTGAAAATCCAGCAAGATAATGTCACTGATTTGGTTAATTTCAGGTGCACATCGGGCCATTCAACCTAGGTGAATTTAATGACTCAGGACAGGTCGGGCGATGAATGTCCCTGTAAATCATTTATAATTGCAAGCATAAAAATTAAAAATCAGTCTGAAGAGCAAGATAACGTAATGCTAATGACGGAGGGCAGTAATCTGAAGATAGAGGTTCCCCGCTTTAATCAGGCCCATTCGGATGACGGAGCACTAAGCCTCTAGGGGATTGTTCTGGAAACAAAAGACTGGGAACCTACTTCAGTCTTTAATGACTCACCATGATAAAAGAAATTAACTGAATTTTCATATTATAATTATAAAACTTAATAGGGAATTTTTTCCCCTTCATACTTTTTATTTTTCTCCTAGTCGAGATAAACCAACATATAGTCTATTCTCCTTACGAGGATGACTTTAAAAGGCCAGTTATGTTCAGCTATGTCATGTTGAAAGTCCAGTTAATAAATTATGTCCAGGAAGAGGAGTTGCCATTGCTATAATGGAAACAGTTTCTAGAGGTCTTAAGAAACTAGAAAATTATTTGCCTTATTTTCAGTGTTTCTGTAATATACCTCCAAGTCAGTAATATACCTCCAAGTCAGTCAGAATCAAGAATGGGGTGAGGAACAAAATACCACATCTGTCCCTTGGAATACTCTCAAATCACCAGTTAAACACCCTCCTTCCCTCACCTTTTCTGCCTGGTGGATACCTAATCATATTTCCAAGTCTTGAATTCAGGTGGAACTTCTTCCAGAAAGCCTTCTCTGACCATCATCCCTCCTTCCCCTTTTCCCCACTCTTTTCATCACTCTCTTCTGGGTTTCCTCTGAATCTGGTACACAAACCCAACCCTGGACTTATCACACTGTGTTATAACATACAATACAGTAAGACTTCATTCTCTCGTATAAAACTATAATTTCTTTGCGAGGAGACTGTCTGGAAACCATGACCAGTTGACTCTGAACACTTGGCACATCATAGGCATTCAATAAATATTTGTCAGCTGACTGAGATTCACCTTAACTGCAGGCTAACCTAGGACAGACAAGTGACAGAAAAGTCAAGAAAACACCTTTAAGCACTGATGAATAAAAATTACAAAGAGAGATAAGGGGGGGGGGGGATGGTGTTTTATTTTTTAGTAGATAAGCTTCTGTAAATAGACACACATGCACACACACAAATTCTTGCTCTTGATAATAAAAAAAAAAAAGTGGGTATTTTACCCAGAGGTTTTAAATATTTCCAATAGTCCTTGATAAAATTACAGTCTTGGGGGAACTGAATGGTTCAGTCAGTAAAGCATCTGACTTTGGCTCAAGTCATGATCTCGTGGTTTGTGGGTTCGAGCCCCACGTTAGGCTCTGTGCTGACAGTGCACAGCCTGCTTAAGATTCTCTCTCTCTCCTTCTGTCTCCGCCCCTTCCCCACTCACACTTTGTCTCTCACACAAAATAAGTAAATAAACTTAAAAAACTTTTTTAAATAAAATTAGTCTTTTCCCAAGCAGCTGGGATATCACTCCATATAATTTCCTCTCTGCATGAGTTGTATATAGTCCTATTGTGAGGTGAATGAGTAAGGAATTACCTGCAAGCAAAAGAAACTGACTTCAATCAACTTAAGGGAAAAGAAACAATATGTCAGGGCATATTTTGTTATTAGGACGTAGAAATGTGTCAGCAAAGGCAGAAGAAGGCACCTGGCCACCTGGGCATCAGGAGGAATGGAACTGAGAACTGGGACATTACCCCATCCACAAGAGCTCTCTCTTTCTCTAATGGATCATATTCCCTCGGTCTCTTTCTCCCTCTCTACCAACCTAGTGTGTGTCAGAATCACCTGGAGGACTTGTTAAAATGCAGATTGCTGGGCTCCTCTCCAGAGTACCCAAATCAGTAGGTCTGAGGAAGGGCCTGAGAATTTGCATTTTCCACCAGTTCCCAGGCAATGCTGCTGCTGGTCTGAGCACCAACTTAGAGAACCACTGCTCTATACTGGTCAGTGCACAGGCAGGAAGATGGCCACTAGAGCTGCTACATTGGCAGGTCACAGCTCTAGCCACCAGGAGAGACTCACTCTGGTGCCACTGCCAATTTCCTGGGAGACAGAACTGACTGGCTAGGTTGCAGTGAGATGTCTACCCTGGGCTCTCAGCTATGGCCAGACACATAGCCGATTGTGGACATGGGGGGCAATTCCCAGGAAGGAGTTGCTGGGCAGACAACCCAGGGGGACTGACACCAACATGAAGAAGTCTTTCGTTTTTACTGGACCAGTAGAAGCCTGGGTGCCTTTATCACAAGAAAATCTCAAGATTCAGCAAATGCACTCTCAACTGAAATAAAACTTGGAGTTGCTCCCACCTCTGCAAACAATCGCCCCTTGTCAATGTAGGGAGGCAGGAAGGAAGTGAGACTTACATCGGGCTGTGTGAGACACTCCAGCAGAGGGTGGAAGAGCTTGATCTAGAGCATTTTCTTCTTTTAAAAATGTTTACTTATTTATTTATTTTGAGACAGAGAGACAGAGAGAGACAGAGAACGAGCAGGGGAGGGGCAGAGGGAGAGAGAGAGAGAGAGAAGCCCAAGCAGCCTCTGCACTGTCAGCACAGAGCCCAATGTGGGGCTCAAACTCACAAACCTTGACATCATCATTATCTAAGCCTAAACCAACAGTCAGGTGCTTAAGTGACTGAGCCACCAAGGCGCCCCTAGAACAGTGGTTCTTAACCAGGAAAGACTTTGCCACCCAGGGACATTTGGTAATTTTGGAGACAGTTTTGTTTTTCACAACCCGGGCTGGGGGGATGAGGTGATTATGACAGCTAATGGGTAAAGGCCAGAGATGTACTGAACATCCTATAAGGCACAGGACAGCCCCCACAACAAAGAATTTTCTGACTCAAAACGTCAGTAGGGTCAAGGTTGAGAAATCCTGTCTAGAGCCTACAGGATCCACAAAAACAACAAACAAAGAAACAAACAAACAGAAACCTACAGCCTTTACACCCACAAAAGGGGCAGCCGTGCTCCCACTGGCTGAATACCAGTCCCACCTGCTCAGATTGGGGTACTACACTGCTGCTTGCTGGCTGAGTGAACTTGGATAAGCCACAACACCTCTCAGCTTCAGTTTCCACATACATAAAATGAGATAACAGTGGTGTTGGAGGGAATTCAATGACTTAATAGTTGTAAATAATTTAGTCCCATTCCTGGTACATAATAAGTACTCCTTATATGGTTGTTACATATCAATACTCTTATTCTTATTAATTTGTGAATGGAAATAAATCTATTAACAGATTTCTCAACAGAAAGTTTGCAGGCCAAGAGAAAGTGAGATGATATATTCAAAATACTAAAAGAAAAACAATGTTAACCAAGAATATCATACCTGGCAAAGCTGCCCTTCAGAAATGAAGAGAAAGATTTTCCCCTAAAAACAAAAGCTAAGGGAGTTCATCACCACTAGACCTGGCTTACAAGAAATGCTAAAGGGTGTGCTTCAAGCTGAAGTAAAAGGGTGTTAATTAACATTGTATAGAGAGAGCCCAAATCACACTCTGTACTGACAGCTCAGAGACTGGAGCCTGCTTCAGATTCTGTGTCTCCCCCCTCTCTCTCTGTGCCTTTCTCTCTCTCTCTCTCTCTCTCTCTCTCTCTCTCTCTCAAAAATAAATAAACATTTTTGAAAAACAAAAGTATAAAGTTTTTGTATGCTATGGAAGTTAGATGTTATCAGCTTAAAATAAAATATTTTAAATATAAGATAATTTATGTAAGCCTCCTGGTGACAATAACAACAACAAAAAACCCGTAGCAGATACACAAAAGATTATGCTAAAAAGGTTAAAGCATACCACCACATAAAAAAAAATCCTCAAACCACAAAGAAAGGCAGCAAGAAAGGAAGGTGCAAATGATCCTACAAATCACTTAACAAAATGGCAATAGTATGTTCTTGCCTATTCATAATCACTTTAAAAGTAAGTGGATTAAATTCTCCAACCAAAATACACAAATTGTTGGATGGGTAAAAAAACAAGATCCAATAATATGCTACCTATAGAGACTCACTTTAGCTTTAAGGACACACAAAGACAGAGAGTAAAAAGATGGAAAAATATATTTCAAGCAGATGGTAACCTAAAGAAATCAGTGGTACCAATACTTCCATCAGAAAAAAATAGACTTAAAGCTAAAAATGATAAAAAGAGACAAGAAAGTCATTACATAATGATAAAGGGGTCAATCCATCAAGAATATACAACAATTCTACATATTTATATGCCTCCAACATCAGCACACCTAAATATGTAAAGCAAATACAGAACTAAAAGGAAAAATAAAGAGTAATACAATAACAGTTAAGTACTTTAATACCCCATTCTCAGCAGCAGACAGATTATTCAGAGTCAATAAGAAATGATGGATCTGAACAACACTATAGACCAAATGGACCTATCAAACATATATAGAACATTCCACCCAACAGCAACAGAATACACATTCTCCTCAAGTATATATGGAATATCTTTTAGGATAGATCATGTTGTTGGGCTACAAAACAAGTCTCATCAAATTTGAGAAGACAGGAACTATATCAAGTTATCTTTTCTGGCCACATAGTATGAAATTAGAAATTGGTAACAGGAGGAAAGTGAGAAAATTTGCAAATACATGGAAACACACTTCTGAACAACCAATGGATCAAAGAAGAATAAAAAAGAAAAATAAAAAAAAAGACCTGAATAAAAAAAAATAAAAAAAAATACCTGAGACAAATGAAAATGAAAACTCAACCTATCAAAATTTGTGGGACACAGCAAAAGCAGTTCTAGGAGGGAAGTTTAAATTAAAAGAAAGGTCTCAAATAAACATCTCCAGGAACTAGAACAAGAGCAAACTAGGCCCCAAATTAGCAGAAGGAAGGAAGTAACAAAGATTGGAACAAAAGTAATTGACATAGAGAACAGGAAGCAAAGGGAAAAGATTAACAACACAAATGAGAACTAATAAAGGGATTCAGTAAAGTTGCAAGGTATGAAAATTAACATACAAAATCAGTTGAGTTTGTATAGACTAACAAGGAACTATCAGAAGAAGAAATAAGGAAAACAATCAAAAATGATAAAATAATTAGGAATACACTTAACCAAGAAGATGAAAGATCAACACTGAAAATTATCAGCATTGATAAAATAAATGGAAGAAGACACAAGTAAATGGAAAAACATACTGCATTCATGGATTGGAAGGGTTAATATTATTACAGTTTCATATTACCCAAAGCCATCTCAATGCAATCCTTCTCAAAACGGTTTTATGGATATAACAACAAAGTACAAGCAACAAAACCAAACAGAAACAAGTAGGACTACATCGAACTAAAAAAAAAATCAACAAAATGAAAAGAGAAGCTGGAAAATATTTGCAAACCACATATCTAATAAGGACTTAATACCCAAAATATATAAAGAACTACAACTCAACAGCAAAACAAACAGGGAAAAAAAACCCTAAAAAACAAAAACCCAAACAATTGATTTAAAAATGGGCAAAGGATCTGAGTAGACATTTTTCCAAAGAAGACAGATACATACATGAAAATGTGCTCAACATCACTAATCGTCAGAGAAATGCAAATTAAAACCATACTGAGATTTTGCCTTATACCCAGGAGAATGGCTATTATCAAAAAGATAAGAAATAACAAGTGCTAGTGAGGATATGGAGAAAAGAAAACCCTTGTGCACTTTTGGAGGAAATGTAAATTGGTGCAGCCACCAAGGAAAACAATATGGAGGTTCCTCAAAAAAAATATATATATATATACATATATATAACTACTATATGATCCAGCAATTCCACTTTGGGTATTGATCTGAAGGCAATTAAAACACTAACTTGAAAAGATAAATGTAGGGGCGCCTGGGTGGCTCAGTCGGTTGGGCTGCCGACTTCGGCTCAGGTCATGATCTCACGGTCCGTGAGTTCAAGCCTCACGTCGGGCTCTGGGCTGACAGCTCAGAGCCTGGAGCCTGTTTCAGATTCTGTGTCTCCCTCTCTCTGACCCTCCCCCGTTCATGCTCTGTCTCTCTCTGTCTCAAAAATAAATAAACGTTAAAAAAAAAATTTAAAAAAAAAAAAGAAAAGATAAATGTATCCCCATGTTTACTGCAGCATTATTTACAATAGCTGAGATATGCAGACAATCTAAGTCTTTATCCATCCATGAAGGGATAAAGAAAATGTACTACACATATGCAGTGGAATGTTATTTGGCCATAAAAAAGGCAATTTTGCCATTTGCAACAACCCTCAAGGTTAATCCATGTTGTCACATGGGGATGCATTTATCTTTTCAAGTTAGTGTAAGTGATATCAGTTAGAGAGAGAAAAACGAACACCATATGATCTCATGTATATATGAAATCTAAAAAAACTGAACTCCTAGGAACAGAAAGCAGATTGATGGCTGGCAGAGGAGGAAAGCAGGAGAAATGGGTGAAGGTGGTCAAAGGGCACTAACTTCTAATGATAAGATGAGTAAGTTCTGGAGACATAATGTACATAACTGTGACTACAGTTTACAATATTATATATATGAAAGTTGCTAATAGCGTAGATCTTTGTTTGTTTTAAATGTTTATTTGAAGAGAAAGAGAGAGTCGGAGAGGGGCAGAGAGAGACGGAGAGAGAGAATCCCAAGCAGGCTCAGTGCTGTCAGCATGGACCCTGACACAGGGCTCAAACTCACAAACCGTGAGATCATAAACTGAGCTGAAACTGAGTGTCTGCTCCCCAACTGAGCCACCCAAGCACCCTGCTAACAGTATAGACCTTAAAAGTTCTCACCACACACCAAAAATTATAACTGTGAGGTGATAGATGTGTTAAATAATCTGTGATAATCGTTTAGCAATATATACAAATATACAAATGCACACCTTCAAGTTACACGATGTTATTTGCCAATTCTGTATCAATAAAGGTGGAAAAATCCAATATTAAAAAAGGTTAAGCTTTTCCAAAAATGAATACATGGGGTGGGAGGAGGCTCTCATTTTTTTAGAAAAGAGACACTAGACCTTGTGAGCGGCATCATTCTGCATTCTCTCTCCATCTCATAGCAAAGTGTTCTTATGTTGGCACTTTTCATACTGAATTAGGGAAAGTGAATATTAATCTGAGCTGATACTAATCACCCATGACAGAAAATTCCCACTCTGATCAAACTTTCATAACATAATAGGAGTAAAAAGCCCTCTCTCCTGCCTCTCACAGGTCAATCTCCACGCTGCCTATAAGCGTATGGTAGTAACAAGCATCTGTCCATCTGCAAAAGGCTCCTTAACATAGGTCGGTGACAATGTGAAAATTGAGACTACAACTGAAACATTACATGGCCCAGTGACAAGGCCAGCCTCCATTAAAGTGGACAGTAGTATTCAGTGTTCCCTTGATTCTCCAGAATGCCAGCATAAAGCTCTGCCCACAATGATGCCACATTGGGAGAATATTAAATCTAGGAACTTTTGAGCTGAAAAGACCTTAGGTGTCTTCTAATCAAATTCTCTCACTTTTGAGCTATCAGTTCAGGAAAGAGGCTACTGGAATTTATCTCACCACAAGACATTAAATCTTCTGCAGGAACTGGACATTAACTAGAGCAGAGAAATAATCTGAAAGTCCTTGCCTTCTAATGCAATTTATGATAGATAGTCCTTTAAAATTTGGGGCCCAAATCTAGCTGGACTTTGTGGTGTTTTATTTTTACTTAGTCTTGATCCAATATGGTAGTCTTTGTCATTTAATGGGTTACATTTCTTGTGATTACTGAATTGTTTATGCCTTCATATTTTGTTTTTTCCATTAGCTAATCCATTTTCCTGGCTTCTTATCTCCTTTCTTTTTCTGGCTTCTTTTAGATTGACAAATTTTTTTTTAAATTTTTTTATGTTTATTCATGTTTGAAAGACAGAGAAAGACAGAGCACAAGCAGGGGTGGGGCAGAGAGAGAGGGGGACACAGAATCTCAAGCTGGCTCCAGGTTCTGAGCTGTCAGCAACTCACAAACTGTGAGATCATGACCTGAGCCGAAGTCAGACGCTCAACTGACTGAGCCACTCAGGCGCCCCATAGATTGAAAAAATTTTTAATAATTCCTCTTGTCTATTCAGTGGCTTAAAACCAATAGATTGTATTGTTATTCTTCTACTGGTTATCCTTAATATTTTAGCCTACCCACTTAGTTGTATATTTGTACAACAAAGTCTCAAATTATTCAGTATTTCTATCTTCATCCCAAATGTGACACAGATGTTATCATGTGAAAATGACTATATGGTCCTGTAGACTGAAATATTTACTATCTGGCCCTTTCAGAAAAAATTTGCAGAACCCTGCTCTAGAAGAATAGCTTTGTGGGGTAGAAAAATTTTAGGTCAATGGTTATTGTCACTCAACACTTTGAACATATTATTTTAGTGTCTGCTGGCCTTTACTATTGCTTACAAGAAATTATAGTTTTTGTATTACAGTTTTACCATTATGTATCTAGATGTGAGTTTTTCTTTATATTTACTGCTTGGAATTTGGTCATGCACTTTGAACCTAAAGAGGTCATGTCTTCAGTTTCTTTTCAGATACTATTTCTGTACCAATTCTTATGTTGTAGTCCTTGGTCTATCCTCCATGTCTGTTAACTTTTTTAAAAACCTTACTGATTTGTTTATTAAAATGTTCTCCCTGTTCATCCACACTTTGAATTATCTCAGTGCTATCTTCCAATTCATGAATTCTGTCTTCAACTGTTATAATCTAGAGTTTGTCCTGTTACTTTTTTGATTCAGTGACTACAATATTTTATTTCCAATACTTCTTATTTGTTATTTATTGATTGCCTTTCATTGCTCCCCTTGTCTGACAGCTTTCCAATTATCTCCACAAAGTCCACCCCAAGCAGATCTTTTATTTTTTATTTTTTTTAATTTTTATTTTCAGAGAGAGAGAGAGAGAAAGAGAGGAACATGTGTTGGGGAGGAGAAGAGAGAGAAGAGACAGAGGATCCAAAGCAGGCTCTGTGCTGACAACAGAGAGCCCAATTCAGGGCTTGAACTCAAAAACCATGAGATCATGATCTGAGCTGAAGTCGGACACATAACCAATTGAGCCAACCAGGTGCTCCACAAACCATCTTTTAATGATATCTCAGAGTTCCTGTACCATGTACTATTGCAAAAACATAGATTCAGTCATGAGGCAGGGGGCAACCTGGCTAAGTTCTTACTTGGGAGATTCTGTGTTCTCCAACCTCCATCACTTTATAATCCAGTGGTTTCAACCAGGGCTGATTTTCCCCCAGGGGATATTTGGCAATGTGTGGAGTAGTTGTCATTGTCACAACAAAAGGTGGGTGTTTGCTATTAGCAGCATCTGGTGGGTAAAGGCCAGGGATGTTGCTAAACATCCTACTGTTAGAGAACAACCTTATTACAAAGAATTATCTGGTCCACAGTGTTATTAGCATTGAGGGTGAGAAATGCTGGCACAGCCCCACGCAGTGGTCAGCACTTTTAGTCCCTTCCACGAAGGAGCCACAGCTTAGCTCCAGGCTACCTTCACAGCCTAGCTAGCTAGGCTGGCCACTGAAGCAGCAGTGAATGTGGCCCAGTGAACACTATCAATCTTTTTACCCCCAGAGGTGGACCTCCTAACCGTCCTTGTTGACTTCTAGACCCAGAGTCACCAAGCCCAAGGACTCCACCCCATTCATGTTGCACTTCTTGTCCACAGAATTATCTTATTTCTGAGCCTGGCATTTTAAATCTTTTTGGTTTTCTACTTTAATATTTTATCTCTCATTACTATGGATTTGGAGCAGAGATATTGTGCCAAAGCATGAATCCACTCAGCCACCTTGACCCAAGCCAACTTCCTAATGGGGTAAGTCTACCTCAATCAACGGGTGTTTTTTTTTGGGGGGGGGGGAGGGCTTTTCACATTTATTTATTGGTTTGTTTGTTTGTTTGTTTTTGAATAAAGATATTAGATATATGAATATGCTCTGACACAACTCCTGATAAGAGATAATATCTCTCAGATAGAATCTTCTCAGTTAATTTTTAGCAGCTAAAATAGGCCTTTCAACAGATCTCCATCTAAAAAGCTTACAGCTGGCAGGTATAAAAAGATACCCCTGGGGTGCCTGGGTGGCTCAGTCTTCAAGCATCAGACATCTTGGGTTAGGTTGGTCAGGTTCCACACTGACAGTGCAAAGCCTGCTTGGGACTCTCTCTGTGTCCCTCTCTCTCGTTCCTGCCCCCAGTTCAGCTCTCTCTCTCTTAAAATAAATAAATAAACTTAGGGGGGGGAAAAGATACCCCTGATGAATGCCTGCACCTTTCGCAGGAGCTTCTCCTACATTTATAAGATGCATGGGTTTTAGGGTGGAGATTTTTGAGGACTGCATTTCAAGAAACAGATTCCTCCCCGTGACATATGTTCCTGCTTCCTGTGTCTTGTTGATCCCGTGAGAAATGCTGTATGGAAAGGAGACAACTATGAAATGCCCATGGCAGGGGTCTACATCTCAGACGAGATTGTAGGAGCAGAGTGTGCAGAGGATTGATGACTTTATCACTATATCGTGACCTTCTCTGCCTCTTTTCACAGCAGACCCTAAGGTTTTCTGACACTGGACGGAGCACAGCTGTCATTGTCATCCAACGTCTTGCTCTTCCAAACCCACTGGGTCTGAGTGATTTAGGGGCAAGACCAGGGCTCAGGTACATGCCGCATTCCACACAGCTTCTGATTCAGATGCCGCACATCCCCTACAGCGTCTCGCCTCTAAGGAACGTCCAGCCGAGGCAGCGGTGCATTTCCTAGAGATGTACGACGTCTACCCCCAGAACAGTATTTATCATGCGTCTGCTTCTCACTCTCTCTGGGCACATTCAATTGCCTTCATGGGACACTTGGCCCAACTAACTTCTCTCTCTGAGGAAACTGAGTTTGAGTCATGAAGACATGGTCATTGCCCTGTGGGAAATCTAGCTAGAAGGTCATGTGGAATTGCGAGCTGAAGACATCATGTTGGGTTCACAAAGATAAGGCCACGTGTACACAGGGCCAAATGTACGAGAGCACCCAACTGAGGGGCAAGTGAGCACTGAACCCAGCTTGCCACGCTGTGTGTCCGGGAAGGGACACTTTCTCCTAATTTGCACAAAGTTGTCACATTGGCTAGCAGTGGGTCTTCTGTGCAAGTGGATGAGTGTGGACAGACACATATGCTCTGCAAAGATAAGAATGAAGGAAATGAGCAGCAGTGATGAGAGATATGTAGCCTCAGGGAGAAGACAAGAGGGAGCCATTGCCTGGGCCCTGAAAGTACCAAGTGCTTTGTTCCAGTGTCTATAACAACCAGCTCTACTTCCTGCCCTTGGCTTGCAGGAGATGTCCTAGTGTCTTTCTGAGAAACCCCCTTAATTAGCTTTAATGAGTGGACTTCTGTCTCTTGCAACTAAAAATATCCTGTTGTAAATATATATATACACATATACACACACACACACACACACACATACACATATGTGTGTGTGTGTGTATGTGTGTGTGTGTGTGTGTGTGTATACATATACACTGTTGTGACTAAGCTGCAGGAGGGCAGGGGCTGTATCCCGTTCACTACTGCATGCTCAGAGCCTAGCACAGTGTCATCACATAATAGTTGCTCAATAAAGATTTGCCAAATTGGGGCGCCTGGGTGGCGCAGTCGGTTAAGCGTCCGACTTCAGCCAGGTCACGATCTCGCGGTCCGTGAGTTCGAGCCCCGCGTCGGGCTCTGGGCTGATGGCTCGGAGCCTGGAGCCTGTTTCCGATTCTGTGTCTCCCTCTCTCTCTGCCCCTCCCCCGTTCATGCTATGTCTCTCTCTGTCCCAAAAATAAATTTAAAACGTTGAAAAAAAAATTAAAAAAAAAAAAAGATTTGCCAAATAATGAAACTATATATATATAAGTTTATCTAAGTTTATTTGTCTATTTATTCTTGAGTAATCTCTACACCCACCGTGGGGCTTGAACTCACAACCCCGAGATCAGGAATCACATGCTCTTCCAACTGAGCCAGCCAGGTGCCCTAAGGTTTGCCAAATAAATGCCTGGATGAGAAAGTAGTGACATGAGTGGTTTAAGAAAGTGGCAGCATTTGAGACTCCTCACCAAGTGCACCTGGAACAACAGAAGGATGAAGGTTTCTTCAGGGAAGTTAAATCAGTAACATTTTTCACCCGAAGCCACTGCCAAAATTTCAAGAGTCTAAAGAAAACACAGTGTGAGCCCCAATATTCAGAGGGCTATGATGCCCACTTAGCAAAAAGAAAATTTACCTTTGTGGTGAAATAAAACTGAAAATGTTTTGCAATTTAAAAACTCAATAACTAAATTGGAAAAAATTTTAATCCTTTCTGGAATCACAGATATTACAGTTGATATGCTCTACCAAAGATTGGCCTATCTAGCACTATTGTTTGAGGCAGGAGCTCAGGGGCGCCTGGGTGGCTCAGTCCCTTAAGCCTCCGACTTTGGCTCAGGTCATGATCTTGAGATTCGTGTGTTTGAGCCCTGTGTCGGGTTCTGTGCTGACAGCTCAGAGCCTAGAGCCTGCTCCAGATTCTGTGTTTCCTCTCTCTTTGCCCCTCCCCCACATGCTCTCTCAAGCTCTCGCTCTCCCTCTCAAAAATAAACATTAAAAAAATGAAGCAGCAGCTCAGAGAAGTTCAATAGCTTACACAAGGTCACACAGCAAATGTAGGGGAAGACAGCCTAGATCTCATGTCTTTGGCCTCTTCAGGCAGTGTTTCCAGTATACCAAACTGTCCTTGGCAAAGGAGGTTCTCTTCTCATTTCTCTGCTACTACAATTAAAAAGATACCTCTTATGCTACCCATTGAAACAGTTCCCATTTACTACTTTTGGTTCTTTTAACCCCGGTCAAATGGTTAGAGTAATGACTGCATTTATGCATTTATAAATTGAGCACACATTTAAGAAACAACAACCCATCAAATATGTCAGCTTCACTGCAGCTAAAGTTTTAAATGATCAGGTTGCCAAAAAAAAAAAAAAAGTGCAATTTTCTGCTGTATTATTGCCTGTGAAATATTACAAGTGCAAAATGTAATTACCTTAATGCTATTTTTGATATCATATCAGCAAATTATGCTGAGTCCCCACTGTGACACTTCTATCAGGGTAAGCATTATCCTGTTGTGAGTGTCGATCCCTGGGGAAAATGAAGTCGCTCAAACGGTTTGGATGCTTCAGCAATTAGCCACCCCGAGACTGCCACGAAGGGCTGATTCTGAGCCACTTATGGAATGTTTAACCTGTAAACATCTAGGATATTTACCTCCTGTTTGTTTTTTTCCCAATGAAGCCCCAGAGAATCTTCTTCATGCAAGCAAAGGATCATTAAATGTAATAATAACTTTTCTCCCTCTATTTTCCTTCCTAATCAACAGCAAATCCCCTCTGCTATTAAAATGCACACCACGAAAACTGGAAAAAAGAGGTAATAAGTATATATCATGCTGAAGACTAATACCAAATGCCACGAGGAGAAAAACACACACAATGTGATGTGTTGGAGTGTTAGCTATCTTCACGTTGAGCAAACAAAAATAATAACTTCCAGCAACCTCTGGAGGCCAGTGATTTGTTTTCTGAGCTTCAGAAGCTTTATCAGGAGATTAGAAAGGATACAAAACACACAAATACTCTTAAACTTTGCAGAATAGCTTCATTTACTTTGGGTGTGAATACAGTGTGCTCAAGTCAGATCTGACTTACAGTGAAAACAAACAAACAAACAACAACAACAACAAAAAAGTAGGCAAAAATGACCCCGGGCACACCCAAGGGACCAATATCATGCAGACTTGCAAACAATTCCTCTACCAAAGTGAAAGACTCTATCCTGATCTCACTCTTTTGGAACTCTGTTAAAAATTAAACTGGAGAGACCTTGTGATATAAATGCAATAGTAAGTTGTTAATATAATTCAGACTTGTGATCAAATTTGGTACAAATTGAGGTTTTGAGGCTGGAGAGTATTCGTAAAGAACTATTTTCTCTGCAGGATAAAACCAACCTCTCAGAAAAGGAACGGTTGCTTCCAACTTGGCAGTCTTTTCAGGCTTAGCTGCAAAGATGAAAATATTAAGGTCAGTTACTAGATCCTGAGCATCTCTGCATTTTCAGTGTCTATTTTAGGTCGAAAATCACCCCTTAGGCTGCCATTCCATCTGGAAAATGTAATTAATAAATCATCAGCTCTCAGCTCTGCACACTGCCTTGTAAAGTGAAAGAAAGGACCAGGAAAGAGAAAGAAAGACGAAGATCTATTTCTTATGTATCAGCCCCTAATGCTGCCCTGCACGGTTTTCTTAAGTATCCCTGGGTCTCCGGGAAAACAAGGTGCTTGGATTTACCTGGACAAACTTGGCCTTCTCCTCCAAACACACAGAACGGTCCCTGCTTTTTCTAACCACCTGATCTCCAAGCCTGGGCCTATCACCCATCTCAACCACAGGGCTGGAAAAGGGAGGGAGAGACTGAACTACCTCTCCAGTGGGGCTCCAGGGCTCGGCCAAATGCCCCTCATGTGATGACAGCCTCAAGAAAGCCCAGAGGGAAGGAGGAGACCTGGTTGGGAAGCTCCAGGAGCACCCTTAAATCAGAATCAGATTGAATAGGTTCAAACCCAGGCTCTACACAGCTATGTGAACTTGGGAAAGTGACTTCACCTTTCCAAACCTCAGTCCCACTCCAGAGTAAGCACCTGACTATTAACTGTTATTACTGTGATTTAATGAACTTATTTAGAAAAGAAGCAATAGCATTTCATCCTAAGGAAACACCTCCTGGTGGATTCTGATTCAGCAGGAAAAATCATCTCAAGAGGCTTGGTGGAAGCTGTTCAGCAAAGCAAGCAAGTATTTTTATTTACATTTTTTAAGAGGAAACTGATGTACAGAGATGTAAATGGCCAGGCCAAGGTCAAAGTGGTAGTTCAGGCCCCTGGTTTAAAGTCTGCCCAAGACCCCAGGGTTCCACTCCCACAAGGGCTTCACTCTTTTCATCGAATCTGAATGTGTCTCTTGTCACTCTTAGGCCAGAATGACTGTTCTAATGTGACTACATTAAGCCTGAAGGCTTACCTTTTTTTCTTGGTCCTTTTTAGCTTCGAATTTATAGTATTTACTTGCTCTGCATGCAGTCATGATTACTGTCTGAATTTGACCATTGTGGGGTGTGTGTGTGTGTGTGTGTGTGTGTGTTTATACAATCACAACCCTCCACAGCTAACTGGAGTGTGATCTTATTTGGCTTCTGGGTTTCTGTACCTCCCTGCTTTAGAGCGCCAGGTATTTGGGACTAAATCCAGCCTGAAATGTTATGTGCTCTGTTTAGTGCTTTTATGATGATTCTCTTATTATCTGCATGGGCTTCAGTACTAATTGTACATTACAATGGTTGTAAGCAGGCTGCCTGCAAGCAAAACAGGGGTGAGGGGTTGGAACAAACTGCTGTTCCATAGAATCCAGGCAAGAAAGGACCAAAGAAAGAGATGCCAAAAGGAAAAGAGAAAAGGGGACAACTTGACTTTGCAGTTCTCTGAAAACAGGGCCTTGTGATGCCCCAAGGGTTAAATTAACTCTTTCAGGGCATTTAGGAAAGTGTTCTACCAAGAAAATATCTAGAAGATTAAAATGAATGTTATTCCTAAAATCCTAGGAGGGTGTCCAAAATAAACCTGAATCTTCAGACTCTAGAATCCATATGGTTACATTCAAGGGATGTCTGAAAAGGGAAATACAACATTTAAATTATTAAAATAGTCCACAGACTTTGATGATAGTTGGCATACTAATTTAAGTAAGAACATTAAAATAGTCAAAATATAAATTCCCAACCCTGAGTTTGAAAAGAAATTTTAAAAATCATCCTTCTGATATTTATGCTACTAAAAGAACTCACAGGAACATAAGATTATGCTTCCCCTCTACAAAAATATTTCCAATAGCTTAGAAATCACAATGGGCCCCCAAATCATGATCTCTGGTGAAAGACTCCATTTATGTTACATGTAGTTTGCAAGTTATTTTAAAAGACCACATATGGCACTATAATGCATCTACAGAAGTTTGATAAATTGCATATAGAAACCAAATTATGTGGCAGTTCCTGGCATTTTTATTAGCTTAAAAGTGATTTTAGCATTGACATTTTGCACAGTGTAATGAAACACAAATTATAATTAGCAAACATCTTGGTGTTCATTCTCAAATTTATCTTTTGCAATTCCCAGTTTTCTGACAACAGCTCAGCCACTGGAGATGAGAGGGACAACCATTACCAGCCTTAAACTGAACTTCCCCATCAGTCTCTAGCATTTCAGCTCCTTCCACATTTCATATTGAGCTGGTTGGGACCATTTTAGCCTAAGCCTCAGGCCTCTTCACTCCTTGGCGACCCTTTCAAGGCCCTGGATTTAATTTTATGTTTGTAGTTTTGCATTCTCTTTTGTAAACAGGTCTTCCCAAATATATATATTTCAAGCCCCATAAAAACTGCCCATTGGTAGAATGGATGAACCTTCTCTAAGCATCTCTGTTAAGTCATGGATCGCAAAATGCCAGCCCCTTCCTCAATCCCTTCCCAACCAGGCCGCACTTGCCTGATGTTATCGTGTCACATACAGACAACTGCAGAGCGGCTGATACCATGAATGACAGGGTCTGTGGGTGATTCTCTTGTACAACGTAGGCCAATTCTATTAGTAAAAGATGGTTTCTTTTGAGATTTTTCTTTTGTGAACAGAAGCTTGTTGTTGACTAGTCCCTGCTTTTCGTGTGCAATGAAAATTTACAGGTATCTCTGGAGTGAACCTTAGCATTCTAAAGCCATGGTTTTGGCCAATTTTGAGCAAGCATAGTTCTTTTAAAATTTTCAGACTTGCAAAATGGTATATAGTTTGGCTTTTTGTCTAAACATTGGAAAATTTCCTAAAAGTTCCATTTCTAATTTTATTTTGATTTAAAATTTTAATTTATGTAAGCACAGCTCAATCCAAAATGTTTAGCAAGCTTCACAAAAATATCTAAAATATCTAATCTCTTTTTTACTTTATTTAAAATTTGCAGATTTCACAAAGTAGTTATGTCTCTAAACACTGTCTGGAGTCTTTTTAAATCACTATGTAACTGCATTTCACCTTAGAGCTTCTTATGTATATAGCAATAAGACAATGGGTGAGATCTAATTTTATTGATCACTTTCCTTTTTCCAGGTATTTGCTCATATATAGCTAATGTAAGCTTCTGAATAATTCTATGAGGTAAATGCCACTATCCTCATTTTATAGTTGTGGAAACTGAGACTTGGGGAGGCAAAGTAACTAGTTCAAATCAAGTCATGTAACTAACTAGTAACTGAACACGTGTGGAGTCCAATAAATTGCATTAACACGAGACAACTAAGTATTTGAATACACATAAAACCATTTTCATGGTACACATGAAGAGAGTCACTAAGAAGAGTGCAGAATTTGTCCCCAATCTGTAGTTCTCAAAAATTAAAATGCACAATTTGACAATTCCACAACAAAGAAGGTGAGGGTTTAGGAAAGGTGAGAGCATCATCAAGGACAAATAAAGAGTGAAAAGTGAAGTGTCTCTACAGAGCAAACCTTTCCCAATTCTGGTCACACATTACTAGTGGGGTGGCAGGCAGAAATTGGGAAGAGTCATAGAAGATAATCCAAAATTTCCTTGAAAAAACAAATAAATAGGAGTCCTGAAAAATTCTTGGGCTGCTGAAAAAAACTGATGCAGGTTACCAAGTCTTGCATCCTGGAAAGTATGCTTGATGCTTGAAATTTCAGAAGGAAACAGACACTCCACAGCAACCAAGATCAGGAAGTAGGAGAGATCTTTCTTAGAGGCACTGGGCTTAGCACCAGAGCCTGTACTCCAAAGAGAAGAGAAGAGGTAATCAGGATGGAATCAAGACAGTATCTGTTTAGAAGCAAGTTAAGATGCTGAAGCTGTAAATTGAAGATCAGGAAATAAGGTCATTTATTCCTCAAAGTAATGTCACTGAGATTTCTCAGTGGGATTCAGCGGACATGGAGGAGTGCCCACCCAGTTATAATGCTGGAGACTGACAGACTGAAATGGAAACGGCAGAGGCTGAAACACCAAATCAAGGAAGATGGACAGTCTTTGGCAAGAAAGGAATGGAACTTTAAAATGAATTTGGGGCAGAGGTTGATTTTAGGTCTTTTGGCATCGATAAAAAATGACAGCAGCACTCGATTTGATCTTGAGGATCAATGCCAATTCCTTATTAAACTGTCAATCTTTCTTAGTGTCAACCTTAAAGATTTTGATTCTGTGAATGTACCAGTGAACCTGAAAGCTGCAAGTTTCAACAGACCTCCTTGAAAAGTAAACATCAGCCTCTCACCCAGAATTTCTGGAGCTTCTGGTGCCATTTGGTACTACTTTCACACTGATTTTCCTAATAAGCTACAACCAAACAGCTTACTTCATGAATAATTTGCAGAAAATGTCTAATCTTAAAACTACTTTTAAAATAATAGCTGGGGGGCGCCTGGGTGGTTCAGTCAGTTGAGCATCTGACTTCAGCTCAGGTCATGATCTTGCAGTTGACAAGTTCGAGCCCTGCGTCAAGCTCTGTGCTGACAGCTCAGAGCCTGGAGCCTGCTTTGGATTCCGTGTCTCCCATTCTCTCTCTGCCCCTCCCCTGTTCATGCTCTGTCTCTCTCTGTCTCAAAAATAAATACAAACATTAAAAAAATTTTTTTGAATAATAGCTGGTACTAATTTCCCTGGGACCCCCAAACAACTAAAACCTATCACTCCCCAGCCCTACACTGTGGAAAATCGTGCAAATGGGCATGCTGGCAATTGGAAAAATTCTAAGACTTTGATAAATGTCAATAACTGTTCAAATATTTCTCCCTAAAGGATCATTCCTGTGTCATCAGCCCACTTGAGCTCTTTTGGGGCTGTGAAGAATCCAGAAAAAGGATTCAAATCTGATTTCTCTTTGGGGGGTAGAATATAAGGAACTTAGCTTTGCAGCTCCCAGGAACATGCTGTGACTTGGGTCACTCATCTGTCTACACCGAACTTTAAAGTAGACTGATTCAGATAACCCAGGGAGTGAATCACTCACTTGTGCTCAACTACAATTCCAACCTTTATCAGCAGTCTATACCAAGTCATAGAATTCTGAATTTGGTCCTTCATCATCTTTATTTCAACTCTGGGCAAGGTAAGTGTTTTTACATGCAGGGTCTCCTTACTTCCATCCCAGTGAGGCAATGAGGCAGTGAGGCAGTATTTCTCCAACAAGAACAAAAGATCAAGAATATTAAGGACAACATGGTCATCAATGCAGACGTGTATGTGTATATGTATATGTGTATGTGTATATGTAGGTGTAGGTGTAGGTGTATAGAATATGTGTATGTGTATGTATATGTATACATATGTGTATATACAATGCATAAATGCATTTGCTAGGTGCACTAAGTACTTTATCTGCAGTCTTTGATTCCAGTGCCTGGCACTGTCCACACACGTCTGCCCATATAAGCCCATGGCCTTAACCACCCACTTGCCTTCTTTTAAAAATATATTACTTGAATGCCTGCTGTGCATCAAACATTGTGCCATGGCCAGGAGGTATAGTGATAAACTCTGCCTTTGAGAAGGACACAATCTGGTAGAGGGGACAAGACCATTAACAAATATATTAGCATATGATAATGCAAAAACTGAAGTAGATACAGGGTATAGAAAACATCCTTCTGTCCAGCAGGGTGGGAAGTGACTCTAGAAGTGACTCCCGGCATCGGGTCAATGGGTTTAGACGAGTCCTGAAGGTCATTCACTAAAGCAGCCTAGTAAGCACAAAGGGGAGGGGCATCTTTCTTCATCACTGGATCACTTTTTGGTTTCACTGGGGTAGTCCCACCAGGCATTACATCAGAGATGTGCTGCTTGACAGGTAACTCCGATAAGCATCAGACCCAATTTTCTGGGGTTGTCCATGAAGCAAGCATCTTCACACACAGAGGGGCGACCAGTCTCAGGCTTCTCCCTCTTATGTGGACATTTCACTCAGCTCCACTTCTGTGACCACCATGGCTCAACCCAACCCAGAGAAGGAGACCCAACTCAAGGGAGGCCAAAAGGCAGCATGTAGATCAGGCTTTGCTCAAGCACAGTAACACAAAGTAACACACAGCCAGATGATCTGGATTAAGAAGTTTAGCTCTGGGGCGCCTGGGTGGCTCAGTCGGTTGAGCGTCTGACTTCGGCTCAGGTCATGATCTCGCAGTCCGTGAGTTCGAGCCCTGCATCGGGCTCTGTGCTGACCGCTCAGAACGTGGAGCCTGTTTCAGATTCTGTGTCTCCCTTTCTCTCTGACCCTCCCCTGTTCATGCTCTGTCTCTCTCTGTCTCAAAAATAAATAAAAACGTTAAAAAATTTTAAAAAAATAAAAAAATAAAAGAAGTTTAGCTTTCTCTCACTGCCCACCAGGTCCCTTAAAACTCATTCCCCACCTGCTTCTAATCTGCCTTTGTGTGGCAGAAGCCCCATTCCGTATTCCTACTCTAGAAGTGTCGGGCATATCTAGAACCCTCTTTGTCTAAATCCAAAGAGATGGTCTCCCTTCTCTAGTTTTCAAGGTTTCTTTCTTTCCTGTCTGAGGCCTCCTCTTTCCTGGACTTCCACTCTAGGATGGTCACCTGTCCTAAAAGGCAAAGAGACTTTGCCTTTTACTCTCAGGGATGTGACCTAACTCATGATGTCACCACATCAGGTGGTCCAAGATCTACAGAAAAGCCACCAACAAAGTGGAAACACAGGATGCAAGAGTTTGCTGATGGCTGCTCTCAATGGCAGGTTTTAGTCATGATCCATCCACTTGAAAGCAACATGGAGAAGTTTCTCTGGCATACAAAGCAAATGAAATGTCTCTGAACTTGAGAGAAGCACTGTCCAATAGAAACATGGTGTTAGCCACATAAGTAACGTTAAATTTTCCACATTACCAGCCACATTAGTAAAAGTAAAAAGAGGGGCACCTCGGTGGCTCAGTAGGTTAAGTGTCCAACTCTTGGTTTTGGCTCAAGTCATGATCTCATGGTTTGTGAGTTCGAGCCCCACACTGGTCTCTATGCTGACAGCATAGAGCCTGCTTGGGATTCTCTCTCCCTCTCTGCCCCTCCCCAACTTGTGCACACTATCTCTCTCAAAATAAATCAATAAACTTAAAAAATAAAAGTAAAAAGAAACAAATGAAATTAATTATTTTATTTAACCCAATATATCACAACATTATAGTTTCAACACATAATTAATACCAACAATCATGAGTGAGATACTTCAGTTTTTTTCATACTACATCTTCAAAGTCCCACGTACATTTAACATTTACAGCCCATCTCAATTCAGACTAGCCACATTCCTCAATGGCCATTGGTGGCCACTGGCCACTGTACTGGATGGTGTAGCTCCAGAGGCTTACAGTCTAGAGGAGCTGAAAGATGCTCTTGCTCTCTCTATAACATAAAGGGATGTTCAGACTCAGTACCTGTCTCCTCCCTTACCCCAGGGATGGTGGCCCAAGACTTTCCGGGGTGAATTTCCTTATGATACCTTTTAACACTAACTACTCTGTGGACAGGCAATGAAACAGACCCAAAAGAGTGGAACATGGCCAGTGCACCCCAGACTGCCCATCCCCTGACAGTTATCACCCTGCCAGGGATTCCTGCGATGGCTACTTTTTATAAGGGGTAAAAAGAGCCTGTTGACACTTCCACAGCTGAGCTATCCTACCTAGAAGCTTTCACAATTGCTGTCTTTGGCTAAATTTCATTCCATGATCGATCTCTGACCAACTGATTTTAATGCATATGACACTTTGGATATTAATAAAGTCAGCGGTTAGGAACTCTTCAGTTGCAAGTGACAGGAAAACTAACAGTGACAATTCAAGTGTCAGTAAAAGTGACAACTCAAACTAACTCAAGCCAAAAATAGGTGAAGGGCACAAGTGCTTTATCAGTCCACCTAAGTAGGAGGCCCAGAGAGGGTAAGCTTCAGGTGAGGTGGCATCAACTTCACCTAGGACCCAATTTCACCTAGGACCCAATTTCACCTAGGACCCGATTTCACGGTCTCTCCAGTCTACATTCCTCCACAGTGACAAAATCTTCAAGCTTTACATAATGGTCACCGGCAGCTCCAGAAAATCCCTTCAGGTCTCAAAGGGACTGAACAGCTGCCCACCTCACAACCAGCAGAAGAAAAACAGCCTCTTCACTGGCTCCCCACAAATCCTAGGATTCACCCTCTTCCATTGGCCAGAACCAGGTCACATGTCCATGTCTGAATCAATAAATGCAAACAATCCCTGGATCCCTCAATTGTGCTTAGGCCAATCAGAGCCCATCCCAGGAGCTAGAGGTGGGGGGCTAATCCCTCTTTAGAAGAGAGAGGGGTGAAGTCCCCGAAGGAAAAATCAAGGTCCCTACACGTGAGAAGCTGAAGGTAGATAATGGAGAGGCCCTCCAACAAATATCTACCACAATCAACATGATGCGTCCAAGGTTGTTACTTTATTTTGCTTGACGGGTGGGGACTCAACCGGAGAATTGCTGAATTCTTTGGTAGCTTCAACTATGGCTCACTAAGTTTCAGTCCTTCCAGAGAACTGTCAAAACTACCGGATTTCTTTGGATGGAGAAAAATCTCTGTAGCACAAAGCTTTTAAAACAAGCCCCCATGTTGGATGGGTTTTTCCCAGAGTGCTCTATTGAAATCCTGACTATAATCCAGGGGTATTAAGACATAAATGCCTCATAAGAGTTAAAAACTACAGAAAGATCTTATGAACAAAGTTCAAGTGTTATCAGCTCGTACCCTAAGATTACACAAATAAGCCTGGTCAGGCATGAGGTTAGCAAATCTTTCAACAACTGTAAAAAGATTTAAGGAAGCCTGTGATGTCATATTTCTGTGACCGGCTCTTCAAACAATTTTTTCTCAAGCTCATAGCTTGCTGTGCTAGTTCCTTTTGGTGACAAGAAGGCAACATGCATATAAGGGAGGGAGGGGGAACTCCAGAAATAAGAAGCAAGGGATACACTTTGAAAAAGAATAATTCTTGGCACTAAAGTATCCTTTAGTGTATTTCTGATCCAGAGGGCTTTAAAAATATCACATTCATTTGAAAGATGGAACGCTCCTCCTAAGTTTATAATCTATAGCAATTACTGTAATTAATAATCAGTGACATCCATATGGGCAGGAACTGTGTCTGTTCTGTTCACCACCGTGTACCCAAGTCCTGGAACACGGTAGGCATTCAGTAAATATTCGATGCAGTGAAATCAGATTGAATTTATCTGGTAGAAGCCAACCTATTTTAATACACAGTCTTGGCCTGAAGATTATTTCACTATTCTAATGTAATTCTTCTAGGTGGTTGAGATTGAGGTGAGGCAGGGGGTGACGGTGGTCAGGGAGTGGTAACGAGCAGAATGCTTAAGGTGACCTAAAAGCAATCATTCCAACAATTCAACCTCAGATTGCTTGATGTGGGGACCCAGAGATGGAGAAAATACAAGTTCATGGATGCTCAGAGTGAGAGGAGCACCTGTGTAGTGATAACATAATGTCATATATAACAGAAGGAAATGTAAAGTGTTATCAGCACAAAGACGAAGGGGCAACTAATTTTCCCTAGCAGGATCAGGGAGGATTACAAGAAAGAATTTTGGCTTATAACTATTCTTACCTGTAGGCTCCACAAAGACAATATTTAAGGTCTCCAGGGACTGAGAGGAGTGGGAGTAGGAGGTGGGAAAATCACAGGTGCCATGTAATCCCTAGAGCCTTTAAAAGTGTCTTCACAGATGAACGAGTCCTCCCTTTGCTGCCCCACGAACCTTTGCATATGTACCCATCACAGGCCCACGGGGTCCCAATCAGCTAGAACAAAGCCCCAGCTTTGGGACAACCCAGTGTCCCAGGAACTGAAGAGTTTAGCAGGGACGGACAGAAAGTACTTGCTTTGAAAAGAGGCAGTGGGTTGTTTCTACCACACTATCTTGTTTCTGGTGAAATTTAATAAACAGTGGTTCAGAAGAACGGACCACATCCTATCCACTAGATAGATCTGTTTTTGCCACATGGTTTTCAGTATTCCTAATGAACTGTTAACAAGCTGTCAATTAAATGCACAAATTAGGAGAGATGACACGAGAGGTTTCTACAACAGAGCATGCTCCCGGGCTGCAAACTACAGACTCTTCCAGAAAGGCCAAGGCCCTTGCATTTGGACTTTCCAGTGAACATCTTTGACCTGGATGGTGGAAATGTTGCAATTAGGTTCCAGTTTGGGGTGGGGTGGGGGTTAAGACATGAACTGAAAGTAAAATTATTTTTTTTTCTCACTCCAAGCGCCAAAAATCCTCTTGGCTTATAGCAAATCAAACAGTTAATTCTCTGCTGCAACTTGTAAACCTGTTTTACTTAAATGGGTGCTGACAGAAGACTTTATTCTGTGTGACTTTTATTGTCATTTCTTTTCCAGCCAATTGGTTCTGTAGGCTCTCTGCTGTTTATCAGGCCCCTCTTCAGGGAAAGAACTCCACACAAAGGAAGAAAACTGCAGAAACACACATCAAACTTTAAATGTAATTATCCCCGTTCTCTGCCTGTCGCTCCTTCCCAAGAGAGTCTCCTCCAAGTACATCTTATTGTTGGAGCCCTAAATCTCCCCGGCCTGGTTTATTGCCCAAGATGGGATGTTAAGGGAATGGCTGAGAGCATCAACAGGAGTGCTGAGGAGACGGAGGGCAGCTTAGCACATCCTGGGGGGCAGAGTGAAGCTCTCTCACACAAAAGGACATGAAAGGTTTTCTGCAGACCCGAAAGAGAAAGGAAACAAAAATCAGAAGGGCTCCTTTGGTGAGAATTGTCGGAAGGGTTCCTCACGCAGAAATGGGATAACAAAAAGACCAGTTACTGGTTAACGCAGAGAAAAGAGCCTGGACACACTGGGGAGAGGGGCGGCATCTTGATACAGTGAATGAAACGGCCCTGCTGACACATTTGTCAAAGGAGTCCGTGGGAGGAATTCTGGAAAGGAGGCTGCCAGGGTGGGGGACACATGGAGCGGACAGGAAATGACTGTTCCCACTTCATACCCCAAAGTCAATCATTTCCCCCAGAAAGAATGGGAGCCTCTGCTGGTTGGGCCCAAAGACTTGCAGGGCTGATTCCCCACCAGCCTACACCCTCAGGGACTTGGTTTCCCCACCCACTGAAGGACTGGAATGGTGCTGACAATCCCTAAATGAAAAAAGATGCCTGGGTGTGGGGGGGTGGGCGAGGGGGGAGGGTTGGCAGGACCCTTCTCCTTCCCAGAGCAGAGAGGGGAGGCGGGGAGGAGGGCTTAAGCCCCAGGTGGCCCCAGGGACCTTCTTCCCTTCCTGTGGCACTGCTGTCTCCTGCCGTCCTGTCTTTTACATCTCAGGTTTCTCCCTCAGTCTGGTGATGATGAACCAGACTCACCCAATCTGCGCGCCCAAGCACTGACCCTCTTCCAGTCTTATCTTAGGCCCTTATCCTACCCTGCTATACAGCACAGGGGTCCTGAACTTGGAATCTGAAGACCCAGGTTCATGCCCTATCTCTGCCATTCACTGTGTGACTGTGAATACATTTCTTGGACTCTCTGACTTTTGCTTCCTTTTCTGAAAACAGATCACAGAGAAAAAAAGCTGTTATGAGAGTCAAATGACAAAATGGAAAATTCTGCAAACCAGAAGGCAACAAACTAGAAGTTTAAAAATTCTTCTCCCTCTCTTTTTTTCCCTTTTAGCAGTGGCACCCTCTGTTCCAAAAGGTGTCTTAAGTGGAGCTCCAATGTGTTAAAGAGAGGAAAGACAGAGCGTTCTGGATGAAGCAGGGGCAGAGCCCCACACCCTTTGCCATTCCCTCTACAGCTGTTCTCGACTTCATAGTTTGGAAAACACCTGCCTCTATTAACAGTCACCATTAGTAACTGCTAATCAGAAATCATTCTGGAAATAAAATCCATGCTATTACAGATAACATGAATGGAACATAGCCCACTATGGCCTTCAGGTACTTATTCGCACTGATGGTTTTCAGTCAGACCTACAGGGGGGGAGACTTGCACCTCCTTGAGTATCAACCTCTTATCACAGCAGCCTGGCATCACTCATGCTTCCCCATGATGACGCCTACTTCATTCACCACATCCCCCTGCTCTCTCCTGTCTTACACTCATGGCTATTTATCCTTTAAAAGAGGTATCTTCTGTCCACTTTGTGACTCACCCCTACACACATAGGTGCACACACACACACAAACACACACACACTTAACAGCTAGATAAAAGTACAAATTTCTTAAAACCAGTCCAGGAAGAATGAGCTACAGATACATTAACAAGAATGCTTTGGAGTCCCCTAACGATCCTTACCACCAAGCAAGTTTCCAAAAGTGACTACAAATCATTGACCCCGGCTGACTAATGTGTCTGTAGTCAAGCATGGAGCCTGCTGGACAGAGGAGGGTCTGGCAGGTTTGGGCGTGTTAGCAGAGCTCCCCTGATCAGCCTCACTCAGGCCCAGCTTTAATTCAAATAAGCGTTCGTGCAGGACGCAGCACCACCTCCCCCCACCTTGCACTCTGCCTCTTTCATTAAGCAATTCTTCCCCCAGATCTAAATGCTAACTGTCTGGCAGGCTGCAGAGGCGCATTCCCTACCCCCACCCCCTGAGAGGCCCAGAGGGAAAGTCAGCAGGCACAATTACAGCTTTCACGTGTCTTTCTGGAGAGAAGGCTTAAGTGTTATTTTATATATTTTCTCTGCACCATGTCAGTGATTTTTCTCGGGAAGCACAGCCTCAGGCGTCCCCCCCCACCACAATGAAAATTTCATAGAAAACTTATCCAGACTAAGAAAGGCAACATTTTTTTTTCTCCTGAGAGCTATGTGGGCTGCTTTCTGCCCCATGCTACTGTTATAAACACAGAGTCACAGTAAACTCACGAAGACAGGAGAGGGGTGTAAAAATAGGAACATGGAGGAGAAGAGGGGAATTAGAGACATCAGGAGAGGGCTCTTCACTAATAGGAAAGAAGAAAAATAGATTGCTTTCTTTACAAACGAGAGAATCAGGCCTGCAAGGGGCCTTGCCTGCTTCCATTCCCAAACCAACGCTCCAGCCCGCGGGCATTCGTGGCTTTCTTGTGCCCTCTAGTGGACAAAGGTGGTCACTTTTTTTTTTTTTCCTTGAGTGACAGCCAGAGTCTCTTATGCACTTGTCGGCCTTCTTATTACATCATGAATTTTGATAAGCCCATTAGCCAGCCAGGCAGCCAGGAGGAGGATGTCTTTCTCACTTGATGACTACACAATGAGGAGTAATATATTTTAATTTAAACACCATAAACCTATTGAGTGCTTAATTAACTTTAACCGTCTTTAGGGGAATGAAGCCAATTTGAGGGGGTCAAAAGGAGCTGTTTCAATATCAAACAGTTTTACATAGTCAATCCATTCATTCGGCCTACAGCTACTGATTAACACACAAAATTAACATGTTAGTAAAAATTCATATTCAGGCCTCTAGGGAAATTAAGATGCGCATGCACAGGGCATGATTAGCACAGCTATTGTTTTCTCCCAACAATATAATTTAATGGGTTTTTAGAATTACAGAAAGAGAGACTTGGTGCTGGTTTGAATTGATTATTTACCACAATGCTTTGAAATATAGAAAGGATAGAAAACATCTCAAGCCAAAGGGGCCAGCGAACAGAAGCGGATGGGCTCAGAGTGAGTGTATCTTACTAAGGAGCTTGGCCAGGATGAACTGATGGAGAGGCAGGCTGGGCACCACAACCAGACGCGAGCCCAGGGCCAACAAGAGGAGTGGAGAGAGGCTTTTTGGATGCATGAAAAAGCACAGTAAGAGCTGTCTTCCCAGGGAGGAGGAAATCATTTCATTTAAGATTTAATCATACTACACACCCAGCCTATCTCCCAGAGGTATCTGAGGTATGTACATTATTCAAACACACATGAAAAGAATAAATAAAAAAGAATGTAATTTGGTATTTTTTAAAAAATAAGGAGTCAATGGGGGTACCTGGGTGGCTCAGTTGGTGAAGCCTCCGACTTTGGCTCAGGTCATGATCTCACAGCTCCTGAGTTCGAGCCCCGCATTGGACTCTGTGCTGACAGCTCAGAGCTTGGAGCATGCTTTGGATTCTGTCTCCCTTTCTATGCTCCACTCCCGCTCACACTCTCTCTCTCTCTCTCTCAAAGATAAATAAACATTTTTTAAAAATTAAAAAAAAATAAGGAGCCAATGAGAAAGAGAACAGAGAGCAACCGAGTAAGATCGTTACCACATTCACAAAGCAGATTTAGTTCTGAGCTTCCTGGCAGCCAAGGAAAAAGTGCTAAGCGCACTGGGATATCTAGTTCTCATTATCTGATGTCCTGAAGACAACATACAAGTTTGTCTGGATCGACATATTTCCTTCCTCACCCTGAATTTGAGAGATTGATTTTGTAATTGCTTGCAGACAGGTCATCACATACGAGGGTTGTCAGTGTGTTTAGCAAAAGATACAAAAGTGTTCTTCACAAAGTACTTCTTATGTTAATGCTCCATAATATGTAAGGACAAAACTTGAGATTGAAACTGGCAAAACCATTTCTTTAGTAGAGTACTAAAATAATACAGTGTAGGTATATGCTTTCTGGTGATCTTTCTAGAATCTCTGTTGTAACAATAGTAGCTTTAGGACCCAGACAAGCAGGAAACAAAAAAGGACTTTTTCTTCCCACACAACTCACAGGATCTCTATAAGAACCTTGATCGCCTTCAGTCTCTCCCCGTCTAAACCATCTCTACATGGCCAAGAAACAAATCCTTCTAAAACCTTTACCTTAGGGGCAACCTGGGTGGCTCAGTCGGTTGAGGGTCTGACTTTGGCTCAGGTCCTGATCTCGCAGTTTGTGGGTTCGAGCCCCGCATCAGGCTCTGTGCTGACAGCTCGGAGCACTACCTCACACAAATCCTCCAGCCAAGCAGGCTGGTCTTTCACCAAACCCTCACCATGCCTCCAAGCCCCTATTCACGCCAGTCTCCCATCCCACGCTGGATTGCCTTTACTCATCTTCAGATCCTTCTTCCTCCACCAAACCGTTCTCCACTCTCCTCAAAGACTAATTTTCTGCACAATAAATAGTCAAGGCCCTTTACTATCTGACCCCAATCCCGCTCCTGCCATTACCTTCTATGTATCCCAAGCTTCAGGCTATGAACGCCTGCTTCTCCCCAAACTCACTACCGACGTCTTTGCCCACATCATCCTCCTGCCTTGTTGTCCATCCCTGCTTTCAAGCTGGCACACCCTCCTTCGAGACACAGCTCACCTGAAACCTCTTCTGTGAGGTTCCCACCTGCCGGGCAGGTCGCCTTCTTCTGCCCTCGGTTCCCGAAGTGCACCACCCACACCTCTTCCACCCCCGGCACAGTTTACTGCAAATATTTAGGTCGGCTTCCATCTCCCCTGCCACACTGGGAGCTCCTCGATGACAGGTTGAGTGTTTTAAAGGCTTTTTCTTTCTTCTTTTTTTCACCTCCTGTGGTAAATGGTGCCTGGCACTTATTAGGGTTAGTTGAATTAAATCACTAGGTAATCCTCAACCACGTGCACACCCCACTAGACTCAAAGCTCCTGTATGACAGGGTTGCAGGGTTCTGCTTCTCTGGTCTCTCAGGCTGTTCCTCATGTCGTGGGAGAGCGGTCCTTTTCTCTGCTTGCTGTTGTAGAAAGACCTTCCGCTGTCTGTCTGACTGTCTGTGTATCTGTCTGCCTTCTTCTCTCCCTTATCTCTTTCTTCGCTCAGTAGCTTTTATTCATCAAAGAAGTCTGGCAAAGGGGACAGATATAAGGAGCCAGACAGGGAAAAACAGAATGGTTGAAAGGACCCAAGAGCACAGCCTCTTTCCATACCCAGCTGGCCTTGTTTCCCCGCACTGGGAAAGGCCCAAGGCCAAAAGGTGTTTTAAAACCAGGTCCTTCAGCAAAGTGAGCAGACCACGGCAGTCAGGTCACTTTAACAGGCTGGGGCCAGGGTGACGGAGACAGGGACTGGGTTGGCTCCGGGACACGAGACAGGACTGAGACTGTGGTACAGAAGAGCTCGGGACCTGGGAACCACACATGTGTCAGGACCGTGAGGGGAACGACGCCGTCCTGGGTATCTGCACTGACCTTCCTGAAGGCCACCCCTCAACACAAATGGGCAGAAACTTTCCGGGGGGGGCAGTTTGGCCCACTCGCTTCAGTCTTAACAATGTATGCATTCTTAGGACTCAATTTATTTAGGGATTTATGCCACATAAATAACCACAGATGTGTTCCAAGATTTAGCTATCTAGACATGCATGACAGTATTATTTAGTGAAAAGCTGGACACATGCTCAATAGATCAATTAGTTAATGAGATGATAGCATCCATTCCACGAAATACCAGCTAAGTGGCTTAATAGTTATCGACAGAAAAAAATATTCATCCAATTTTACTAAATCAAAACAGCATGGAATAAACATTTCTACAGTATAATCCTGTTTTGCTTTAAAATATGTGTATGTTGGGGCACCTGGGTGGCTCAGTGGGTTGAGCGTCCGATTTCGGCTTAGGTCATGATCTCATGGTTCCTGAGTTCGAGCCCTACGTCGGGCTCTGTGCTGTCAGCTTGGAGCCCAGAGCCTGCTTCGGATTCTGTCTCCCTCTCTCTCTCTGCCCCTCCCCTGCTCACACTCTGTCTCTCTCTGTCTCTCAAAAGTGAACTCATGTTAAAAAATAAAAGAAAAAAATAAAACTAAAAATATATGTATGTGAATGAAAACAAAAATTTCTGGAAGGCTATTTACCAAGATGTTCACAGCAGTTATCACTATATAATAGAGTCATGGTGGCTTTTTGTTGTAAGTTTTTCACTCATCTGCAATTCAAAATTTTCTAACAATAAAATTGTGTTGCTTTTGTAAAAAGAAAAAGACAATAGGAGTTATATTTTTAATTATTTTTTAAAAGCTGATCATACAGCTTTACAGCTATTCCCACGCTTTATTACAAATACGATCCCGAGTTTTATGAAAGAAACTATGATCTTACCTGGCTAAGACTGATTGCTACCCAGCACCCATTCTTCCCTTCTTTGGTAACATAACCCCAATGTTATCCTGGGTGACAATCACTCAGCTAAATGACTGCATTTTCCAGCCTCCCTTGCAGATGCTGTGGCCCTGAGACTTAGTGTTGCCCAACGACAGGGATACAGAAGTGCTGTGTGGGGCTCCCAGGAAGACTCTTTGAGGAAGTGCATTCCCCTAGAAATTCGGCCCACCTGTCCCTCCTGCCTTCCTCCTGCTTGCTGCCATGATGACTGAAGTTCCAACAGCTTTCCTAAATCCATTTTTACAGGGAAAAAAATTACATTTTTGTTTAAGCTCCTGTTATTTTGGATTTTCTGCTCTACCTACCCCCCCACTGCTCACAGTGGGTCAACAGCTACTGGGTGGGGGGAATACAGGAGGAAAAGGACTTGAAATTTTAACTTGGGGTGGCAACGAAAGCCAGCAAATCCTTCAGAGCTGGGCTTTCATGTGTTATTATTTAAAATCATAAATGCTGACATTTATGCCACTGAGGGAGGAAATGCCATTATTTCCAGCCATAACAGCACGGAGCTATGGCAAGTTGTTTCACTTAGAAGATGTTTAACACAGGTCTCGTAATTGTCACTTAATGGGTCAGGGAACCAAGAGAGACCTGCCTTTGTGTGTTAAGGCCTCCCTTCTGCAGATCACAAACGTTTCCTTTTATGTTTAGGAAATGTAATTACAAGCCAGAATACCACCACAAAGCTCATTGCTTTTGCGGGGCTTTAGTCCTTTCAGTATTTTACAAATGCTACAGGCTGCAGAAGGCAAAGCTTAACTCCCAAGACCCTTTGGGGAACACTTAATCGTGCCCTTCGAAGGACTGGTCACCAAGTGTAACACTGATGTTGGACAAGGCTTCCAGGTGACTTTTTAACTGCAGCCTTCCCCAAACTGAAGCCTTCAGGCACCTCTCTCTTGCCTTATTTATTCCTACTAATCTTTTAAGATTCAGATCTGGTGTTCCCTACCTCCAGGTAAAGCTCAGTTAGGGGCTGGTCTCTGGCATGCCCATAATACCTACAGCTTACCTCTTATAATAGCCGCCACCTATTCAGTCCTTATTACACATGGGCGCTGTGCCAGTTGGTGCTATGTGTGGGCCATGTCACGTAACCCTCCTAACAGTCCTATGAGGTAGGTACACGTGCATTTTATAAATGAGGATAGGAGTCTCCGAGAAGCTAAAAACCCACCCTGGGCCTTGCAGTATGATTCAAAGATTATGAGGTAATGATTCACCCACTTGATCTGGCCCCGGAGGCAAAGTCATACTGTCTCGTAAACCAGTGGCAGCCTCTCATTATACTATCCCCTGTACTTCCCATGCCCTGCAGTGCTCGGCATCCAGTAGGTACTCAATAAATGTCAGCTGAGTGATTGGTCCACTGTCAGTCCATTCCTATCCAACTATACAGACTTAGGTTAAAAATCACTAGATGGAAATGCAAATTGGTCCCCAAGGCTGGAAGAAACAGCCTAAGAGAGACATGGTTAAACAGAAGTCTACATACAGGGAGTGTGACCTGTAGCTGAAGGAAGCTCCTTCCAAGATGCATCTTCATATCGTCGAGGGATGAGCGGTTGGGAAGAGATCCATATTTCTTCCTCACGATTCTTCACAGAAACAAAACACAACCAACAGCAGTTGGAAAAAAAAAAAAACCACAACAAAAACCGTAAAAAACAGCAACCTGGAAGCAGGCCCAGCCCTGTGCTCTGATTCCAGAAGACAATGGCTCCAAACTCAGAACAGGATTTAGAGGGCGTCCTTGAAGAGGCTCCAGAGACTCACAGTGGAGATGTAGCTGCTGAGGCCAGAAAGGGCCCAACCCATAAGGCTTTTCCTCAGCCTCACGATGAGGCCCGTCCACCGCAATCCCATGACGCCTAGTGCTAAACTCTCGGTTAGTGTTAAAGCTACATCCTACTGCGTCCTCATGATGTACCAGGCACATTTTCCTGCCCTGGGAAGGATGTGCAGAATCGGGCAGGAGAAGGCCTTTATTTCTCCTCAGGACACTCTTAGAAACCAGGAAGTGATGCATCAGGCAAAACTGAGAGATCAGGTCTGTTGCCACCCCTCCCCTGGAGCCCTCAGAGAGAGCTTTTTCACAGGACCTTCTGGCATCTCTCTCTCTGTCTCTGTCTCTGTCTCTGTCTCTCTCTCCCTCTCTCTGAGACCACCTCAGGAAGCCCATCCGTGCTTGTGGCTATAGTGCCCTCCAGTGGGGAGACTGGGCCCTGTGGGGCCAGGCACAGGAAATGGCTGCCATGACAGAGGGTGATGCCAAGTGAAAAGCATGGCTTCCAGCAGCAGCACCTGGCCTCCTGGCAACTCCCAGCCAGGCTTGGAGTTGTGCCTGAGTTTTTTTGTTTCAGATATTTGACAACTCCCCCCACCCCCACTTCATTCTTTTCCAAATAGGATCCTCCTGAAAGATCCCTCCTGTGGCTTTGTGAGGGGCCAGATAGCACCAGTCCTGAAGGGCTGCCCTCATTTTTCTACAGAAGCTATTTCTGACTCCTTAGTCAATGACAAGCTAAAATCTAGCCTTCTTGAAACTGCAATTTTGATTTGTGAAATGAAAATGAAATCCCTTTTCCTGTGGCAGACTACCAAGGCCGCTTTTGTTCAGGTAGTGCGTTTTGGGGCAGCTATCTGGCTCTGCAACGGACACTGGGCAGGATGGGCGTCGGTCTTAGCAGTGACCACTGGGAGACTTCAGCCTCCTGAGGAGGAACAGCACACTGGTGACTTGGAGGCATATCGTACAACCAGGTAAGGTTTGGGCCACTCACCATCTCCCCAGTATCCTTCCTGTGCATCCACCGTCACCAAGCCCTGTAAACGCCACGTCCTCAACTGTGATTTTATAGTCTCTTCTCCATGCCCAGCACCAGAAAGCCAGCTGTCGACATCTGTCTGGTCTACTGTAACGACTCCTGTCTTTCTTCCATGCTGCATCCCTACACAGTGTGATAGTGTCTCCCCCATGCCATGACACTACAGTCTGGCCCACATGAGATTTTCCATCCTCGTTCTCACCTTTGACGATTCCTATCCCTGCCCGACTCTGGCTTTGTGCCCCCCACCCCACCCCCCCCGCCCTGCCAACACACACCTGTTTGTGGTGGTGCCCCAGGCTGCATCTGCTCTTCACACACTAGTCTGATGTGTTCCTCAGTCTTCAAAATCCAGCTTAGCACCACTCACTCTGGGATGAAGACCGCCAAACTACACACTGCCCACTGCCTACTTCCTCCTTTGAGTTCTAGAACTCCTTCACTTCTTTTTTGACTCCCCCAGGGGACTGTGAGCTCTTTTGAGTCCAGAGCCTGATGTGAATTCATCTTTGCATCTCTAGTGTTGATATAGCACCTCTTATGTAAGGACACTACGCTGCTCCTCTGTCACTGCAAACTCACCATGATGGAAACCAAACTCCTCATCTTCAGTTCCTCTATCTTCGCCTCGGACGGCTTATCAGTACTAGGTTAGGTGGTCTCATCTCCACAGTCATGCATACCCATTTCCCCTTCCCATTTCTACTTCCACTGCCCTAAGGAGGACCTCATTATCCTGTACCTGAGCTATGGAAGTGACCTCCTAGGAGCTGATTCCTTTCCTAAAATACAAGGTGATTATCTCATTCTCCTGCTCAAGATCCTTCAATGGCTCCCCTCTGCCCATAGAATAAAGTTCAAACTCCTTCACTTGCCATCTAAGATGCTCTGACTTAGTCCCAACTTACTTTTGTCATCTCTTCTCTGAGCATCTGTACCCAAGGACCATGCTCTCATTCCCAACAGAATTATCACTGTTCCTTTCAATCCAGATAAAATAGCCCCTTCTTTTCAGGCAAAACCAATCCTTCCATTCAAAGTATTTCCACAACATGCAGTTTATGTTAACTGAGCACTCGTTTGTTCTACCTATTATCACATTGGGTTGCTTTCCTCACAGACTGGCCTGCTAGACTGCAAGCTCTCAGGGGCAAGAGTCCTGCCTCATCCACCTCTAATCCTCTCTGTCTCCTTGAGCACAACAGATGGTCAGTGTATTTCCATTAACTACAAATGGAGCAAATGAAATCGAAGAAGTTACAAGTTGTGTTTAAATAGGTTCACACGGGTTTGAAAAGCACCATGGTCAGGATCATGTTATGAAGCAGCTCTGGATGAGACAACGGCTCTTAAAAAGCTCACAGTATATTTGAGATGATATAGGAGACCATCCGGACACGAAAAGCCACAAAGGAAAAACAGTGGTCTTCAAGCATGCATGCATGCAAAATGAAGCGGAGATAGCACACAATTTATGAAACCCAGAGAGGTGTTTTCATGCCACTGCTCTGAATGATGCCTCTAGGATTTAAAATTCTATCAGCTTTGTCTGGAGAAACAAAGATTCTCTGAAATGTCTTAATGTTGCACGTGACTATTAGATTGTGTAATCATGAACAGTCCTTAGAGGAAACTCTCCTGGGGTAGTGTATCCTAACAGTTAAGAGTCAGACCATCTGAGTTCGAATCCCAGCTCCACCATTTACTCATTGTTGGCATGGGGCAATGTCTTAACCTCCCTGCCTCATTCTTTTCCTCCTGTAAATGGAGAGCATAATAAATACCTACCTCACTGGATCCTTAGGAGAACTAATTGAGCTAGAATATATAAAGTGCTTAGAACATAGTAAACCCTGTATCAACCCTATTATTTTTAAATAGACCAACTTTCCAGACAGGGACAGAGCTAACAAGATTCAGCTAACAAGCATCTGTGTAATACCTAGTATTCAGGTACTCTTCTTTCCTTCTCATTGATTTTAGAAACTACTTTTTAATGGGAAGTTTGTTTTTTTTAAGTGGTTACCATTCACTAAGGGTTTACTTTTTTCAGACAGTGTATCAATTAATCACACGGGAACACAGTACAGTAGCTAAGAGGCTGGACTCTATAGCCAGGGTGACAGAATCATCTGTGGGTATCTCCACTATGTGATTTAATCTTTCTGGTTCTCGGCTTCCTCGTTTACAAAAAGGCGATAGTAACGGTATCTACCTCTTGCCATCCTCGTGAGGATTGATGAGCTGGAATGTGTAGCAGCACTTGGGATTTTGTCAGTGCGCAGTAAACATAGCTATTCTTTTCCAATAAATAGGTATCAAGCACAAGCCATGTGCCAGGTACTGTCCTAGTTGTTGGGGATCCAGCAGCAAAAAAAGACAAAGTCCCCACCCTCTAGAGATGTAGGTACTATGATCACCATCATCAATTTTGAAATTGAGACTTAGGGCATATTCAAATCTGCCTGAAGTTACTGCCTTGAAAGTAAACAGGCTGTGGTTTGAACCCAGCCAGGGCTTAACGAGAGTACCATCCCCCTTCAACATGGAGCGCTCAGGGTCAGCATTCACTCTTTCATAACACTAGAGACCTTGCTCACTGTCTACAGAGTTAGAGTTGGGACCCCTTAGCCTGGATTCCAGACATGCGGACCATGGTATCATCTTCAGACCCTTGTTTTGGGAAGCAGCCCAAGCTGATCTCCAAGAAAGGCAGAGCCACTAACTGGACCACAGGTGGCACCTGGCCCAAAGGCAGTCCAGCTATAGGAAGACCATGGCCCATGATGTGGCCAGCACAAAAACTTTGCTCAGTAGGGCTAATGGTAACTAGTGAAGCCAATCAGACTCAGTCTTCCTCCAGGGTGTGAACAGAAAACTTCAGAGAGAAGCAAATCAATGGGAAAGAGGACGAGGAACTAGAAAACACCAAAAGAGATGCAGAGAGCACATGTGGCAGCATCTCGGTTGTTGGCAGAGGACAGAGGTAAAGTCCTCAAGCTCAGGCACCAAGGAAGAGACCTTGGATACAGGACAACGATGACTCCATGGGATCCCTTACCCACCTATAGACTCCGCATCCTGACAAGAAGCCCCCATTTTCCAACAGAGCTCCTGAGACTCTGTTCCCTCTAGCTGTGTGCAGCCATCCAAGACTCTCCCACCCCAATTTCCCCGAATTCTTTCTCTTCTACTTTTGCTTCACACATAACACTCCTGGGACCCAAGCAGACCATGGGTACTCCTGCTAACGGTCTTCCATACCCTATACCCACATCATACTTCAAGGCCCAGCCACACTCACCATCTGCCTGACACCACCCTCAGCAGGTCCTGCTCGTACCTGGGACCTCTCTGATCTCCAGTTTCCTCCTCTGCCCATGAACACAAGTCTCTGCCTCCCCGGCATGACTCCAATCACGCTGTGGGTCTAGTGCCTTCTAGTACGTTGCCTTGTGCACAGCACAGTAAAACCCAATAAATGTTTGCCGGTTGACCGGTAATTCTAATGCAACATACCACAGGGACTAGAGAAGCAGGCCACAGCCTTCAGCCCTAGGGGGTTATTTGCCCTCCCCTCCCCCATCCAGAGAACATTTGGCAATATCTGGAGACATTTTTGGTTGTCACAACCGTGGGGATGTGCTAATGGCATTAGAAGGTATAGGCTGGGGATGTGCCCAATGTCCCACAATGCACAGGACTACAACCTCTCCACGATGAAAACTTATCATGCTTAAAATGTCAGTAGAGCTGACATTAAGAGACTCTGGACTAAAGCCATGAGAAAATTAAAGAGAAACAAGATTTAGGAAACACACTTAAAACAATAACACATTGTTAGAAATAGGCTGTTTGGCTAGACTGTATTCCTCTGAGTTGTGTTTATGATTTTAGATAAATTACAGTAAAATCCTGTGATCCCAAGCCTCATGATAATGCTAATTTGGATATAAGGCAACTGACAACTAGCAGCAAATTCACCCCAGCAACGCCATGCTCCTCTCAACACGCAATAACGTGACCCTACATCTTATGGGGTGGACTTCTTGGACCCCACCAATAGCGCTACGGCGGGGTTAGATTACAGTTCCACGGTGCTGGCAGAGTTCATGAGCAAGCTACTGCCATTCTGGCTGGTGTGACCATTTTTTATCCAGTCTGTGGGCTTCAGTAGGATTGGTCCTATTTGCCCTTTTTTTAGTTGAACAGCATTTCTCCCTTTGTGTCAGTCACACACATGGCTTTGGAGAAGAACAAGGCCAGACTCCACCCTCAGTTTTGCCAGTGGCCTTTGCCTGCACGCTCCCAAAGGGCAGGACTGGGCCTGTGCCATCAGCCACTGCACACTCAGTGCCTGAAGAGTAAGGGTGGTTGGGAAACATCTCTGGATTGAATGAAAGCACTCATTCTCTGTCTCACCTCTTCCAAACTCATTTTCTTCACCTATAACATGGAGAAAATAGCACCTAGGACAGCAATTGTTACAAGAATTAAAATTTTTTTTTTAATTTTTTTTCAACGTTTTTTATTTATTTTTGGGACAGAGAGAGACATAGCATGACGGGGGAGGGGCAGAGAGAGAGGGAGACACAGAATCGGAAACAGGCTCCAGGCTCCGAGCCGTCAGCCCAGAGCCTGACGCGGGGCTCGAACTCACGGACCGCGAGATCGTGACCTGGCTGAAGTCAGACGCTTAACCGACTGCGCCACCCAGGCGCCCCTACAAGAATTAAAATTAAGTGAGACCATGTATATCAAGCTCCTGGAACAGAGTTGGACACACAGTTCACTTAACGGCTCTTATCCCTCCATCTGAAAACCAGTAAAAATCTGCCAGCTCTTTCAGAATCCTGCTAGGCACCACGAGCTCCTCCCCAAACTCTCTGTTCTTCAAAGAAGCACCATCAGGCCAGAGGAAGCTCTAAAGCACCGAGAATGGAATAGGTTTATTTCTCTGAAACTAATTAAAAATCAAAAGTTCTGCCATGATTTCCAAGCCAGATTTATCCTCACATGTGGGCTTCGCATTTTAAATTTTAATTTGATCATGCACATCTCAGACTAGCAACAGGAATGGATGAGGGCCAGGGTCCTGTCTTTTTATATTTCCTCAGCATTACCTACCTACCTGCAGGCGCCTAATAAACAGTAAATGAACAAAGGGAAGAGCCACAATGTCAGGTTCTAGCTCCCAGATTTCCTAAGGGTAAGAACTAGTTATACAAACATGAAAGCTTATCTACTTGTACTCTGCGTCACAATTCGACACAAAGCCATCAGGATGAAAGAGTTTAATTGTAACATCAGCTCCTGAGATAAAACCTCGCAGACCCCATGGCTGCTGAGAGAATTTTCATGAGGCAGTATCCATGAGTACACGCAGACCGGGAAAGCTGCATGGAAGAGCAGAGCAGACAAGAGGGCTGGCTCCAGACCAAGCTGGGTTCAGTCCCTGGCTCCACCACTTTCTTTTTCCTTTGTTTAAATTTTTTTAAATGTTTATTTACTTTTGAGAGAGACAGACAGACAGACAGACAGACAGAGTGTGATCAGGGAAGGGCAGAAAGAGGGAGACACAGAATTCGAAGCCGGCTCCAGGCTCTGAGCTCTCCACACAGAGCCCGATGTGGGGCTCGAACTCACAAACCGCGAGATCATGGCCTGAGCCGAAGTCGGATGCTTAACCAACTGAGCCACCCGGGTGCCCTTCTACCACTTTCTACCTGCAACTTCAAGTCTGCATTTTCTCATCTGTGGAAGAGGAATAACATACCTGCTGCTATGGGCTGAATTGTGTCCCTGCCCCCACCCAAATTCATATGTTGACATCCTAATGTCCAGTATCTCAGACTGTAACCTTACCCAGAGAAAGGCTGTTTAATTTAGTTAAATGAAGTCATGAGGGTGGGCTCTACTCCAATATGACTGATATACTTACATGAAGGGGAAATGTGGAGCCAGACAGGCACACCGGGAGAATGTCATGTGAAGATAAAGCCAGAGATTGGGGTGATGCTTCTACAAGCCAAGGAATACCAAAGATTGCTAGAAAACCACCAGCAGCTGGGGCAGAGGCATAAACAGATTACCCCTCACTTCAGAGACTTCAGATGGAGCCAACCCTGCCAAAGCCTTGATCTCAGACCTCTAGCCTCCGGAAACGTGACACAATAAATTTCTGTCATTTAGACCACTCAGTGTTATGAGTGCTGTTATGACAGCAAACTGATAGAGAGCCTTGCAGTGCAAAGCCAGTAACTGTTGTCGGTATTGCTCATTAGAGTATCACAAGTTGAACATAATAACATAGAGAGCAGATACACGTGTATGTTGAACACAGGAGATAACATATTGTCTGAATATGAGGCAACTCCCTAAATGCCAATCTCCCATTCTTCTGATGAGAAAACCAGGGGGAAACTTTCAGAGATATACATGAAAGAGCCAAATGTCTACTTACAATATTTAATTTAACTTACTTACACTATCCACACGTAAAATCTCATGTATAAGAAAGCCATACACTGATTTAAAATGCGTTTTCCAGTTTCATATTCCATGAAATACTTTTATTCTAACATCAGTCTTCATCATCCTTAGAACTTTTTTTTTTAGTTGTTTCCAAGAGAACTTCATCTAAGTTGTGTGAGATGCCGCACTTTTGAATCTGTATATGATGCTAAACATGAAATTTTTATCCTCAACCACAAGTACGATTTCCATTTATTTGTACTTTTACAAATATTCATGACCTTCCCTGTGCAACCACAGTGCTTTGCAGCATGATTTCTAAAAGGTGCATTTAAGACAAATTCTAACAGTTGCCATTGTGAAGTCACGCCCAAAGGAATAATTCCTAAATCAGTGCTGGGAACCTCTATAAGCATTGAAAAGTAACCTTGATTTGGTCATTTCAGGGTAATGTGGTGTTTCAACATAAAACAACGGACAGAGGATCCCGTAACATGAGAGAACTTGCAAGACTTAATAAGGCAACTTCTTCTTTCCTGAGGGGCAATTCTTGGGGGGAAATCCATTACTTTAGTTCAGGCTATAAGCAGCTTATGCACAGTTGGCATTCTCAATCCTGATGCTTCTTCTTATGTCCCACTGATTCTCATCCTTCAAGGCCAAGTTCAAATGTCCCTTCCTCTCCCCCACAGAGCTGGAATGAGTCTCTCATCACTTCATTCCCCACTGCACACCACTGCCTACTCCCCATAGTTTTCTTCTGTCCTGAAACTGAGCTCTGGTCTTAACCACGCATACACAGCACCTTGCTTTGCAAATAAAAGGTCCCTTTTCCTTTAATAACTGAGAGAAAATAACCTAGTTTTTTTTTCTGATTAGAAAAGTAGTACATATTTATTGTAAAAAAATTCAAATTCTATAGAGATATTTTGAAAATAAAATACATCTTCTAAAACTCCCCTACTGTTATTGTGTATCTACTTGCAGAATTTTTGCTCTGTATACACACACACATGCTGATACATGGGCATATACATACATACAATACATATACACATACATAGACACATTTAAAAAAATTTTTTTACATTTATTCATTTTTGAGAGATAGAGAAAGACAGAGCACAAGCGGGGTAGGGGCAGAGAGAGAGGGAGACACAGAATCCAAAGCAGGCTCCAGGCTCTGAGCTGTCAGCACAGAGCCCAACACGGAGCTCACAAACCGCGAGATCATGACCTGAGCTGAAGTCAGACGCTTAACCGACTGAGCCACTCAGGCACCCCGACATAGACACATTTTAAACAGATGAGGAGTGATCCGTGTCGTGTTGTTTTGTAACCTGCTCTGATCGCTTAATAAATTATGCAATCTTCCTATGTAAAGAAATATAGATTTATATTATAATTTGTAATGGCAGCATAGTATTAGGATATCAAAATTTATTTAATCATTCCCCTACGGATGGTTCTTTCAGTTGTTTCGCATTTTTAAATAATCACAATGAAAAGCTTTGAAATTACAGCTTGGAAAAATGATCATTTCCTTAGGATAAATTCTGAAAAGTAGTATGCTAGTTCAAAAGGTATACTTAATGTCAGTTTAAACTACTCCCAATAACAGTGCAAAAGAGTATCCGTTTCCCCAGGTCCTCACCAACATCAGCACTACCATTGTTTTAAACAAAATGAAAGGACAAAAAAAAAAAATAACACTTTATTGTTTTAATGCCCATTTTTATTGCTAGTGATTTTTGGCATCTTTTTGGTTAATCCAATTATACAATTGTTTATTGTGCAATTATTTGTGTTGTATTAAATATATTTGAGCACAATGCAATTATTTATTGTATAGTGTGATTATTCTATAGAATAGAATATTTTATAATATTTATTATAATATTATGTATTTGTATAGTTATATTATTATTTATAATAGAGTTATTATTCTATAGAATGCTTCTATAGAAGTAGTAAGCTCTTAATAAATATTTGCATAATAATAATAGCTGAAACTGATTATGTACAAGGCACTGTTCAGAGCACATGTCAGCGTGGTCCCACCTCCTCTAGGCTATTCAGGTACATTCACCATTGATGGGTGAAAGTTGTCATATAGTTTGAAGAGGAATCTATATTAGTATGTTTGAAATACGCTTGTATTTTTCTTTTCGATCAGAAGTTCTTTATATATTATGGATGCTAATTCTTTATTACATATGTTGCAAATAGCTTTTCCTGTTTGTTGCTTGACTTTTTATTTAGTATGTGCTACCTATTACTATATAAAAGTTTTCAATTTGGTTTATTGCCCCCTAACAAAACTTATTGCCCCCTAACAAAAGTAGTGGCTGGTTCACAAGGTCCCTCCAGACAGCCTTGTCTCTAAGTTAAAAGTAACACTGAAGACTTTAGAATAAAAACAGTAAGAGTCACAGACATACTGGGACCTTCCATGCTTCCACCACGTGCTTTAGTCTCTTCATCACATGCAGAAGAGTCCCAGAACCAGAGACTGGCTCAGGGCTGGAGAGGATCACAGTAGGAGCTGGGTTCCCTGCAGACAGAGCTGGAGAGGCGGTTGGCTAGACCAGCATCTGAACTGGTTGGGCCCATTCCATTTAGAAACCCAGACTGGAATTTTTGTTAGTCAAGCAAGAACAGGGGAGAGCAAAGTGAGAAAGAGTAAGTGTGAAGGAGAGAGGGAAATAAATAAAGTGACATTTCCTGAGTTTTTACTAGGCACCAAGCTGTGTGCTATGCGCTTTTGGTTAGGTCCTATTACTTAGCCCTCCCAACTCCTCTATGAGGTAGGAAGTGACACATCTAATGTGCAGATGACACTATGCAAGGTCACACAATAGCAGAGTGAGGATTCAAAGCCAGGTCTTGTATTCAAGTCCAGGAAGAATCCTCAGGGCTCCAAGGATATACTGGCTCGGGTGAAGGGCAGACTCATGGGGCAAGGCTCTGGGCTTCCACCTCATGTCCACCAAGCCTCCATTCTAATCTGCTTTAGAAAGAGCAGCTCCAACTAAGAGTTCATTGCCATGATATGATTCCACTCTTAAAAAAAAATTTTTTTTCTAAGTAGGCTTCACATCCAGCTGGGAGCCCAACACGGGGTTTGAACTCATGGCCCTTAGATGAAGACCTGAGCCAAGATCAAGAGTCAGATGCTCAACTGACTAAGCCAGACGCCCCTGAAACTAGTTTCTTTTAAACACAGTACCATACCATATTTGGTTCATACCTCCCTCCAACCATCAATCAGTTACACTGATTTAGTAGCACTAAATAGGCACATATTAATCACTGACTGTGTGCAATGCTTGCTGTGCTGGCAGTGGCATTGTGAAAACAAACCAGACATCAAGACGTGGCCCTGACCTCACACCGTCCACCTTCTGGGAGAGGAGAGAAGTACTGCACCAAACAGCAATGATGCACGGTGAATGTGGCAAAGGGGAGCGCAGGGCCAGGCAAACGTAACCAACTGTGTGCAACAGGGGGAGGCTTCCCTGAAGATGCGTGTTAGAAAGGGTCAGAGAATTTAGGAGGAAGGGAAAAACTTGTGAAGGTGTGCTAAGAGGATAAAAAGCCGTTCGCGCGTCATGAGCACAGTGAAGAATACTTGGGAGGCAGAGGGGGCATTTTAGGGATGAGGAACCCCCACACCCCGGGCTGGCAGTCAAAGCTCTGGTGGCCTTTGTTCCCTTTGTCATGCCCTTTAGGAAGCTAGAATCCTGAGAAGGAAGAGCTGAGGAAGATGAATGGAAGCTCCAGCAAGGTTTGTAGCTCCCAACCTCACTGCACCTGCAGGTCCTTCTCATGAGCCGGGTGTGAACACCATCTTCCCTACAGAACACAAGGCCAGAAGAGCCCCAGAGTGAACAGAGGTTTCTATTTTTTATTTTTTTAATGTTTGTTTATTTCTGAGAAAGAGAGAGAGAGACGGAGCATGAGTGGGGCAGAGAGAGAGGGAGGCACAGAATCCGAAGCAGGCTCCAGGCTCCGAGCTGACAGCAAAGAGCCCGATGCGGGGCTCGAACCCACGGACCGTGAGATCATGACCAGAGCCGAAGTCAGATGCTCAGCTGACAGCCACCCAAGCCCCCCCCCCCCCCCCGCCCAGACATTTTTATTTTTAATATAAAATTTAAATTCTCCTTCAGGAGAGATATTTGATTGCAGAAAATATTATAATAACGAAGATGTCCAATAGCATAGCAGGGTTCTTGGTAAATATATTAAGGTATCTTCTAACCTTCACACATTATATAGCTATTAAAATTAGTGTTGAGGGAAGAATATTACTAACATGAAAGATGTTCATGATATTGTTAAGTACAAAAATTTAATTATGAGGCAATGTGATGGTATTATTCAATTCTTACCAAAAAAAATGCTGTACAAAGAAAAACACTGAAGTGTTCATAGTGATTACTGATGAGTATGAAATTACTACTCATTCGGGCTTAACTAAATTTTCTAAAGTTTCTACAATAAAGATTTATCGCTTTTGACATAAGAAAAAAAAAAAAACAAGAAGTCAATTTTAAGTGTTCCTCCCAGCCAGTGTCAAGGCCTACAACGAGTGCATGGCTGGCTGTAATCCCTGACCCTTACTTCTGTGACCTGGCTTGTTCCTAGGCACAGAATTCAAGGCTGGCTAACAGAAAGTAGAGTCTGACTCCTCACACAGTCTCTGTCTGCTGGAGCGTATGCATGTCAATCTCTCTGTTCCATCACCACTACTGTATTCAGTGGGAAAAAATACATATTTGAGTTCCGTTCATGCCTCATATGTGGAGGCTATACTTCAGTTGTAAGAGGTGACACTTGTTAGGCATTGTCTCCACGCAGGGCTCTGTGTGAACATCTTCATTATCTCACTTAACCCATCAACAGCCGGGGAAGTTAGACACCATACTTCCACTTTACAGACAAGGAAACAGACCCAGTACCCAATCCCCAATGACCAGTTAAGTGAAAGAACCAGATTTCAAACTCTAGTCTGTGTGACATCTTGAGTCTTCATATACAATCCTTCCTTCTAAAGATCCAGTTTGTTACTATTTGTAGAAAATGTAAGTGTCCTGGGACTGGCATGAAAACCTCCACCCAGGAAGCTGCCAAATATAAGGTCATAGGTGGCAACTGTGACAGTCAAATAAATTATATTTAAAATAAAGCCAGGGGTGCCTGGGTGGCTCAGTTAAGAGTCAAACTCTGGCTCAGGTCATGATCTCACTGTTCGTGGGTTCAAGCCCCACATCAGGCTCTGTACTGACAGCTCAGAGCCTGCAGACTTCTTTGGATTCTGTGTCTCCCTCTCTCTTTGCCCTTCCCCTGCTTGTGTTGTAGCTCTCTCTCTCAAAAATAAACATTAATTTAAAAAAATCAAAGGTAATAAATGTACTACTCAAAACTCCTCACTTCCTAATTAATTTACTACCTTTTCTTTTTTTTTAAATATGAAATTTATTGTCAGATTGGTTTCCATACAACACCCAGTGCTCATCCCAACAGGTGCCCTCCTCAATACCCATCACCCCCCCTACCCACCCTCCCACTCCCCCTCAACCTTCAGTTTGTTCTCAGTTTTTAAGAGTCTCTTATGTTTTGGCTCCCTCTAATTTACTATCTTTTCTACTAACCACACTCGTATCTGTGGGGTGGAAACACCATCTAATGGTATGCTGCATTCCATGACATCTTGTGGGTAGCCTGAGAACTAGCTACAGTGGTAGTATTCACACCATGGAAATCAGCAAAAGCTAGAAATCATGCCTTGATTTATTGTTTTGTTATCTAGACTTAAGGAGGTTATGAATAAAATGTTAATAACATAGATTAAATTTAAACTATACATCCTTGTAGCTGTTACATTGTGAACAGCACAAAAAATTGAGGAAATATTTCTCAGCATTTGAAGGCTATTATTGGCCTCCCTAAAGAAGTATGTCATGTCATTGCCTAACGAGTGAAGTTCTGATATAGGTCTTTGTTGTGCCATTCATATTGGAACTGTCTCACTCATCAGTGATGTGAGTAACTTCTTTGCTGAATCAGAGTGCAATCACCCATTTATTTGCAGTCTGATTCTGTCAAACTATGGATAGACAGCAACCACACATTGGCTACAGATACAAGAGTTCAGCAAAACTCAACGAGAGCATTTTGTGATTATCAGGTGGCTATACGAGACTTACAATAAGTATGTTGCCTATGTCAATATTACTTACAAGTTGCAAGCTATACCTCCTTTATATTAGTAAAATTTAGGATCAATTTTTTTCCTGGACAGTTACTTGTTAAACATTTAAAGCACACCACAGCATAGAACTATGGACAACTTAGACAACTCCTTCAGTGATAAATTCTCATAATTGTGAGAATTGTCTCAGTTGTCTCATAATTGTGACAACTGTCACAATTGTCTCACAGACAAGGCCCCCAGTGATCCCAAGAAGTGACACTTCAGACCTGCTCCTTCCTGAAAATACAGGTCTCAGTTCCCAACTTCTTAAAGTCATGTGAACTCTGGGCCCATCTTTCAGAGAGCTAATCACAGGTCACCCCATAGAATTAGAAACTCTCCCCTGGACCATGAGCTAGAAGCAAAATAAGCCTGATGAAATAGGAAGCTTTCCTGAGCATCTTGACAGAAGTTCACCACACTCTCTTCTTAGTTACATGTGAATATCTCATCATCATACCTACCACATAATTTACATGCCAGTCTCCTCTGCTAGACCTTGAGCTCCATGAAAACCGGGCTATCTCTTGTCCAGGCCTTGCCCAGCAAGTTTTCAGTGTTCCTGAGCTCATGTCTGAGTGCCCTAACAGACAGAGTAGAGACAGAGGACCTCCTTTACAAATTTGGCATTGGCAGAATTAACATCTGTCTCACTGTGTCATTTAGGTATTTCCTATATGGTTCAAAATCAAAATGTTTTGATTGTGATGCTATATCCAAATGGATGCAATAGCAATCCAATTCAAAAAGTCATCCAAATTCTTAAAAATATGCTATATATACTTGTTATTCTTACTACACAAGGCACCTGACCATCACAATTAATGAACAACATCCAAGGAGTTCATATAAATAAATAAACTGCCTTTGCAGATATGGCTTCTAAATTCCCAAATGTATGGACTAAAGACACTTTACAAGTATAATACAGACTCACCATTTCAAGTTCCATATTTGTAGAGTAGAGGAAAGAACAACCTATCAGTGGCTGTGTGGCTGTGTGTAGTGGGAGCAGGTCCCACACGCACAATTTTGTCCAGAGGGTATCACATCTACCTTGTTTCAGAGTATTTAGGAACCCATGCCCAGAGCACTTGGGGGACAGGAGACTGAGATGCAAAGAGGTGACAGCTACTCTCCAGAAAAATCTGATCCTGACAACACTCATAGGCAACACACATCCCTGACTTTGCTACAAAACTGTCTAGAGCTTAGGTAGTTTTCCAAGTTGTGCTGGAATTTAAAATAAAAGGCAGGTGGTGGAAGGCACCAGGATGGCTCAGTCGGGGAAGTGTCAGACTTCTGTTCACGTCATGAGCTCATGGTTCACGAGTTTGAGCCCCACATAGGGCTCTCTGCTGTCAGCAAAGAGCAGGCTTTGGATCCTCTGTCCCCCTCTGTCTCTGCCCCTCCCCCACTTGGGCTCTCGCTCTCTCTCTCTCTCTCAAATATAAATAAATATTCAAAAAATAAATGAAATGAAATAAAATAAAATAAAATAAAATAAAATAAAATAAAAGGGGATGGGGATGCCAAGCAATACACATGAGATAATTAAGTCATTGTTTAATTCAATCATTGAAATAACAGACATCAAAACAGCACCAGAACTTTCTTCCGGGATCCATATAGATATTGGTATTGGCCCACCTTCCTGATTTCCATGCTTTCCACAATTTTTAATTTCTCCTCTCAATGACTGGAAACCAAATACACAATTTTATCCCTCGTAATTCTCTCTCACTAGGAACTGGGAATTTTGTAACCTAACAAGCTAATTAAGAAGAGATTACTACAGCAAGTGTTGCCTTGCAACTCACCTGGCATCTAGGGGTTAATCTCACACATTTACCGTCCTACCTTAAACAGGAATAATAGGAGCCAGGAACCGGCTTTTATGACAACCTTCCTAAGATGGTGCTACTTCTTCAGAGCACAACAGTTAAAAAAAAAAAAAAAAAAAAAAAAAGCCGTGCAAATGGAGATGAATGGTATGCAGGCCACCGAGGTAATTAAAAATGTATTTTCCATCTCCTAGTAATTGAATTGTGTACAAGCTGCAAGTTAATGAGGTCATCTACCCTCGAGCACTGACAGGAAAGCAGGAATAATTATCTTTCAATTTTTTCTTATGTAGCAATTAATTTTAACCATTCGCTTACACCCCACTTCCACTCCCCTCAATCCAGTCAGTCAAAGTCATGGCTAAACCGAATTGACAAGCAATTGATACGGTGGCGGCACGGAGCTGCCGAGGCGGGCAAGGTAATCAAGGGGCTGCAGCTGTTGAGGGCTAAGCGCTTCCAGGTGAATGTCGCCTGAGATTTCACATTCTGCCACTCGGAGGACACGGGACACACAGTGGTGGCTGACAGAACATCTGGTGCCAGGTGGGCTGGGAAGAGGCACTGCTGACTTGGGAAGGCAACAGAAGGATGGACAAGGATTGATGGATGGACAAGACTTCGAAACAAAATGTCACTTAGGAAAACTGTTATCCAAAATCGGGGCAGAAATGCCCAGCCACTCGTTAAACTTGTCCTGAACCTACAGCACCGTCGAGCTTCTGGGAGGGTTCTGGCTCCACATCAGGAGTGGGGTCCTAATGGTTAATGCTGTTAGAATCCGTTTCTTCACTCATTTGCTTCAACAAAACACACTGCTCTGTTTAACCACCTTCATTCTGAGCCCACAGTTCTGGTTCCGGGCAGTGTAGGGGAGCAATTTATTCCAGCTCTGCTGGTACCTGATGGACTTGATCCAGAACGCACCGTGTTATGACAGACGGTGGCTGGAGTCTGTCCGTCTGTGATGACAGTGTTACGACCGATGCGTAGATCAAGCCCCAGACATTCCACTCACCCCCACTTCTCTAATTGGTGAAATTAGAGCAAACTCTCACTTTTGACAGGTTTCAACCAACATGAGTAAATATTTACAAGCAGAGAGAAAGAGAGCAGGCCTTCATTCACTTACCCTATTCAGACTTATGAAGACTAGACAGCTCATAATATTAAATATGGTGGCCAGATTGCTCAATTTGTGTCTGTTGTCCTGACACAACTGTTAACAGCATCCACTTTCATTCTTGAAAGCATCCCATCACGGATGGTACCTTGTAGGGCCACCTGGTCATGGGGTGGCCAGGGGTGAAAGTTGGGATACAGCGAGGGCACAGGCTTCCTCAAAGTGAGAAGCCCTTCTCACTCCCTGAGAGCAGGCGGCCATGTCTTCTTTTCTTCTGTATGTCTCCATGCTATCCGGCGTGAACACAGCAGCCTGACACTAAATGGGCATCAATGACTTTGTGAATCCCACAGGAGGTTGGAAGTCAGTACAGGGAAGTGATGCCATCAGGCAACACGGTTTTTCTATTTGCTCCTAGAGCAAAGTGAAATTTCTCAAATGCTATCCGTTAGAAATTCCTCAAAAGCTATCCATTAGATAGATATCCAAACAAACAAGTGTCTTCTAGTCAAGTGGAAGGGCAGGAGCAGCATCTTTTTCTATGTTTCTGGGACTTTTGTTGTATTTTCATTCACATAATGTCTACACGATTGGGTGTAGACCCCAGTGATCCACTGGGGACCACAGAAGTTAAGGTACCTTGGATTCAGCCTTACTCTGATCAATGCAGGGGTGGCCCAGGTGAGCTTGGGGATCCATGACAGGGCAAAAGGAGAATCTCTTTCAAAGCCTATGAGGTATGCCAATCGTGCTCCTATCCATGCCCTGAAACCACCACAGAAGGAGAGGGGGACAAGAAGCTCTCACAGGCCATTTTGCAGTGGTGAGCAGCCCTCATTACAGGTTTGCTGCTCCAGCAATTAAATGCACATCTGCAAACCCAGAACACAGGGATGTCATCTTGGAAAGATGCACTTTGTACCACAGTGGCTGCAATTTCTAGTATAGGCTGGCTCTCACTCCCCCTGCAAACCCCCAAATAAATCTCTCTTAAGAAGCCAGCATGGATTTAGCTCCTACCATATGCTAGGTACTGTACATGTATTTATTTACTTGATTTTTTACAGCAATTCTATCCCATATTAAAGCCTCAATTTACATATGAGGAAACTAAGTCTCAAAGAAGTTAAGGGGTTTATCCAAAGACACATAAGAGGTGGACCTAGGATGTAAGCCTGAGTCCATCAGACATCAAAGCCTTTGCATTTCCTTGACATCACTCCAGCAGTCTGGACTAGGCAGTTGAAGTTTTCATCCTTTCTCATTGTAGGCTGGCTTTTCTACAGCGACACTCTTATTACCAGCCTAACTTTCTGGAGAAGTGAGGCAACATCCCCACTGGCCTCAATGTCCATTCTTGATGACGTCTGTGTTAAGCATTGTGCTTTTCCTCTTCTACGGGCAAAACCCATGTGACAGGGGACACATATCTGCCTCTAATGCTTTGGTATGACTGAGTTTACCTGGTCACTTTTCTCCTGAATTACATGGCTATCAGGAGGTAAATCCTGTGAGAAGAGAAGAAACCCAGAACCAAGGAAAAGGACACACACAAACAGGCTGGGGTTAAGCAGTATATTCATCAGAGTTTTCCAGAGAAACAAAACCAACAGGACATCAGAGGGAAGTTTAGTTTAAGCAATTGGTTCATGTGACTGTGGAGGTTTGGTGAGTCTAAAATCTGACGGGACGGGTCAGTAGTCTGGAAGCTCAGGAAAGAGCTACAGTTCAAGTCCAAAGGCCATCAGGCTGGAGACCCAGGAACAACCAAGATTGTAGTTCAAGTGTGAAGGTTGTCTGCTGTAGAATTCTTCTTGCTCAGCAGTGGTCAGTCTTTAGTTCTATTTATAACCTTCAACTGATTGGATGAGGCCCACCTACATTATAGTGGGTAATCTGCTTTACTCAAAGCCCTCTGATTTAAAGTAAATCTCACCCAAAATATCCTCACCCAAATATCTCACCCAAAATATCTCACCAAAATATCTCACCCAAAACATCCAGGATAATGCTTGACCAAATGTCTGGGCACCATGGCCCAATGGTTAATTGACACACAATTAACCATTATAAGCATGGAGGAGTGACAAAGCTGGTGTCATACCAGAGCATCTCTGGCCAAGACCTGGAGAAAGTAAGACTTCTGTGAAGCTTCCAGCCTTTACATCATTTTTCTGTTTTCCCTTTTCTGTTTCCTACTCAAGAACTGTGTAGAGAAAGCATTTAGGATGTTATTGGAAAAGACACATGGTAAAAGATGATGGAAAAATGTTTTAAAGATAGGAGATAGTGTATCATGTATCTACACTATAGGAATGATCCAGTGGAGATGAAGAGAGGTGTAATTCAGGAGGGACAGGAAATGGCCAAAGGAACCAAGACCTCTAGACTGAGAGCTGCTGGCAGAATCACAGAACCTCAGAGCTAAAGGGGACTTCTGAGTTCCCCACACCTTCTGCCCACCAGAACAGCAAGGTGAAATGACATAGGCAAGGCTACTTCAGCAGGTTAATGGCACAGGCAAGACCAGAACCCAGGTCTTATCAATGACTTAGACTATTTATTGAGCACATACTATGTGCCATGCATTTATTTTACAGACAAGAAAACTGAGGCTTGGGGAGATGAGTTGTCCCAAGTTACAAGCTGGGGTTCAAACTTGAGAATGTCTGACTCAGAGACTTGAACACTTACTCTCCACATCGGACAGCCTCCCAGGCCAGGGGTCCCCTCGCCCTGCAGGGGTGAGTCACCAAGACTCTGGAACTCCTCACCTGTTGCTACTCACACCCATCTCAGAGAGAACAGGGGTATCCTAACTCTTGGAAGCTGGTCTAGACAAGGGATGATTCTGTCTGTCTCTGTGACACAGAGCCACAGACCCTGTCAAAGCAAAAGATAAGACTAAGATCAGATCCTTGAGGGAGTCTGTCGAGAACACCACACACATGTACACACACACTGAGGTGCGCACAGACAGACAGCGCCACTTCACATGGTTCTGCGACGAGGCGAAGGGGCCATCAGCAGGAAGCTCCACCGTCACCTGCTAATGACAGGTGTTCCACTCCCGTACGGAGCCCTGGAACCAGTGTGTGCTCAGAAACAAAGAAGCCTGGCTTCATTTAGCAGCCAAATTGCCATCCGAAGAAAAGACTTCCCAGTACAACAGATTTCTCCAAGGGGAACACAAAAGGCTGGGCAGGTGGTTTCCCCATCAAAAAGCGTCACCGTAACTTTCTCTCCAGGCTCCAGGCTGTCTGGTCAGACTTGGAGAGGAAGACACAAGCTGGCTCTTAACAGAGATGGTTTTGTTTTTGAGATGCAAATGTACCTTTTGAGTTCTTTGGGCATTTTCTTTCAATAGATAAAAGACATTTCTTGGAAAAAGGTAAAATGGTGATGGTGATAGCTACTACTTATTATGCTTGGTAATAATGGTAGCTGCAGTTTCTTGAGCACTTAACTACAGGCCAGGAACTATTCACCTGCTCTCTTTAACTTGGTCTTCATAACACCTCTGCAAAGGATATTCTCTTCATATCAACATTTTATAGAGGAGGAAGTGGAGGCTCCAATAGGTTAATTCACTTCCCAAAGACTCCTGGTTTTTAAGTGCAGTCGCTGAGGTTTAAACCCAAGTCTACCTGATTCCAAAGCTTGTGCTCAATTTGTGTGTGTGTGTGTGTGTGTGTGTGTGTGTGTGTAGACAACCTAACATAAAGTGGAAAGAACCCCGGGCAATTAACTGCCCAAGAAGCAGAAAGGACTTCAGGACACAGAATGAAGTCAAATTCTCTCCTTTATTTCTCTACCAATAGGTCTACACACGAGGAATATGCAGGTGAGTGCCCACAGCACCCCTGTACTCAAGGGGCAAATGTGGTGGGACCTCCCCTCTGCACTCCCCCAGACCTTCTCAGCTTTCTAGGCATCAGTAAGACACAGGTTCCCTGGTGCCTTCCCCAACCGCCCTCACGATGTTCATCCACTGCCTTCTTGTGTATCTCCCCTTTCTGATACCTTCAATCACATTTTGAATAAAACATACACTGTGTATGTACCAAATATTCTTCTAAGTGTTTACACAAGAATTCCCTAAAGTGAGTATCATTCTTACCCCCATTTTCAGATGAGGAAACTAAGACACCGGGCGGCTAAGTCCTTTGCTCTTTCCACTGTGGTCTCAACCTATGCGCTCTGCTCCAGAACTTGCACTGACAACTTCCGTTACCCAACATGGCAAGAAAGGATCGTCCCATTTCCCAAGGTTTCTCACCCTTATCAGAAGCCTTCCTCCTGATTACAAAATTTACAAAGTATATCAGAAATGAAGCAACACCCCCACCACTTTGCATCCATGACACTTCCCCTGCCCGTAACAGCAGGGTTAAGAAGAGCTACAGAAGCAGAAAACAGCTGCAGTGTATTATTTTTTGTTCTCTTCCCATTTTCCTTTGCCATAGGAGCTGTTCCTCCCAAGGGGACTCCTTAAACTATTCTACTCATGTACCTCTTACCCTTGACTTGATATCTCTCAGCAATTCAGAAACACAGTCACAGGCAGGGGGGAGGAGGTGTCATAAGGATCCACACCACCTGACTGGCCAGCACGCTGTGAACCTTCTCATCAGCGTAACTGCTCAGCAGAAGGTTTGGCGTACATATTTCACCATTGACAATCAGGTTTTTACATTAAGCCATCGATGAGAACTTTCTTTAAAAATAAACCCTCAGGGCTAATGGTGGAGTGAAATTCTATTTCTAATGCAAAGTGAGGGAAAAGCAAATATATTTTCTCCAACTGTCAGTTATTTTAACATGATACACAACCTGAGATGAATGCCTTCCCTAAATTGGTTTTATTGAAGAAGTTCATGCACAAATGTTTTACTTCAGAACCTCATGAGCAAGTAAAACGAATCATTCCCACCTTACCAAATTAATAAGGAGAGCTATTCACTGCTGCTGTTTCGACCACAGTCACTCGCAGCTTTCTTTTAACTCTGCTTTGTTATGTTTTATCACACTGTCATCAAGTTTACCAAGGGTGTGTTTAATTCCAGAATTTTGGGGGGAATTTTTAGGGTCAGGTCAGGAGGAGCCTCTGCAGCATTAACTACAACCACATCTAAAGTCTTCAAAAAACAAGATGATTGTTTCTGTGAGCCAGAGTCTTCTAGAGTAACACAAACCCAGCCAGTGACTTAAATAAGAGTAGGTTCCCCTCCAGGGGTACCTTTGCAAACCAGCCGGTGAGTGGGTGTCCCTGATCTCTTGCTGCTGGGGCTAAAAACAAAAGAGGCAGGAATCTCCCCTGCAGTAAGAGGGCTAAATTGACTTCTCTTGCAAACTACACAGCCAGAGAGGACTCAGAAAATACTGGCTGCTTCACTGCACCTGCAGAAAGTGCCATGGAACCATCAGGGCCCTTATTCCCCCTAACCAGACATCATCATCATCATCATCATCATCATCATCATCATCATCATCGTACTTAACTGCTCTTATGGTACCAACCAACACATTTCTATGCGCCCCCCCCCCCTGCCCTATAGTTTACAGAAAACTTTAAATACCATAGTCCCCTTATCCACGGTTCACTCTCCACTGTTTCAGTCATCTACGGTCAACTGGGCTCCCGAAGCAGAAGGATGGTCAGAAGGTCAGTGGTAGCCTAAAGCTACGTCGTAATGCCTACATTAGTCACCTCACTTCATCTCTTCATGTAGGCATTTTATCATCTCACATCATCACATGAAGAAGGCTGAATACCAGAAGATAAGGGTACAGAGCAATAAGATACTTAGAGAGAGAGAGAGAGAGAGAGAGCCCATTCATGTAACTTTTATGATAGTATATTGTTATAATCATTCCATTTCATTATTATTGTTAATCTCTTATTGTGCCTGATTTATAAATTATACTTTACATAGGTAAAGGAAAAACATAGTATATATTAAGATTCAGTACTAACTGCAGTTTTAGGCATCCACCAGGGTCTTGAAATACGTCCCCTGTGGACAAGGGGGGACTACTATATATTAGCAGGCGTGGCACAGGACCTCGGTCGCTCAGCGCTTCTTCCTCCAGCACCAGGCTAGTCAGGCCACACCCCGGTCCTCACAGCAGGTAATACTGAGCGTCCTCAGCACCCTCATGCTCGCCTTGCCCAAAAACTGGAGTCAATGGTTCTACTTGGAAATATCTACTCACCCTTGCCTGACTCCACCCCCACTCCTGCACTTCAGTTTCATTATCATAAAATCCAGGCAAAAGACACATGATCTCTGAGGGTTGTTGTGAGGATTTCAGTATATTTTATATACTTATATATCACAATCAGAATTTTTCATTGCAACCCACGGAAATGAAGTCCGGCTAATTTAGGATGAAAAGGGCTTTATTAAAAGGATTCTGGAGAGCCCACAGATCTCTGAAGGGCTGAAAAACAGGTTTAAAGCTGATGTTCAGGAAAAACACCCAAAGTCACACCACAGAGCGAGTTCCTTGAAGAAACCTCTGCCACAGCCACTCTCCCCAGACATACTTTGGATGTTGACACCAGAAACACTGTCACGGCTGCCACCTCAAGCAGGATGTACCTGCCTCAGAACCACCGCCCTCACCAATCCCCACCTCGACACATCAGCAGCTGCCAGTTCAGAGCCTGGGGCAGATGCATCGGCAAAGCCTGGATCATTCACCAGCATCCTAGCTGCAAAGGAGGTTGGGAACACAAGTGCCTGGCACTTTCAGGTTCCGTAATGGGTGTATTGTGGGGGAGGAGATTCCTATAGTCATATGAAGTGTGTTTAGTTGCTAACAGCCAAAAAGAATGGCTGATATTCATTAAGCAGGTGGAATACTTAATCCAGTACCCGATGTGTTATTGGCCCTTGTGCCTTATCTCATCCAAGTCTGTGTTGACAAGTCTGTCAGAACACGACATTATAAAGATCTTCACAACTTCTCCACTTCCCCTCAACACTCTCACAAAACTCCCAGCCTAAAAAACCCGCCTGTTCCCACGTCTCAGTCTCTTTGTTCTTCTCCCCAAGAAGTCAATATTGTCTGATAAACAAGTCTCTGCTAAATGTTTGATATAACTGAAAATGGGTTACTTAGTGTGATGTTCCCTCCCCCCGGAAACTATTTTTACAGGAGATTCCAAGAGCTATAAAGCTTTAAACCCAAAGAAATTTCAAGCAGCTGTGACCTTTACCTTGGGGAGTTTTGGGTCAGTAACAAAATCTTTTTTTTTTTTTTTCAACGTTTTTTATTTATTTTTGGGACAGAGAGAGACAGACAGAGCATGAACGGGGGAGGGGCAGAGAGAGAGGGAGACACAGAATCGGAAACAGGCTCCAGGCTCCGAGCCATCAGCCCAGAGCCCGACACGGGGCTCGAACTCACGGACCGCGAGATCGTGACCTGGCTGAAGTCGGACGCTTAACCGACTGCGCCACCCAGGCGCCCCAGTAACAAAATCTTTTGACTGAGGTAACTGCTTTTTAATAAAGGACTTCAGTAAGCCAGTGTCACCAACTCCCTAACAATCCCTTACCTTTGGTAAGAACTCACATGCTTTCCCATGTTTTTCCTCACCCAGTCTTCCCTCAAACTCCATGTGATTTTCTTTTTTTTTTTAAATTTTTTTTTTCAACGTTTTTTTTTTTATTTATTTTTTTTGGGGACAGAGAGAGACAGAGCATGAACGGGGGAGGGGCAGAGAGAGAGGGAGACACAGAATCGGAAACAGGCTCCAGGCTCCGAGCCATCAGCCCAGAGCCTGACGCGGGGCTCGAACTCACGGACCGCGAGATCGTGACCTGGCTGAAGTCGGACGCTTAACCGACTGCGCCACCCAGGCGCCCCTCCATGTGATTTTCAAGGTAAGTGCTATTACATTCATTTGATAAATGAGATACCCTGAAAGGTTTAACGAATTTTCTAAGGGACTAAATCTGGTCACCTGGAGAATTGAGACTGGACCTAGGTTTCCTGACTCCTGATCAAGTGGTGTCAGTGAGTAAGAGAACAAGGGAATCCCAGAGACAGGCCCTGGGAGGCAGGAGAGCTGTCAGGGGAGAAGAAATAACCTCAAGATGATCCCCTTCCTAGAGCGATTCCATTTGCTTTGATTTAACTCTGAGTGTTTTCAAATGGGTTCTGATTCCAAAACATTTACATTCACCAGGAGGACTGAATATAATTACTCCCTTTGTGTCTCAAAAATTGCAAAAATTAGGGGATGTACCACAACCACAGAAGGAATCCAGGAGCTGAGGTGGGGGTGGCGGGGGAAGGGAAGCCCAATCTGCAAAACCAGTGTGAGTCTTTTTAGCCGCAGTGATGGGGAAAGTGTGCTATCTCTGAGCTCCATGATTAAAGCAACTGCAAATTAGTTTCTGCAAAGGTCTTTCCCCTTAAATTGAAAAGCACCATGTAATGGAATTTCATAGATGCTGCTTTAGAAATGACTTCATACCTCACTCTGTTCAGAGCTGAGAGGTGGCTGCATGGCATGAATGATAAAAGGCTGAGGCTCTTGAAGAGCTACCGAACCTTTCTCTGACATTCACGGCTACACACCCTCAGGCTGTTCACCCCATCCCTTGACCTGGGCCCGGAAATAGCGAACTCAGAGCACTGGCGTCACCGCTACGTGATTAGTAGTCTTCTCCTGCCCCAAACCAGGCTATCTACCTGCTGCAAACCATGCTTTCTACCATAGTCAGGCTCCTGGGCTTGCTAGCAGCACAAGGATTGCCCAGGTCCACTCATTTTAAATAAAAGGCTTTGGATGACTACGAGGTCCCAGGCTCTTCAAGATTTCCCGTAGAAACAGTGAAGTCAAGGTGACAAAGATTTAATAAATGCAACACCGTTTTCACTGGATACCTGTGCTTTCTTGGGGGCACCCCTCAAAAGTGTAAAAATCAGATTTCCAAATTGTCAACAGCTTTGCAGTGAATCAAACAGGTTGCATTTCAATGTAAAGCCTGACTAATACTTCCAGATAACCCAAATCCTTAATTCACTCATGCAAGAAAAATGTATTCACACCTACCATGTGCCAAACCCTGGGATATAACAACAAAACAGCTACCAGTCACGGCTCCCAAGATGCCCGCAATCAAATGACAGAGACACGATGCTTTCAAATAATTATTCCAACCAATGAAAAACTGCAATTCTGACAATGCTACACTACAGGTGGTACTGAGAGAGCCCAGGAGAGGGGAATTAGATCTGGTGAGCACATCTGGAAGACGTCCCTGAGGAAGTGACCTTTCAGCTCAGAACTAAAAGGAAAAGTTAACCAAGAGAGACAGGGAAAAACCTTGAGGTACTAACTCCAATAACAGGATATCAGCACACACCTGGTGATCTCTTTCCAACTATCTCTATTTGCATATCCTATGTCTACGAGACAAGTTCAAGCGTGTGCTTGCTCTTAAAAATGATAACATTAGGGGCACCTGGGTGGCTCAGTCGGTTAAGCGGCTGACTTCGGCTCAGGTCATGATCTCACAGCTCATGAGTTTGAGCCCTGCGTCGAGCTCTATGCTGACAGCTCAGAGCCTGGAGCCTGCTTCAGATTCTAGGTCTCCCTCTCTCTCTGCCACTCCCCTGCTCACGCTCTGTCTCTCTCTCTCAAAAATAAACATTAAAAAAAGTTTTTTTAATAAATTGTTTTAAAATGATAATAATAAAAACAATTTAACTTCCAGTCACTATCTGTGTGCTTGTGCACTGGAGATGAGGAAGGGAGCTGGTCACCCAAAGGACCAAGCTGTCTGAACAAAGGTTTTTAATGTAGTAATTTATCTATTTAAGGGTGAAAGTACATTGTTCTCTGTCTTAGTTTGGGCTGCTACAACAGAATACCATAGACAGGGAGGACTTAGACAACAGATATTTACTTTTCACAGTTCTGGAGGCTTGAGGTCCAAGATCAAGGTGCTGGCAGATTTTGTTCTGGTGAGGGCTTTCTTCCGGGTTTACAGATGGCCACCCTATTGTTGTGTCCTCACATGGCTAAGGCAGTGAGTTCTACTCTCTTTCTCTTCCTAATTCCATGAGGCCTCCACTGTCATGCCCTCTTCCAAACCCAATTACCTCCCAAAGGCCCTACCTCCTGATATCATCCCACCGGGAGTTAGGATTTGAATGTATGAATTTCGGAGGGACACAAACATGCAGTCCATAGCATGCTTATTTTGTTAAATTATTTATTTGCTTATCATTTAATAAAAAGATCTATCTAAGATGATGGTATTAATTTTTAAACTATTACTATAAATAGAAAAAAAATTATTTTTTCTATTTATAACAATTCTCCCATAATCATGTTGCACAAATAGAGGTCACCCGGAGCTCTGCCCCTTCCTCTCTGCTCAATTGGCTAGAGCGGCTCATATGACCATCATCTCCTTGTTTCTGTTAAAAATTCATAATGATGCTCCTCAGAAGAGTTGCACATGAGCCCATGAGCTTCTTTTGACCACATCAGCATGCAATAGATTATTTAATTAGTTAGAAACCAGGGCTCTGCATAAATGGAAGGCAAGACAGATGAGCTTTGAGAGGGGGGACAAAGGACAGCAGAGACACAAAAAGGCAGACCTAGGTAGGTTCCCATGGTGGCAATCAGCCGTCTTGAAAGTCTCAGGTGCTAGTAAAGGGAGGTACCAAATCTCAGGTTCTGGTGTATCCTTGGTTTGTCCTTGAAGAAGGTCAGTGAGGCAGGAAATGCTACATGTTGAACAAACTCCATTTCCTTTTCCTCCGGGGGACACTTCTAGACTACATTTCCAACCACCCTTCCAGTTAGGTGAGGCCATGTGATTTTTGCCTCGCAGAGTACAGGTGGAAGTGATGTGTGCACTTCCAGACGTGCTTTATAGAAACCCCCTGCAGAATCCTCCTTGATATTTTCCCATTTCCTTGATGAATGCAGGAGGCTCCACTGACTTAGAGCAGTGGTTCTCAACTGGGGGCAATTTTGTCCCCCACTCCTCGGGAACATTTGGCAATGTCTGGAGACATTTTGATTGTCACACTGGGAGAATGTCCTACTGGCATCTAGTGAGTAGAGGCCAGGGATGCATCTCAACACCCTACAATGCACAAGACAGCCCTGCATAACAAGGAAATTGTCCAGCCCTAAGAGGCTGATAGTCCCAATACCGAGAATTCTGAGCTAGAGGGGGGCAGAGCCACAACATGGGTTCTTGAATGACTGCATGGACACACACACACACACACACACATGCTGACCTGTGTTAGTGATTTTAACAAGAAATAAACTTTTATTGTATTGCATTACTGAGATTTGGGGGTAATTCTTTACAGCAGCTAACATTATTTGACAAATACATGTGATAGAGGTTAGTGTTTCAGTGGAGGACAAGTGCACCTTAGCAACAAGGTCATACTACTTGACAGGTGCTGTGAAGGTTTGTGGGATAGAAAGTAAAGGGCAATGAATGCTTGGTCCTCTCCATTAAGTCACGAGACCTCACACCACCATGGCCGTGAATAACATCAAGAATGCAGTGGACTCTTCACAGTTCTTTCATTAATGGCCAGAAGTGATGCCTTTGGGGAGAACTCTTAGCAACTCAGCAGAGGAACACGGGAAGAACCCACACCTGCCCAGGAAAAACACAAACTGCCAGAAATGGAACAAGGGCTAACCTCTCTCATTTTCCTCTTTCTCTTGTCCCTTTTTGTTGTGTGGCAGACCAGCTGACAATAGCCAGCAAGGTCCGTTTAGTGTATGGTCTGGTCTTGCTGTGACTAATAAGATGATTGGTTGTATATATCCTCTTTATGGTTGTTCATTATATCACCCTAACATAAAGTAATTTAATTTCAGTGGGATAATTAGGGTATTTCTAATCTAACTGATAGTCTGAATGAAATGAGATTCTCAGAGGGAGATTTGTGTATCAGGAGACTGGTGACCTCCGGCCCCAATTTTCACACAATGTATTAATCTGACAGGCCTACTTCCCAGGCATACTGTATCCGTACATTTCCCAGCCAGTGGGTTATAGAACACACCCGCAAATGAGATTACTTTATTTATAATGAGATTTCCTTGGGCTCAAGGAGACAGATCATAGTATTTTAACTGAGGCCTTCACACTGACAGAGTATCCATATGTTAATAGAAGCCCTGAGATGCAAATGTACTAAAGAGGGAGTGTGGCCTTGTCTTGGGGTCTGGGAGATGCCAGTTAGCAGGAGAAATGAGGACTGGGCCCTGAAGGATGCCTGCCTGACTGGGACAGCTCAAGGCCTGCCCAGCAGAGAAACCTTGTGCTGGCTGAGGAGACGGTTCTCACCTGCCCCCGTGAGGAAGATTGTGCAGTGTGCTCACTGGGCCTGAGATGGGGAAGAAGGAGAGGGACCACTGGAAAGAGGAAGGAGTAGAGGCTGGCGGGGATCAGGGCCAGCGTTCTGAGCCAGGAGGCCAGCCAAAATGCTTCTGGTTCCTCCTCAATCTCCCAAACATACCCCACCCCACCCAGGGCACACCCCCTGACCTCTGTCCTCCACCCTGGCCCCAAACCCTACCGGTAGAGTCACTCTTTTACACCAGGCATCAGAGGCAGGATGCTGCCTCTTATGAAAATCTGCCACCAGAAACACTTCCCATCATTCTTCTATTCGTGGAGCGCCCACAGGTGCCAAGCACTGGTCAAGCCCGGAACAGATAAAACGCTTCTTTCCAGGATACTTACATTTATATGATTTTATTGTTCAAGCCTCGTTGGTTAACTCCTTTAAATCCCTTTTAAGAATTTAATTTGAGAGGAAAAAAGTCTGTTTTCTCAGGAAGAAATCATCTGTTTTTCTTCTATCAGGTCATGAGAATTATGTGGCTCATCCAGTTTCCCTGTTTTCTTGGGCCCCAAGAAGCTCAGAGTGTAATGTCATCCTCAATTGCAGTACCAGAATTGGGTTGGTGTTTTACGTCTTTTTCTCCGTTTTCCAGTTTTCTTATTTTTTTATTCTTTTTAATGTTTATCTATTTTTGAGAGAGAGACATACAGACAGACAGAGCACAAGTGGGGGAGGGGCAGAGAGAGAGAGGGAGACACAGACTCTGAAGCAGGCCCCAGGCTCTGAGCTGTCTGCACAGAGCACGACAAGGGGCTTACACCCATGGACCGTGGAATCATGACTTCAGCCGAAGTCAGATGCTCAACCGACTGAGCCAGGTGCCCCTCTATTTTCTTATTTTTCAATTTCTAGTAAAAAAGATTTATTTAAACGCATCTTATTTGGTAAGGTATTTCAAGTTCAACTTGGAAAGAGTATCTTTTATTTTCAAAAATAAACAAAAATAATCTGAAATAATGTAACACTGTATGTCAACTATACATTGGTAATAAATTTTTTTTAAAAAAAAGAAAACACATAGGAAAATGCTTCACGTCCTCAAAGAAATACATTTCCTCCCATTTTCTTGGTCCTACTGATTTGTCTTTCACTTTTTTTTAACAGATACAATGAATAAGTAAAAGAAAAAAGAGACACATAATAACCAAAAAGTAAATAAATAAGCAAAGATAGCCCTATTGCCTTACGAAAGGCCGCTGTTAAAAATTCTTTAGTATTTACTAAGTGGCTATTAATAACTAACATCTGCTGAGCACGTGACATGGGTCCTTTTCTAAGCACTCTGTACCTCACCACAGCCTCTGCTCTAAGTACTGCTGTCCCCACTTTAGAGACAAGGGAATGAGGAACAGAGATGCTCAAGGGTTTACCTAGGATTACACATTCAGTAAGGAGTGGAACCAGGATTGAAACCAGGGTGGTCTGGCACCAGCAGGCGCCCTCTTAACCAGTGCTCCTCAGCACATACAATCTCCTGCACTAGGCAACAGAAAACGTACGTTCCATGCGGTGGGCACCTCTGCCAGGCTGCCTCGCATCCCCTGAAGCTTCTTCTTCACGCCAGCCTTGCTGCAGCAACTGGTCACGCCAAGGAGGGACCTGACGGCACCCTGCCTGGGCAGCATGAAGAATCTCTTGCTTCCTGCCCTGGGTGTCTCTGCCCCAACCTCATGAGAGGTTCCGGGAATCTGCCCAATGATTCTGACACATGCACAGACTCGGCAAAATCAGGGAGCTAACACCGTGTGGGGCAAACCTTGACCACTGAGGGATGGAACCAGTAGGTGAGTGCTCCCCATTTCTGTCTTGTGGGCAGACAATTGTGGGGCCCGTTGTACAGGGCCCCTCACACATCCCCAGGGGAATTCAGCTGCTGTTGCCCACACTATTGATCAGCTCAGCAGCATTGGGCTGGCTCCCCTTCTCCCAGCTCAGACCTCCCAGGTCCCCACTTTTGCTCCTTGGGAACAATTTCTGAAGCAAACCGCCCATATGCAAAAATCCTGTCTCAGTTCTGCTTTGGGGGGAAATCAAGGCTAAGACACTACAGTTCCTAGCTTGAGGAGTTCAGATGAGGGTGACCGGTCATTAGAGGAGGAAAAAGTCAGTAATGATACATTAATAATCCATGACCAAATAGCCGGAACAATGACTCAAGCTATAACAATACAAGAGCACAGAGAAAGTAGGAGAGGTAGGGAACTACCATAAAGTTTTATTGGAACACAGCCACATGTTCATTTACATGTTGCCTGTGGCTGCCTCCCCACTCCAACAGAGACCCGCGGCCAACCGATCCTAACATGTTTAATATCTGGCAGTTCACTGAAAAGTTTGTGGACCTCTGATCTAGAAAATCCAGGACTCTGTGGGAATACAGAGAATGGACACATATTCTACTTAAGAGGTGGCAGTGGGATGCTCACAAAAGGCTGGGAAGAGACAGACCACTGAAGAACAGGAGCAAGGGCATTCCAGAAAGAGGCCACGGCGGAGACTCGGCAAGCTGCTTGCAAGGAATCACAGGCAGTTTGCTGCTGCACGACAGAAAAGAACAAAGAGGGAAGAGACAGGACAGAAGACTGCAGACAGAGATTTCCATAAGGAAATCGTCGTGGGTTATTTCTCTCATTTGGGGATATTTCCTTCAATAGGCAAAAACACTATAACAAAGAGTGACCGCAGAGCCTTGTTTGTACCTTCTACCGAAGGGAGTTTACGTGAAGCTCGTGACACTCAATGCTCTTCTGATGAACGGTGGGAGCCCCCGCTCACAAGGCAGCCCTCTTGGCAGCTGGGCATTCCTGACATTAAAGACCCACTGCTTTGCCCTCCTCGGGAAGCACGTCTCGGGGTGTGCCGGCTGTGGCCTCTTGCTCCAGACATAGCTGACACAGGACCGATACGGTGAGACCCCACCTGGTGCTCATTGCCAGCATGAGGACAAAACAGTAACGAGGGGCAAGAACAGTCACCAGAGACAGACCTGCTGCACTGACCCCAGCGGGCAGTGCTTCCTCACATCCCCGGGAAAGAAAAAACCCGGTGATTCAGCATGGTCCCACAATGAGTTATTTTGTGTCGTTCTTTCAAGGAACATTCACTGAGGACAAAGCATGTGCCCCACAAGGCAATACACTCGGTATATATAAATGATGAAGGTACTGTCCTGCCCTTGATGGGGGCTCACAGGCTAATGGGGGAGAAAGACATGCTATTTTCTTTTCTTTAATTTTTTTTTTGATGTTTATTTATTTTTGAAGGAGAGAGCGACAGAGCATCAGGGGAGAGGGGCAGAGAGAGGGGGAGACACAGAATCCAAAGCAGGCTCCAGGCTCTGAGCTGTCAGCACAGAGCCCGACGTGGGGCTCAAACCCGTAAACCACAAGATCATGACCTGAGCCGAAGTCGGAGGCTTAACCAACTGAGCCACTCAGGCGCCCCAAGACATGCTATTTTCAAGGCAGGGAGAGAGAAGCCAACGCCCCTCTGATGGGAGTGCAGGTCCTAAGAGGTAAAGCATGGGAGGATATTGAAAGCTTAATAAACATCTTGAGGGCATACGCTTTAATGATTACCACAGCCACTGCTGACATGCAAAGATACGCACAAAGTACTGAAAGATACTCCAAAACAGCCCTTAAGAGCTTCAAGATTTTCAAGGGCCACCTGGGTGGCTCAGTCAGTTAAGCGTCCAACCCTTGGTTTCATCTCAGGTCATGATCTCATGGTTCATGAGTTCGACCCCACATCGGACTTTGTGCTGACAGCGCAGAGCCTGCTTGGGATTCCCTCTCTCTCTCCCTCTCTCTGCGCTTCCCCTGCTTACTCTCTCTCTCTGTCTGTCTCTCCCAAAGTATTAATTAAAAAGATTTCAAGATTTCAAGATTTCCCCGATAATACTGATTCTATACTCTTGACTAATTTGGCGAACTGTTTCTGAAACAGCCGTGCAAAGGTAAATTTCAGTCCCAAAAGGACAGAATTTAAACATAATCTGGAAAACAAACCAATATACCAAGTTGCTGGCATTTAGATACCATTTTCAATTGTTTCGGATTTGGCTATGAAGGCTAAGATGGAAATGGAGAAAACCAGTGCTGAGGGGTTTTTCGTTTTTGTTTTTTTTAAAGGAAGAATAGTTAAATAGAAGTATGCACATTTTGTCAAGCACTGTGCTGAGGGCTTCATCTCGTGCATTACCTCACTGAATGTTCACAACAATCCTCTGAGGTAGATTTCCAGCATCACGAATGGCTCCATGTTACAGACAAAGCAACTGAGTCAAACAGATTGAGTAACTCGTCCTCCAGCCATCCCTGGAGGAGGGGCAGGTGTCACCTGGCAGTTGGTCCCCAAGGGCCGCACCCTTCACCACCCGCCCGACAACTCTCTCACCTCATAGGCCCCATCCCGTTCCTGCCTGGGACGTCTTTTTTTCCCCCAGCAGTTTTGCCCTGAGTAGGCTTCAGGATAAGTTCCTTCCTCGTGATAAGCAGGGCCCACGATCTCTGACAGCTGTTCCCCGCTCCTCATCATCCTCTGAAACAATCAGTAAGCATTAGAGAGCACTTTTCCCTTTACAAAGGTGATAATTAGATAACAAGCTGAGATTAAAGTAATTACAGTCAGACAGCTGGCGAGGCAGCACAGTCATGTTGAAATATTGTTGGTACTTCAGCATCTGGTTCTAATAACAGCACAGGCTAAAGGATTTTACATTAATTACAGAACATAATTTAATATAAACATATTTAATTACAATTGATGAGCGATAAACTGTTCAAGAATGACTTAACCCCTTCCACGTGTCAAAGTGATGGGAACTTTGGGCAATCTGCAGCCTCTTCCTCCGTCTCTTTCACCCTTCTCCACCATGCCCTCCCTCCACAACTCCCTCGTCCCCTCTCCTAGAGAAAATTCCCCTCAGAGAGGAATGTTCTAGACGGGGATGTTGCTCACTGATTATCCCATGGGTGTTTGGTGCATGTAGGCACTACCCATTCTTAGAGAGCCAGGTGAAAGGGGGTGAAGTGTGCCAGCCAGGCCGGGACGCATTGTTTCAGCTGGACCAGCTGCCCTCCTCACATTACCTCACACTCGCAAGACCAGGTTGGTTCTCCTCAGCTGGTCTTCCCCATGTTCTCACACCTTTATGTGGCGCTGGCTTGGCTTCTGACAGCCACCTATGAGATAATCCTCAGGTCTCCAGAGAGAGTATGCCATGACTAGGAAGTCCCTGGCCACAGTGGCCAGGGTATTTTCAGTTTTGGAGTAAATGTGTAGTATCTGGAGACCTCGACATGAGAAAGGACACTCTGTTCTGTCGGGGATTCTTCCTTATATGCTGCCAACCCCTATCTCTCCCCCAGCTTCCCACAAATTGGTGGAATCGGGCCTTGGGTGAAACAGTTTTCAAACAAACTGGGACCACACAGACACAATCTTCAATGGATAAAGGACTCAATCATCATTATCTGCACATCAACTTCCCACATTCATAAATGAGAGATATTCAAAAAGCCACAAACATTCCATGTTTGGCATGGACTGCATGACTATGTTGCCCCCCAAATTCATAATTTGAAACCATAACCCCCCTGGGGTGGTATTAGAAGATGGAGCCTTTGGGAGGTAATTAGATTTAGATGAGGTCCTAAGGGTGGAGCCCCACGATCAGATTAATATCCTTATAAGAAGAGAAAGAGACTTGAGCTTGAGCTCTCAGCCAAGAGAGGACACAGCAAGAAGTCAGGTGTCTGCAAACCAGGAGGAGGGTCCTCACCAGAACTCGACTGTGCTGGCACCTTATCTGACTTGCCAGCCTCCAGGGCTGTGAGAAACAAATTTCTGTTGCTTAAACCACCCAGGCTTTGGTGTTCTGTTACAGCAGTCGAACTAAGACACACCACTAGGTCTCAACGGCACTGGGATTAAGAGTCCACCCAAAGAAGTGACAAGGCTGCTCCTTCCTTAAAAAGAGTGAGTAGTCCTGGGGCGCCTGGGTGGCGCAGTCGGTTGAGCGTCCGACTTCAGCCAGGTCACGATCTCGCGGTCCGTGAGTTCGAGCCCCGCGTCAGGCTCTGGGCTGATGGCTGGGAGCCTGGAGCCTATTTCCGATTCTGTGTCTCCCTCTCTCTCTGCCCCTCCCCCGTTCATGCTCTGTCTCTCTCTGTCCCAAAAATAAATAAAAAACGTTGAAAAAAAAAAAAATTAAAAAAAAAAAAAAAGAGTGAGTAGTCCTGAGCACGTTGGAAAAATTCACTGTCAAGTTTCTCTATGGGACAAATGACATGGAATTACAAGTAGCCTCAAATACTGTTTTTACCTCCTGCTGTGGATTTCAAACTATAAAGCACACATTCTCCTAAAAGCTAAAATGAGTGCTGAAAAAACAGTTTATTATTCCTAGGTAAGCAAGTATAAGCTATTTCTGGAAGAATTACTGACAGGTGCACACAAAGTAAAATTAGTTTGAAGATTCAGGACCACAAAACACCCAAGAGAGAACTAGGAACGCTCAAAGTGAAAGCTGCTCTATACATATCCTCTTGAAAGAAGAAGAGATTTGAGTTCACTAGCACAGCAAATGTGCAACGTGGGCAAGAGCTATGAGGTACTTTTTGTGGATTAAGTGTCCGTGCAGAAGTTACAGGAGGGGCAAGCAGCCAATAAAGCCTTTGCTACTTAAGAAGTTATCACTCTGTTATCAAATTTAAAACTTCTATCTGTTCAAAAGACACTGGTAATAAAGTGAAAAAAAATCTACAGAATGGGAGAAAGCATTTGTAAACCATATATACGATAAGGGCCTAAGAGCCAAAAGAACTCCTGCAACTCAACAATAAAAACACAATAACCCAATTAAAAATGGAAAAGAGATCTGAACAGATATTTTTTCCAAAAAAGATATACCAAAGGCCCGCAAGCACATAAAAAGACACTCAACGTCATTAGTCATTAGGGAAATATCAATCAACCAAAATGAGATACCATTTCGCACATACCGGGATGGCTATAACAAAAAAGCTAGATAATCAGAAGTGTTGAAAAGGATATGGAGAAACTGAAGCCCTCATACATTGCTGATGGGAATATAAATGGCCCAGCTACTGGAGAGCAGTCTGACAGTTCCCCAACAAGTTAAACACAGAGTTACCGTATGACCCAGCGATTCCATTCTAGGTATGTATATATGCAAGAGAATTGAAAACATGTCCTTACAAAAACTTGTGCACAAATATTCATAGCCACATTATTCTTAGAAACCAAAAAGTGGAAATAACCCAAATGTCCATCAACTGATAGATGAATAAACAAAATCTGGCATGACAATACAATTGGGTATCATCCAGCTATAGAAAGGAATGAAGTACTAATACATTTTAGAACATGGATCAGCCTTGAAACATCTTGCTAAGTGAAAGAAGACAGACACGAAAGACCTCATATTGTATGATTCCACTTATATGACATGTCCAGAATTGGCAAACCTATAGAGATGGAAAGTAGATTCATGGTTGCCAAGGGAAGGGGGGAGAGGGGAAATGAGAAATCCTTTTTTGGGGTGATGGAAATGTTCTGGATTCAGAGAGCAGTGACGGTTGCACAAGATTGTGACTATACTAAAAACCACTGAATTTGTACACTTTGAAATAGTTAAAAGAGATTTTAAGTTATATAAATTTTAACTCAATTTTTTTAAAAAAGCTACCAGTCTGGGAACTGGATCTTAATCCCACTGGGGAAGCACAGGAGCCTATGTAAAGTGGGTGGCTCAGAGGTATCTCATCCAAGAGGTGAGGAAGCTAGGGTATTTATATACCAACTCCCATCAGTCACTGACTGAAGGCTACTTTGGTGCAATCCCTATCAAAATCTCAGTGGCATTTTTCACAGAGATAGAACAAACAATCCTAACATTTGTAGGGAACCACAAAAGACCCCAAATAGCCAAAGTAATCTTAAGAAAGAACAAAGCTAGAGACACCATGCTCCCTGATTTCAAACTATATTATTAGAAAGCTATAGTAATCAAAACAGTATGGTACTGGCATAAAAACAGATACACAGATCAATGGAACAGAATAGAGAGCCCAGAAATAAACCCATGCATGTATGGTCAATGGATTTACAACAAAGGAGGCAACAACATACAATGAGAAAAGGATAGTCTCATTAATAAATGGATTTGGGAAAACTGGACAGCCACATGCAAAAGAATGAAACTAGACTATCTTATACCACACACAAAAAATAACTCAAAATAGATTAAAGACTTGAACGTAAGACCTGAAATCATAAAACTCCTAGAAGAAAAGGCAGGTGGCAAATTCCTTGACATCACCCTTGGTGATATTTTGGATCTGACTTTAAAAACAAAGGCAACAAGGGGCGCCTGGGTGGCTCAGTCGGTTAAGCTTCTGACTTAGGCTCAGGTCATGATCTCATGGTTCACGAGTTCAAGCCTCACATCAAGTTCTGTGCTGACGGCTCAGAGCCTGGATGGAGCCTGTTTCAGATTCTGTGTGTGTGTCTCTCTCTCTGCCCCTACCCCGTTCATGCTCTCTCTTTCTCTCAAAAATAAACATTAAAAAAATTTTTTAAACAAAGGCAAAAAAAAGCAAAAATAAACAAGTGGGACTACATCAAACTAAAAGGATTCTGCACAGCACAAGAAACTGTCAACAAAGTGAAAAGGCAACATACTGAAAGGGAGAAAATATTTGCAAATCATATATCTGATAAGGGGTTAACATCTAAGATACATTTAAAAACTCATACGAGGGGCGCCTGGGTGGCTCAGTCGGTTGAGTGGCCGACTTCGGCTCAGGTCATGATCTCACGGTCCGTGAGTTCGAGCCCCGCGTCGGGCTCTGTGCTGACCGCTCGGAGCCTAGAGCCTGTTTCGGATTCTGTGTCTCCCTCTCTCTCTGACCCTCCCCCGTTCATGCTCTGTCTCTCTCTGTCTCAAAAATAAATAAACGTTAAAAAAAATTAAAAAAAAAAAACTCATACGAACCAATAGCAAAAAAGCAAACAATGCAATTAAAAAATGGGCAGAGGATCTGAACATTTTTCCAAAGAAGACATATAGATGGCCAACAGACACATGAAAAGATGCTCAATATCACTAATCACCAGGGAAAAATGCAAATCAAAACCACAATGAGATATCACCTCGTATCAGGTAGAATGGCTATTTCAAAAAGACAAAGAATGACTGTTGGCAAGGATGTGAGAAAAGGGGAACCTTTGTGCACTGTGGGGGAATTTAAACTGGTGTAGCCACGATGGAAAACAGTATGGAAGTTCTTCAAAAAATTAAAAATAGAAATAACATATGATTTAGCAATTCCACCTCTGGGTATTTATCTGAAGCAAATGAAAACACTAATTTGAAAAGATATATGCATCCCTGTGTTCACTGCAGTATTATTTACAATAACCCGGATATGGAAACAACATAAGTGTACATTGATGGATGAACGGATAAAGAAGATGGAATATTAGGCAGCCATAAAAAGATGAAACCTTGCCACTTGCAACAACGTGGATGGACCTTGAGGGTATTATGACGAGTGAAATTAAGTCAGAGAAAGATAAATACCATAGGAACTTGCTTATATGTGGGATCTAAAAACAAAACTCACAGATACAGATAACGGAATGGTGGTGCCATGGGGGAGAGGGGCTGGAGGATGAGCAAACTGGGTGACAGGGGTCAAGAGGTATAAGCTTCCAGTTCTAAGAAATAAGTCATAAGGATGTAATGCACAGCATGGTGACTATAGTCAATAGAATTGTCCTGTATATTTGAAAGCTGCTAGAAGAATAAATCTTAAAAGTGTCCATCATGAGAAAAAAAAAATCAAGTTTTTGTAACTTTGTATGGCGATGGATAGTCACTAGATGTATTGTGGTTATCACTTCACAGTGTATAAAAATATCAAGTATTATACAAACATTGTGCACCTGAAAGTATAATGTTTTATGTCAATTATACCCTCAATTTAAAAAGTCTCTGTAAAATGCTCCACAGTGCTAGATGCAGAGAAAGCTCTCAACAAATGTGAGTTATTTTTCTAGAAGACTCCATATGGTTAAATAGGTTGCTCAAAACTGCACAGCTAATGCAACGTGGAGGTAGAATTTACTCAGATGTGTCTATATGACACAATCTTTCATATAGAGAATTACATTAACCGAATATATACTAACCAATCTTGCAAACACACATCAGATGGCAATCATGTCAGCGCTGCACTCGGAGGCCATAACATCTTCATACCTTTAACTTTCTCTCTTCCCCCTTATGTGCCCTGTCTGGGGGAAGCAGCTGCTTTTCTCATAAAAAGGCCCGAGGGCTGATGGTATTGTCTGCTCAAGTCTGAACACATGTGGCTTTTTGTGTAGATGCTCATTTGAGATTGAAAGCCTGCACATTTGCTGACAATTTAGTGCAAAGGACCAAGATACACGAGCACCTCACACTGCAAGAGCAGCAGGGTGACACTTTCCTCACTCACATGTTGGTCCTCCTGTTCTTCTCTTGAATAATCTTTCAGTTGGCTCAACAAAAAGGGTGCACTAGCAGAAGAAAATGGAAGGTATCTCTTCCCATAATGCCCCGCCTGAACTCCCAACTGAGAGGGCTGACATGAGGACATGGGGCTCAGACCCCAAGCCTACCTGATCAGGTAGTGGCTGATAATAATGTCAAAGTAGCTGTAGTACACGGCATTGTTCACATGACCATACTGGTCATTGTCCTGCCACCTCGTTTGGATGGGTAAGAAGTACCCATAGGCCTCATCATGTCGATGACAATCCTCAACTCTCTGGTTCATGGATGATGTACCCAAGGAATGGACATTCCTAGGGGGCAGCCTCGAAACCCAACAGCTCATAGTTGGCGATTACTGTCTCAGAACAGACCTTCAAGAAGAAAACAACAGAGAATAAGGATGGTTTGGAGAAATTGTGATTTCAGTTTTACAAAAGCAATTTCATTTAAGTTTTGGCCATTGGTTTCAAAAGGAAACTAGATTTGTTTTCTAGGAAATAAATCTTCCCTTATAATCCAAGTCTTTGTCAAAAACCTTTAACAGGACTCCTTACTAAAGGACTCCTTACTAAAAAGGCTTTTGCAAACACTGAAAGAAACAGTGAAGCCTCTGTTTGAATCTGACTAGTAGGAATTCAAAGTATATTTGTATGGAAGTCTTCTGTTCCACAAAATATTTCTGAGTCAGGTACTGTAGATTCCCATGATTCATCGCTTACATACAACACCCAGTGCTCATCCCAACAAGCCTGTCACCCATTTTCCCCCTGCTGTGCCCCCCCATCTACCTTCAGTTTGTTCTCTGTATTTAAGAGTCTCCTACGGTTTGCCTCCCTCTCTGTTTGAAACTATTTTCCCCTTCCCTTCCCCCATGGTCTTCTGTTAAGTTTCTCAAGTTCCACATATGAGTGAAAACATATATCTGTCTTTCTCTGACTTATTTCACTTAGTTCCATCCAGTTCCATCCACGTTGTTGCAAATGGCAAGATTTCATTCTTTCACATAGGCAGGTACTGTTTCTGATGAAATCTGTAACACCACTGAGGGCATAAAGACAGAACTCACGCAACCAGTATAAAATAAAATGTTTGCCAGAAAATATTATCAACTGGGCCTACCAACTATCAGGGTTTTTTTTTTAAGTGTATTTATTTTTTCTTAAAACAAAAGTAATTTTCCAAAAATGGAAACAATTTTAAATATGCATAACGAAGGGAGGGAAACACCCAATAACCCAACAATACCAGCTATATGCATTATTCCAGTCTTATCTCTATGTATCTGTATATACATCCTTAAATTGGGCCATACTGCACATGTTGTGTCATAATCTCTTGTGCTTAACAATTGATCATTATTATGTTTAAATATTCTTCTATATCATTTGTAATGTTAAGTTCCCTAATATTCCATCATATTGAAGCACCACAATTTATTGAATCCTCCATTGTTTCATACTTAGGATTTTCACTCCAATTTTGTTGACTGGGATTAGAACCTGTGTAAATAAATCTCCACACACATCCATGATTATTCTCTTAGGATAAACACCTAGAAGCAGAAGTGCTGAGTCAAAGGGCAAAGGAAGTGTTAAAGATTTTGATATAAATCAATGCCTTCTGGAAAGGTGGCACCAACTTACACCCTCCCCAGCAGTGTTTGAGCAGGCCCCTTCCTTCATCCTTTAAAATGCCTTGCTGATTTGCCTGCGTCCTCTCATTTCCATATAAATTCAATGCAATGTGCTAAGTGGAGACACGAATGGTGCTGCTAGCTAGGACAGAATACCTAGTATCAGGATAACCCCTCTATTTGAGAACCACTCCAGAAGTTAGATAAAATGTAAAAGAAGAGCTGCCTGAAGCTCTGGGCAAATAATCAAGAAGGCAGGACTTTACAGGCTGTAACCTTGGGGACAGGGTAATACACTGATGAACCCTGTACTCACCATCCCTATTTCTCATCAGGGTATTTGCCAGCTCACCATGTGGCTAACAACGGCTCAGAATGGCAGGAACCTACAGCTCATGGTGGTCTTGCTGTGTTGATAGAGGAGACAAAAGTGATAGGCCAACATCCTGGAGAGGGTGAGCTGCAGAGAAGTGAGCCTGGTGGTGCAGGTTCCCCTCGGGGCATCTGCTCACTCCTCCACTGCATGTGTTCTGATGAGACCAACAAACCAGCCAAAAGCAACTACTACAAGGTTAAAAACCTAAGGAGAAAATAGGAGTCTTGTTGTGTTGAGGAGACCCCCCACCCTTTCAATTTCAACCCAAGAAGGGCTACTCCCTTACCATGAGGACAAACCTTAAATTGAGCAGCCTCGATCAAGCTTACCTACCCAAACATCATCTGTCAGCCAGTAGGAAACGAAATCATCTCTAGAGGAAAATAACACCACCTATAGCCTCTACAACTTTTCATACACCAAGTCTGGCATTCAGTCAAAACCTAGGCCTACTAGGAAAGAGGAACAAATGGTCAAAACCCAAAATTATTTTTTTTAAAAAGACAATAAAAGAGACTCACAGACTGATTTTAAAATAGCCATGATTACCAGGCATCAGAGATAAGGGCTAATATCCATCCTTACTACATAAAGAACTCTAAAATTGAGGGGGTTAAGACAAAAAAAAGAAAGAAAGAAAAAGAAAAATATGTCAAAGTCACAAAGAGACAATTCACAAATAAAGATTTTAAAATGACCTTTAAACAGATGAAAAGATGGACTTCGGTCATAATAAGAGAAATTACAACTATGCTGAATTACTGTTTCTCAATGATTAAATTTGGTAAAACTACAAAGCTTGATGGCACATTCTCTTGACAAGACCATAAGGCAAGAAACATTCTTACACACTGCTGGTGGGAATGTCCCTACCTCTATGGAGGGAGAATTTGACAATATCTAACAAAATCACAAGTGAGTTTACCTTTTGACTCATATCTAAGAATTTACATTGAAGGTACACCTTCAGGAATACAAAAATGCATATGAACAAGGAACATCACTAACTGTTATTGAAAAAATATTGGGATAAAATATACATAGAAGATTGGTTGAATAAATTATGGTACATTCACACGATGGTGTATTATACTGCTGTAAGTAAAAACTAAATAAGGTGTTGGTTGGGTACTTGGGTGGCTCAGTAGGTTAAGCACCTAACCCTTCATATCAGCTCAGGTCATGATCTCACAGTTCGTGGGACTGAGCCCTGCATTGGGCTCTGAGCTGACAGTGCAGAGCCTGCTCGGGATTCTGTCTCTCCCTCTTTTTATGCCCCTCCCCTACTCATGTTCTCTCCCTTCCTGTCTCTCTCTCACTCTCTCTCTCTCTCTCTCTCACTCTCTCTCTCAAAAAAAAAATAAACTTAAAAAAAAAAACTAAAGAAGGTATGATATAGAGTGATTTCCAGGATATACTTGCTGTCAGTCAAAATAAACCAGTGTAAGAAAGTATATAGAGTACACTACTTTTGTGTAATAAAGAAGAGAAAATAAACTCTTTTCTGGGAGATACTGGTTAGCTGGAGCAAGGCAGAGAGAGAGCACCAAGATGGCATCCATAGCCCATGTTCCTCGAAAGCAGCTCCATAGGCCACTAGCTGTGTCCCAAACCTGAAGCCTACTCCTCAGACCAAAGCTCCAGGATAAGCAAAGAGGTCTGTTTCACAGAAGGACTGGGAGGTGTGCTTCAGTCTGCTATCTGTGCAATGTCCTGGGGGTGGCTCCCTGACAAAAACGGTCCTTCTGATTGCCACAGTCTCCTGGGACCCAGGAATGCAATCCCCCACCCCAACCCCAGCTACTAGAGCCAGGCGATCAAGGGGTGTCGTCTGGGCAGCAGCTGCAGAAATCAGGGGACCAAATACATGTAAAAGCTCCCTTCCAAGAAATGCTGGTGCTTTCGAGCATGGCAAAGGGAGAGCATAAAGATGGAACCAATCTCTATCCCAGAGAGTGTTCCAGCAGGCTACTAAATGTGTTAAATTAGATGCCTATCCCTCAGGCTGATGCTTCAATAAGATAATATAAATGTGTTCATTTGTATTTACAAAAAGAGACTCCTGAAGGTTGAACAGGAAACTAATGAGGGTGCATTAACAAGGTAGATGGGGCAGGGGGGCACCTGGGTGGCTCAGTCAGTTAAGCATTCAACTCTTGGTTGGACTCAGGTCATGATCTCATGGTTTCGTGAGCTCAAGCCCCACATTGGGCTCTGTGCTGGCAGCATGGAGCCTGCTTGGGATCCTCTGTCTCTCCTTCTTTCTCTGCCCCTCTCCCACTCGCACTCAAAATAAATAAATAAACTTTTTTTTAAAAGGTGGATGGGGTGGAGAAGGAAAAGTAACACTCCTTTAAATATAGAATTTTGTATAATTTTGGGTTTGGGACCATGTTAATATTTTACATATTCACAAAGACGATGATGACGATGGTGACAACAACAATGAAGTTAAATTAACAATGATGGAGGGGAAAGAAATATAAACAGAAACAAATGAGGCCAACTATATTTCAAATGAATAACAATCACACTGAAGGGAAAAATAACTACCTTCAAATACAGAGTTTTGACTATATACCCTCAGTCTAAAGACAAGAATCTTTTAACAAATATTGAACACTGGTTAGTGCATATGTTTTTTCTAGTGGTAGTGTTAGCAATTCTGAAACTGTTTTCTGTGAGTCTAAGACTGGTAAAATGAGTAGATATGCCGAGAATAATGTGAGCCGGGTTTCTCACTTGGAGACAGGAGTTACAAACAGACAGGAGAAAAACTAAAATAAACTTTCTGGTGTTGGATTCGATTTTGAAATATCAATATGGACTTGGAGATTAGAGATAGAAATAGAGATTTCTTAGCTCCATTGAGCCTAGACGCAATGGCACTCCAGTAGCAAAATGATGATACTTAAGTGTCCAGAACTTAGGTTCTAAACTCTCCACAAAAAGAAACCAGAATGCCTTAAGAAATGACTGATTCCAATGCTGGGGCAGATAAAATAAAAGATGATCCTAGAACATCTCATTGTGCCAGAAAGTAATGTTCAAAGAAGATGGCAAAAGTTCATAGGAGTCAACCTGAGGGGCTTCAAAATGGCCAATTCTGCAATATTTTAGCATCAAATTTAAAAATGAGATCAATTGATTATAAGCTTTTCAATTAAATAAGAATTCTTTTGGGGGCACCTGGGTGGCTTAGTTGATTAAGTGTCCCAATTCCTGATTTTGGCTTAGGTCATGGGTCTCACAGTTCATGAATTTAAGCCCTACATTGGGCTCCATAATGACACTGTAGAGCCTGCTTGGGATGCTCCCTCTCTCCCTCTCTCTGCCCCTCGCCCCCCTCAAAATAAATAAATAAACTTAAAAAAAATTTTTTTAAAGAATTCTTAAGTCTGCTAAATTAATAAATGGGATTGAAGGAAAAGTTATTCCTTTTTTTTAAATATGAAATTTATTGTCAAACTGGTTTCCATACAACACCCAGTGCTCAACAGGTGCCCTCTTCAATGACTATCACCCACTTTCCCCTCCCTCCCACCCCCCATCAACCCTCAGTTTGTTCTCAGTTTTTAACAGTCTCTTATGGTTTGCCTCCCTCCCTAACTTTTTTTTTTCCTTCCCCTCCCCCATGGTCTTCTGTTAAGTTTCTCAGGATCCACATAAGAGTGAAACCATATGGTATCTGTCTTTCTCTGTATGACTTATTTCACTTAGCATCACACTCTCCAGTTCCATCCACGTTGCTACAAAGGGCCATATTTCATTCTTTCTCATTGCCACGTAGTACTCCATTGTGTATATAAACTACAATTTCTTTATCCATTCATCAGTTGATGGACATTTAGGCTCTTTCCATAATTTGGCTATTGTTGAAAGTGCTGCTATAAACATTGGGGTACAAGTGCCCCTGTGCATCAGAACTCCTGCATCCCTTGGGTAAATTCCTAGCAGTGCTATTGCTGGGTCATAGGGTAGATCTATTTTTAATTTTTTGAGGAACCTCCACACTGTTTTCCAGAGTAGCTGCACCAGTTTGCATTCCCACCAACAGTGCAAGAGGGTTCCCGTTTCTCCACATCCTCTCCAGCATCTATAGTCTCCTGATTTGTTCATCTAAGCCACTCTGACTGGCATGAGGTGGTATCTCGGTGTGGTTTTGATTTGTATTTCCCTGATGAGGAGTGACATTGAGCATCTTTTCATGTGCCTGTTGGCCATCTGGATGTCTTCTTTAGAGAAGTGTCTATTCATGTTTTCTGCCCATTTCTTCACTGGATTATTTGTTTTTTGGGTGTGGAATTTGGTGAGCTCTTTATAGATTTTGGATACTAGCCCTTTGTCCGATATGTCATTTGCAAGTATCTTTTCCCATTCCGTTGGTTGCCTTTTAGTTTTGTTGATTGTTTCCTTTGCTGTGCAGAAGCTTTTCATCTTCGTGAGGTCCCAATAGTTCATTTTTGCTTTTAATTCCTTTGCCTTTGGAGATGTGTCAAGTAAGAAACTGCTGTGGCTGAGGTCAGAGAGGTTTTTTCCTTTCTCCTCTAGGGTTTTGATGGTTTCCTGTCTCACATTCAGGTCTTTCATCCATTTTGAGTTTATTTTTGTAAATGGTGTAAGAAAGTGGTCTAGTTTCATTCTTCTGCATGTTGCTGTCCAGTTCTCCCAGCACCATTTGTTAAAGAGACTGTCTTTTTTCCATTGGATATTCTTTCCTGCTTTATCAAAGATTAGTTGGCCATACTTTTGTGGGTCTAGTTCTGGGGTTTCTATTCTATTCCATTGGTCTATATGTGTCTGTGTTTGTGCCAATACCATGCTGTCTTGATGATTACAGCTTTGTAGTAGAGACTAAAGTCTGGGATTGTGATGCCTCCTGCTTTGGTCGTCTTCTTCAATATTACTTGGCTATTCGGGGTCTTTTGTGGTTCCATACAAATTTTAGGATTGCTTGTTCTAGCTTCGAGAAGAATGCTGGTGCAATTTTAACTGGGATTGCACTGAATGTGTAAATTGCTTTTGGTAGTATTGACATTTTAACAATATTTATTCCTCTAATCCATAAGCATGGAAAGTTTTTCCATTTCATTGTACCTTCTTCAATTTCCTTCATAAGCTTTCTATAGTTTTCAGCATACAGATCTTTTACATCTTTGGTTAGTTTTATTCCTAGGTATTTTATGCTTCTTGGTGCAATTGTGAATGGGATCAGTTTCTTTATTTGTCTTTCTGTTGCTTCATTGTTAGTGTATAATAATGCAACTGATTTCTGTACATTGATTTTGTCTTCTGCAACTTTGCTGAATTCATGTATCAGTTCTAGCAGACTTTTGGTGGAGTCTATCGGATTTTCCATGTATAATATCATGTCATCTGCAAAAAGTGAAAGCTTAACTTCATCTTTGCCAATTTTGATGCCTTTGATTTCCTTTTGTTGGCTGATTGCTTCCAACATTATGTTAAACAACAGTGGTGAGAATGGGCATCCCTGTCTTGTTCCTGACCTCAGGGAGAAAGCTCTCAGTTTTTCCCTATTGAGGATGATATTAGCTATGGGCTTTTCATAAATGGCTTTTATGATGTTTAAGTATGTTCCTTCTATCCCAACTTTCTCAAGGGTTTTTATTAAGAAAGGATGCTGAATTTTGTCAAATGCTTTTCCTGCATTGATTGACAGGATCATATGGTTCTTATCTTTTTTTATTAATGTGATGTATCACATCGATTGATTTGCGAATGCTGAACCAGTCCTGCAGCCCAGGAATGAATCCCACTTGATCATGGTGAATAATTCTTTTTATATGCTGTTGAATTCGATTTGCTAGTATCTTGTCAAGAATTTTTGCATCCATATTCATCAGGGATATTGGCCTGTAGTTATCTTTTTCTGCTGGGTCTCTGTCTGGTTTCGGAATCAAAGTAATGCTGGTTTCATAGAATGAGTCTGGAAGTTTTCTTTACCTTTCTATTTTTTGGAACAGCTTGGGAAGGATAGGTAATATCTCTGCTTTAAACATCTGGTAGAATTCCCCAGGGAAGCCATCTGGTCCTGGACTCTTATTTGTTGGGAGATTTTTGATAACTGATTCAATTTCCTCACTGGTTATGGGTCTGTTCAAGTTTTCTATTTTTTCCTGTTTGAGTTTTGGAAGTGTGTGGGTGCTTAAGAATTTGTCCATTTCTTCCAGGTTGTCCAGTTTGTTGGCATATAATTTTTCATAGTATTCCCTGATAATAGCTTGTGTTTCTGAGGGATTGGTTGCAATAATAACATTTTCATTCATGATTTTATCTATTTGGGTCATCTCCCTTTTCTTTTTGAGAAGCCTGGCTAAAGGTTTATCAATTTTGTTCATTTTTTCAAAAAAACAACTCTTGGTTTCATTGATCTGCTCTACAGTTTTTTTTTTTAGATTCTATATTGTTTATTTCTGCTCTGATCTTTGTTATTTCTCTTCTTCTGCTGGGTTTGGGGTGTCTTTGCTGTTCTGCTATTTTCTTTAGGTGTGCTATTAGATTTTGTATTTGGGATTTTTCTTGTTTCTTGAGATAGGCCTGGATTGCAATGTATTTTCCTCTCAGGACTGCCTTCACTGCATCCCAAAGCATTTGGATTGTTGTATTTTCATTTTCATTTGTTTCCATATATTTTTAAATTTCTTCTCTAATTGCCTGGTTGACCCATTCATTCTTTAGTAGGGTTTTCTTCAACCTCCATGCTTTTGGAGGTTTTCCAGACTTTTTCCTGTGGTTGATTTCAAGCTTCAAAGCATTGTGGTCTGGAAGTGTGCATGGTATGATCTCAATTCTTTTATATTTATTAAGGGCTGTTTTGTGACCCAGTATGTGATGTATCTTGGAGAATGTTCTGTGTGTACTCGAGAAGAAAGTATATTCTGTTGCTTTGGGATGGAAAGTTCTAAATATATCTGTCAAGTCCATCTGATCCAAGGTATCATTCAGGGCCTTTGTTTCTTTATTGATCCTGTGTCTAGATGATCTATCCATTGTTGTAAGTGGGGTAATAAAGTCCCCTGCAATTACCACATTCTTATCAATAAGGTTGCTTATGTTTGTGATTAATTGTTTTATATATTTGGGGGCTCCCATATGCGGTGCATAGACATTTATAATTGTTAGCTCTTCCTGATGGATAGACCCTGTCATTATTATATAATGCCCTTCATCATCTCTTGTTACAGACTTTAATTTAAAGTCTAGTGTGTCTGATATAAGTATGGCTACTCCAGCTTTCTTTGACTTCCAGTAGCATGATAGATAGTTCTCCATCCTCTCACTTTCAATCCAAAGGTGTCCTCAGGTCTAAAATGAGTCTCTTGTAGACAGCAAATAGATGGGTCTTGGTTTTTTTTTTTTTTAATCTATTCTGATACCCTATGTCTTTTGGTTGGAGCATTTAGTCCATTTACATTCAGTGTTATTATAGAAAGATATGGGTTTAGAGTCATTGTGATGTCTGTAGGTTTCATGCTTGTAATGATGTCTCTGGTACTTTGTGGTCCTTGCAACATTTCACTCACAGAATCCTCCTTAGGATCTCTTGTAGGGCTGGTTAAGTGGTGATTAATTCCTTCAGTTTTTGTTTGTTTAGGAAGACCTTTATCTCTCCTGTTCTAAATGACAGACTTGCCGGATAAAGGATTCTCGGCTGCGTATTTTTTTTCTGTTCGTCACATTGAAGATTTCCTGCCATTCCTTTCTGGCCTGCCAAGTTTCAGTAGATAGGTTGGCCACTATTCTTATGTGTCTACCTTTGTAAGTTAGAGCACGTTTATCCCTAGCTGTTTTCAGAATTTTCTCTTTATCCTTGTATTTTGCCAGTTTCACTATGATATGTCATGCAGAAGATCGATTCAAGTTACGTCTGAAGGGAGTTCTCTGTGCCTCTTGGATTTCAATGCCTTTTTCCTTCCCCAGATCAGGGAAGTTCTCAGCTATGATTTGTTCAAGTACACCTTCAGCCCCTTTCTCTCTCTCTTCCTCTTCTGGAATTCCTATTATATGGATATTGTTGTGTTTCATTGCATCACTTAGTTCTCTAATTCTCCCCTCATACTCTGGGATTTTTTTATCTTTCTTTTTCTCAGCTTCCTCTTTTTCCATAATTTTATCTTCTAATTCACTTATTCTCTCCTCTGCCTCTTCAATCCGTGCTATGGCCACCTCCATTTTATTTTGCTCCTCATGACTATTTCTTAGTCCCTTGATCTCCATAGAAATAGATTCTCTGCTGTCCTTTATACTTTTTTCAAGCCCAGCGATTAATTTTATGACTATTATTCTACATTCTTGTTCTGTTATATTGCTTAAATTGTTTTTGATCAGTTCTTTAGCTGTTGCTACTTCCTGGAGTTTCTTTTGAGGGGAATTCTTCTGTTTTGTCATTTTGGGTAGTCCCTGAGGTAGCTCCAAATTTCAGGGCCCTTCCCCTGTGCTGTCCGGAGTAACTTGTGTTGGTGAGCAGGGCCGCAGTCAGACCTGATGTCTGCCCCCAGCCCACCGCTGGGGCCACAGTCAGACTGGTGTGTACCTTATCTTCCCCTCTCCCGGGGCAGGACTCACTGTGGAGTGGTGTGGCCCCTGTCTGGGCTACTTGCACACTGCCAGGCTTGTGGGGTACTTCAATGGGATCTGGCCAAGGGCATATTAGCCAGGGCAGATCCGCAATGTGCACAGGGGCAGGAGGGGCAGGCTTAGCTCTATTTGCCATCCATGGTCCCCTGTGTGAGGGGCCCTGCAGCACCAGGAGGGAAGCAGGCCCATTGAAGGGATGGATCCACAGAAGCGCAGCTTTGGGTGTTCCTGCAGTGCAAGCAAGTTCGGTGACAGGAACTGGTTCCCTTTGGAATTTCGGCTGGGGGGTGGGAGAGGGAGATGGTACTTGCCAGCGCCTTTGTTCCCCCGTTGAGCTGAACTCTGTCCTTCCAGGGCTCAACAACCCTCCCTCCCTGCATCCTCTCACCCTCACCGCTCTCTGAGAGCAGAGCTGTTGACTTTTAACATTCCAGATGTTAAGTCCCGCTGGCTGTCAGAATTCACAGAGTCCGGCCCCTCCGCTTTTGCAAGCCAGACTTCGGGGGCTCTGCCTTGCCAGGCAGGATGCCCCTCCACCTCCCGGCTCCCTCCCACCAGTCCGAGTAAGCACACACCACCTCTCCGTCCTTCCTACCCTCTTCCATGGGCCTCTTGTCTACACTTGGCTCCAGAGAGTCCATTCTGCTGGTCTTCTGGCAGTTTTCTCAGTTATTTAGGCAAATGTGGGTGGAATCTAAGGGATCAGCAGGACAAGGTGAGCCCAGTGTCCTTCTATGCCACCATCTTCCCAGGTATCTGAAAAGTTATTCTTTTTTTTTTTAATGTTTATTTATCATTGAGAGACAGAGAGACACAGACAATGAGCAGGGGAGGGGTAGAGAGAGGGGGAGACATAGAATCTGAAGTAGGCTCCAGGCTCTGAGCTGTCAGCACAGAGCCCGACACGGGGCTTGAACTCACAAACTGCAAGATCATGACCTGAGCCAAAGTCGGTCGCTTAACCAACTGAGCCGTGCAGGTGCCCCGAAAAGTTATTCTTTACACAAGTATGCCAAGCAATAAATGTAGAAAAGATAATGGATTTAGAAAATCATCATTTTGCAAATATCATAGTAATAATTGATTTAGGCAAGAATCATTGATGGATGCTAAAATATATTAGGTACAAGTTTGGTGAGAAACATAACATTTATATGGTCCCCAATATCTGTCTCACAAATTACTCATTACAAATCAATAACAGTAACTTTATGATGGATAACACACAAAGACAGTATGATTTTACCAAGTTATCCAAGTCAGTAACACCCACAACAAACCAACAGACTGAAACAGACACAGTATCACTTCCGAGTTCTTTCTGGCAAGAATGCATAATATGAATCTAATCATGATAGAACATCAGAAAAAAACAAAATTGAGGAACATTCAAAAAGTAATTGTTCTATACTCTTAAAAAATATCAAGGTCATGAAAGACAAGCAAGGGTGGAAGAATTATTTTGATAGAAAGAGACTAAAGAGCCATGACAACTAATTGCAATGTATACTAGATCACATACTGGACTGGGAAAAAAATGTAACTATGAAGGATATTTTTAGAATAACTGATAAAATTTGAATTTACAATGTATATCACATAACAGTATTGTATTAACATTAAACGTCCTAATTTTGATAGTTGTACTGTGGTTACGTAAGATGAATTCCTTGTTTTTAGTAAATACAAATTGAAGAATTTAGGAATAAAGAAGAATGACATCTGCAACATCCTGTCAACTGATTCAGAAAGAAATAATATGTGTGAATGTGGCAGGAGATAACACCTGTGCGTGGAGGAAAGGATGATAAAGTAAATAGAGGGAAATGTAACATATTTGTGACTCTAGGTAGAAGATATGCTGTAATGTTTCCACCATTCTTACAAGTTTTCTATAAATTTGAAATTAAAAAAAAAATTAAAGTTTCTCCAGAAGGCTATCGATAATATGTTAAAAAGAGAACATAAAAAATTTGACCATTTTACCGGAGCACTGGAATCTATGAAATACAATCATTGTATTATGAATTCAACAGATAGGTTAAACAACAGATTAGTCACAGTAGAAGAAAAAATTAATTAACTGGAACATAGGTCAGGCTAAATATTCAGACTGAAGCCCAAACAGATAAAAATATTTAAAATACAAACAAGCATAACTGACATATATAGAATACCACTTTTTTTTTTAAGTGACACAATTGTTGTAAATAAAGTTCTAGATAAACAGGAAGCAGAAAATGGGTAAGAATCAATATTTGAAGAGATACTGACAGGAAAGTTTCCCAAACTGAAATACATGGAGACACAGATTCAAGAATCATTATAACTCCAAGCTAGTTAAGTTAAAGAAACACAACCATAAAAAACTGCTGAAAACCAAAGACAAAGACAAAAAGAATCTTGAAGAAAAAAAAAAGACACTTTACCTTCAAAGCAGTAACAATAAGCTGACTTATTCAGTGCAAACAATAGAAAATAGAAGACAAAAGAATGGCACCTTTGAAGTTCTTAAATAATTGCAAAGCTAGAATTCTACACCCAGAGAAATATCCTTCAAAAATGAAATCCAGGGACGCCTGGGTGGCTCAGTCAGTTCAGGGTCTGACATTGGCTCAGGTAATGATTTCATGGTTCATGGGTTCAAGCCCCTGGTCAGGCTCAGTGCTGACAGCTCAGAGATTCTGTGTCTCCCTTTCTCTCTGTGCTTCAGATTCTGTGTCTCCCTTTCTCTCTGCCCCTCCCCCACTCATGCTCTGGCTCTCTGTTTCTCTCGAAAAGAAATAAAAATATTTTCAAAAAATGAAATCTAAATAAATAGCCATTTTAACAAAAACAGAGAATTCATCCCAGCAGACGCACACTAAAAGAAATGCTGAAGGGTACTCTTTAAATGTTTATTTATTTATTTTTGAGAGAGAGAGGGAGAAAGAGAGGCGGTGGGGGGTGGGGGAGGGAAGGAGGAACAGAAAGGGAGAGGAAGAGAGAGGAGCCAAGCAGGCTCCACGATGTCAGTCCAGAGCCTGACACAGGACTGGATCTCACAAACCATGAGATCATGACCTGAGAAGAAATCAAGAGTTGGATGCTTAACTGACTGAGCCACTCAGGTGCCCCTGAAAGGCACTCTTTAAAAGGGTGGAAAATGATCCTCAATGAAAGAATAATGCAGAAAAGAATGAAGAGCAGTGGAAAGGATAAATAAGTGGGTAAATTTAAATTAATACTGACTGTTTAAACATAATATTAATAATGTCTTATGGGGTTTAAAAAAAAAAATATATATATATAATATAAATATATAGATATAGACGATATTGAAAATATTCCACAGCAGTAGCAAAAGAGATACCAGAGTGAATTCAGTTATAGTGTTACAAGGTCCTTGCATTTTTCAGTAAGTGGTAATAATCCTAATTTAAGTTTGACTATAAGTCCAGGATGCATGTTGTAACCTCTAAGATAATCACAAAAATAATAGAAAAAGAATATTTAATTATCAAAAGGGCAACTAAGCAATAAAAATATATATTTTCAAATCCAAAAGAAGGAAATATGTAGATGATATGACCAAAAAACAGATGAGACAAACAAAAAACAACTGGAAAATGAAATTTTAAAACAATATCATTTACAATACTATAATGTAAGCTATCTATGGATTCCTAGCATCAAAAATACCAGATACCTAGGAACAAAGCTAACAAAAAATGTGTAAGACCCTGTACACTGAAAACTACAAAGCACTGCTGACAGAAAATAAGGAAGAGTTACATAAATGGAGGGATATACTATGTCCATGGATTAGAAGACTAAGTGTTGCAAAGATGTCAGTTCTCCCCATTGATCTCAAAGTTCAATGTAATCCCAATCAAAACCTCAGCTGGCTTTTCTATGAAAATTAATAAACTGATCTTAAATTTTTATATGGAAAGGCAAAAGAGCTAGAATAGCCAAAACCAACATGAAAAAGAATAAAGAATTTACATTAACAAATATCAAGATGTATTATAAACTGTAGGGTAATCAAAATAGTGGTACTGGCACAGGATAGGCACATAAATCAATGAAATAGTATAGAGGATCTAGGAAACAGACCACTCATGTAAGACCACCTAATTTATGAAAGAAAGTACTACTGAATGCAATGGGGGAAAAGATGGTATGTTTAATAATTGATATTTTTTAATGAAACTTTAACCCACCTCAAAGCATGCATACATATCAATTCCATATGAATTACAGATCTAAATGTAAATGGAAGAACAATAAAGCTTCTAGAAAGTAACACAGGCTATATTCTTAATATTGGGGTGAGCAAAATAATCTCTGAATACAGGACATACAAATCATAAAAGAAAAGATTATTATTACTATTATTACCACCATACAATAAAAGATTAATAAATATAACTTCCTCAAAATTAAGAACTTCTGTTTCTCAAAAGACAACCAGTAAGGTGTGTAACACATATATCCAACAAAGAATTCATATTCAAGATATAAACAGGGACACCTGGGTGGCTCAGTCAGTTAGGTGTCTGACTTCGGCTCAGGTCATGATCTCACCATTCATGAGTTTGAGCCCCGTTGCAGGCTCCGTGCTGATGACTCAGAGCCTGGAGCTTGCTTTGGATTCTGTGTCTCCCTCTCTCTCTTCCCCTCCCCTGCTCATGCTCTGTCTCTCTCTGTCTCTCAAAAATAAATAAACATTGAAAAAAAAAATCTTAAAAAATATATGTATACACAGAACTTCTAAAAATCAATGAGAAAAAAAAAGACAACCCAATTTTTAAAAAATAAGCAAAATACTTAGAGAACGAAAGAGAATATCCAAATGGCCAAGCAGAGTAAAAGCTGCTAAACATTATTAGCCATCCAAGAAAATGCAATTAAAACCACGGTGACTTCACTTTTAAACCCCTCAGAATGGCTAAAATTTTATTTTGTTGGTGACTAGATAGAGCAACTAAAATGTTAATACTCTTCTGGTGGCAGTGTGAATGCAGGTATTATTTCCCCTACGTTTCACAGTGTCTATTAAAATAGTACAAATACATATCCTGTATTCCAGCAATTCCACTCCTTTGTAGACATCCAACAAAGTTATATGATTATATTAAGTGTCTAGTGTCCAGAGCAGTTTATTTCTCATTTTTTTACACAGAGAATTCACCTCTTGTCCATTCACCCTAATGCTAACTCAAAAACCTTGAGAAAGCTAAGATTCTTCTTTATCTATATATGGCCTGGTTATTCGGTTGCTTTGTGGATATGCACGTATTTGTACAATCCTAAACAGACACCAAAGAAGCCGGATTTTAACTCTCACATAGTTAAAATGAAAGTAATGTCTTAGAATCTTTGATGCCCTGAAAATAACCTGCCATCTATGTGACATTTAAAGGAAGAAGGTTCTTAAACTTATACATTTTTACTTTAAACTCTCCTAAGGAATCAACCTTCATCATCTATACCTTTTGGGAACACAGAGGCTAATATTCATCCACTTGAACACACACAAAAATCTCAAAATAGAAGAATGCTCTGCATGATACTGAGTACCAGGTGGCATTGTGACTGACTCCTAACACAAATTAGAGGGAAATCATTTTTAAAAACAATTTTAAAGAACTTTATCTAGTAGCAAAGAACAGTAGCATATCCAAAGGAGATCCATGTTGACACCTGCTTCGTAGATACTCAGATTTTACAAATAATATTAAGGGCATTCCAAATCCTTTGGGAATGTGCCTTGATTTCACAAAGCAAATCACCACAAATGGGTACTTCCCTGAAGTCTAAATATGTGGGGGAGGAGGATCCTGCCATGCAGAGAAATTCTTATGAAGCTGTGAAGATATTAGCTATTTTACTCAATTTATTCCAAGCTGAAACATAATAGTACATTATAAATCTCTTTTGATTTTACTTAATCTAATGAAAAAATGTTCATATTTTTGATAAGTGCTCATTAGCCATTTTTTTCTGACATAAACAGACAAGAAAGATGTTCTTGTGCTGCATTTAAAACGCAACTCAGCTAATTACAGTGCAATGACGCAAAGAACAAAATCAACGCACTGAAGTTTCTCACTTGAATTGTCTTTATAGCTGAATTAAAATCCAACAAAAAAAGTGTTTTAAAGGGCCCCAGCAGTGTATTTTATACTCAGGCTGAACAATGTTTAAGTAAACAAAGGCTAAATTCTAGCACATGATATAAATTTTTAAATTTTCTGAAGTCATTTGCTAAGAATATTTGCTGAATTTATGAACAAAAGGGTATACGCTTAGAGGAGTGATGCACTCTCCTTTTGGGAAGTTATGATAAATTAGCATGAACAATTCACTCTATTTTACCCAGTTCTTGGTGAGACCAAAAGCCAACTTGTAGATAACATCCAATCAGGGTAGGGGCCAGGCAAGGGCTTAGAATAAGCATAAAGCTAAGTGATTGTATAAGAATCAAACTTTCAGCCCAGGCCGATGCCCAGGGTTTTTAGGAATATCAGATGGTTTGAGCTTTTTGAAATTCACAGTGTTAATCTGCTGAAACCTTATCCTGAATGAGTTTAACCGAATTAATGCCATTTCCCAAAATGCTTGATTCATGCTCCAGGAAGAATCTTAACTAGAGTAATCTGATCCTTTGGGTATCTTAAATCCAGCTTATTACCTAAGTGATCATTTCATTGATTTTTTATTCATGTTTTATTATAAAATATGTTTACCTGAAACTAGAAACTTTAAAATTTAACATCTAAATTATGTATATTGTACCCAAACTCATAGGCAAAACATCACAGAGAGAAGTAAAATTGATTACTTAAATATGTCACTTCTTTTTACCTGTAAAGTCAGCATTTAAATGAATACATAGAGGTTTTTTAAAGCTTCATTTAATGAACAAACAGAATAGTGAGAGAACAGTCTGCTGCTGGGCTCACTGGATGGACGGTTGTCTAAGTCACCTTCACAAATGATTCTGCTAACATTTCTTAGTATTCGACATTGTATCCTAAGGGAAAAAAACACTCCTCTGTAGCTTACAGGACTTCAAACTGCTTCAATGCATGTTAAGAAAATGGTTCTCCTTTATTAGAAGCCCAGTACAACTGATCCACGGAGCAAATGCACACCTTGGAGGTTACGCATTCAGGGAGAAAGAAACAGAGATTCAAGTCCCAACTCCACCACCACTTGTTCCTCAAGAGAACTTAGACAAGATTCTTCGCTTCTCTAAGCTTCATACATGAATAAATAACAAGACAAATAATACCTATATTGCTGTTATGAATATTCAGTGAGATGATCAGCAGTAAGCAATTAGCACGGGGTCTGACACACCATCAAGATTCAAATTTTAGCTGAGATTAATGAACCACTAATAGGACATGAATCTTAAGGACCTTTTCAGGAGCAAGGAGCCATCCTTCCTGCTTTCCATTCTGTGTCCTTTTCAACATTCCAGGGTTCTTTAGAATGAAAAGGCAGACCCTTTCCCTGTACGACACTAACTGGTCAGTTTAAAGCATCACACTTACACACTAGACTTTGTTATTATCATCCCAACCTCACCGTCTCTCTTTATTATATCGCACCCCAAAGTGTCAGCATGGAAGAGGAACACAGTACCTAGTGCATGTAGTCATTACGGGTGACTAAAAAAAAACACATCTTTTCTGTAATTCTGCTGAGTTTATATTTCCATTAATATACTTGGCACAAAGGAAACGTTTGCCAACTTATTAAGTAATTGAATGGGTCATGTTCATTTTATTCTGCTTTTGACTAAAGTGAAACATCAATGCTTCTCTAAATTTTTTTAATGTTTGTTTATTTTTGAGAGAGAGAGACAGAATGTGAGCGGGCCGGGGGGGGGGTGGTGGGGAGAGAGAGAGGGAGACAGAATCCAAGGCAGGCTTCACATTCTGAGCTGTCAGCACACAGCCCAACCTGGGGCTTGAAAACACAAACTGTGAGATCATGACCTGAGCCAAAGTTGGATGCTTAACCGACTGAGCCACCCAGGTGCCCCTGAAACGTCAATGCTTCTCTACAGCGTACATGCTTATCAAAGTTGACCTCACTCCTCCTTAATAGAAGGAATGAATATTCACCCATTGTTGAATACTTACTAAGTTCCCATAAGTGCCTGAAACTCTTCCATAGACCATCTCATTAAATCCTCAAGTAATCCTAGGTAATAGATACTGACATCCTTACATTAGGAAAGTGAAACTCAGAGAGGTTAAGGAACTTATTTAAGGCATGAAGCTAATAAATGATGGAGCCAGGATTCAAAATCAAGTTGTTCTAACTCCAAAGTTCATGCTCTGTATCACAAAACTGTAACACTACAAAGGAGTTGGAGACTATCCGCAAACATGTCCAGCAGGGCATTCATATCAGCAACAACTGGGATAAAACTGGACACCCCTTAGTGTTATCCTTTTCACTTTGGAGGTCATCTGGACACTGCATAGCAGGTGCATTCTTTCATTTATTTCTATATATTTACTGAACAACTAGTATGTAGTGGGCACTAGGCCAGGTGACATAGATGAAAACAACATGTTTCCTAACCTAGTTAGGAAACTTCTCCCAGGCCTCATCCAAAGCCCAGGGACATCTTCAGCATCTTTTCCTCAACAACAATGCTCTGGACAAGCACACTGGGCTTGAAAATAGAGGAAGTAAGATTTTCTACATGTTATACAAATTGGTTTATCAACTTCTCTTTTTACGGGTCTTCAGGTACTTTTGTTGTCTGAAATTCCCCAATGGTAAACAACATATATGAAGGGCTTCATAATCTTCCTCAATTTTCCAATTTCATCTTCTAGTGTTCTCCACCATATACTCTAAAGCTGAACCATGCATCTTTTCCCGACACACTAAGCTACTTCTCACCTCCATAATTTTGTATACGCTGTTCCTTCTGTACAACATGCCTTTTCCCCTTAAAAGGACCCAGCTCACACATTATCTTCTTTATTATGTCATTTTCCTCCGTCTACGACCTTCAATAATCAGAGATTAATGATCACTCCCTTCATTCGTTCATTCAACAAACTATTCCTGGAGTTGGGACAGATTAGTGGACCCAACAGACAAATATCCCTGCTCTTGGGAAGATGATATTCTCATGGGAGGAAGACAGACAATAAAAATAAATAATTACAGAGAATGTTACAAGCTGGTAAGTGGCATAAAAAGAGATATAGTAGAGTAATCCCTACTGTAACACCTTCTGTATGGGGAGAGGGGTGCAGGCAAGAGGCACTGCAATTAAAAGTGGTGGTCAGGGCACCTGGGTGGCTCAGTCGGTTAAGCCTCTGACTTCAGCTCGGGTCAAGATCTTGCAGTTCGTGGGTTCGAGCCCCTTGTCGGGCTCTGTGCTAACAGCCCAGAGCCTGGAGCCTGTTTTGGATTCTGTGTCTCCCTCTCTCTTTGTTTCGGCCCCTCCCCTGCTCACCCTCTGTCTGTCTCTCTCTCTCTCTCAAAAATAAATAAACATCAAAAAAAAATTTTTTTAATGCTTTTTAAAAGAGTGGTGGTAAGAGGAGAGCCAACTAAGAAAGTGACCAAAACATGCAGAAGGTGAGAGACTCCAAACACTTTGTACTGCCTCTTTCCACATACCATTTTGTAATTTCCCATTTGCATTTTAGTCTGCCTCATTAAGCTGGGAGGGGCAGGGATTTAAGTGAATTATCTTTTTCTCCCTAGCGTATAATACAGCACTTGGCAGGAATTGCTCAATTTATTGTTTGTTGAATGAACAAACGAAAGAAACACTCTTCACCTGCTCCACTGTCAGAGAATCAGTTACTTCTACCCCTACATTTTTATTTTATTTTATTTTATTTTATTTATTTATTTTTTTAACGTTTATTCATTTTTGAGAGACAGAGCACAAGCAGGGGAGGAGCAAAGAGAGAGAGAGATACACAGAATCTGTAGCAGGCTCCAGGCTCTGAGCTGTCAGCACAGAGCTCAACATGGGGCTTGAACCCATGAGCCATGAGATCATGACCTGAGCCAAAGTCGGGCACTTAACTGACTGAGCCACCCAGACCCCCCTACCCTACATTTTAAAAATATGCCTGACTTTGTTTGCCTTTAGTATCCCCAACCTTCCTGTCCTATAATCCAGCGATCTCCAAAGTGTGGGCTATGCATCAAGCATCTTTCCAGGATGATCCAATGATGAGAAGCATGGGAAGAGAGGAGGAAAATAGAATTTACATTCATGTTGATTTTTTTATATCAAGACTAAGAGAGAAATTAAGCATCATTGAAATATAGTATATGGGTTGATGCTGAGCTGTCCTAAGGAAAAGGAGGATTCTACTCTAGAATGACATCCCTCCTTGGACAGAGCCAAGAATAAGTAGGTTTACACGTCACATATTGCTATAGACTGAATGTTCATATTCCCCCAAAATTCACATGCTGAAACCTAATCCCCAACATGATGGTATTGGGAGGTGGAGAGTCCTAGAGGTGCTTAGGTTGTGAGGGTGAAGTCCTCAGGAAATGGAATTATTGTCCTTATTAAAGAGATCCCAGAGCACTTACTCACCCCTTCCACCATTTACACAGTGAGAAGACAGTTGTCTATAAACCAGGAAGCCCTCCATCCCTCACCAGACGCCTAATCTGCTGGCACCTTCATCTCAGACTTCTCAACCTCCACAACTGTGAGAAGGAAATGTTGTGTATAAGCCTACAACCCATCTTCTTTAGTTTTTATTTTTTTATTTCTTTAAAAAAATTTTTTTAATGTCTTATTTATTTTTGAGAGAGAGAGAGAGAGAGAGAGCGCCAGCAGGGAAAGGGCAGAGACAGAGAGGGGGACACAGAATTTGAAGCAGGCTCCAGGCTCCAGAGCCCAATGCAGAGCTCGAACTCATAAACCATGAGATCGTGACCTGAGCCGAAGTCAGACGCTTAATCGACTGACTGAGCCAGTCAGGCACCCCCTAGTTTTTATTTTTTAAACTTTTTTATTATAAAAAAGTGACATATCTACTTGATAAAAATCTTCAAGCTCTACAAGAGCATTAAATGAAAAACACCAACTCATTACCTTTATACGTAGTTATTATCACATTATTTAACATCTTGTTCCCTACTATCCACCCACACTGGTCCTTCACTCCCATTCTAACCCACTCCACATCTGGATGTCCACATTCATGGACAGGATAACTGGAATTCTCACGTAACCACCAGACTAATTGAAGTCTTCTGTCCATTCTCTTTAAGATCATTTACTATTTTTTGTAATTATGTATTGTTACTGCGATTACTTAATTAAAATATGTCCCCTCTTCTAGACAGAGGTTCTTTGAGGGCAGAGACCCACTGCTATTGTTTTCTTACAGTTTGTCCTGCTTCTGGAAAGCACGCAACAAATATATGATGAATGAGTGAATATTGGCAAGTATTACAAATAGTAAAAGTTCTGGAGAATTGAACCAAAGCTTGTCTTTGCACCTCAGGGACCCCTGGTAAGGGCTGAGAAGGACACAGATGTGAGAAATAAAAAGAGCTATACTCATTATTCGGGTCAAGACTTTCCTGTTCCCTGGGCCACCCCAGCTGAGAGCAGCCCTGGTCTATTTGAGCTTATAGGAGATGGCAAAAAGATTTCTTTTTTGTGCTGTGACCTATCCAAAGGAAGAAGATTTTTCATCAGGCCCTTCCTTATCTCCCAAAATTTCCTTCTTCATAAAAACAAAAGGTCCTGATATCTGAGAGACTCTCATGTTAAGTGAGACTTATCCAGCCTGAACTTAGACTGTAAAAGGCCACCCGTAAACCAACCCTCTGTCCTGATGGAAAGGAAGTGACGTGCACCATGACCTCCAGTAGCAAACCTTTGTCTGTAACACAACAAACCTCACCACTTGACTTTGGCATCCTGAACACGGCCAAGCAGCCCTGGTTATTAGACATGGGTAGCCAAAATGCAGCCCCGTGCAACAGGTCTACCGTACTCACCCCAAACCTTCCTGGGGAGAACAAAGCAAGACTGTCAAGGGCACCCAGTGATGACTGGATTGTTGGGTTCTGATCAACCTAAGTACGGTTTCTTCCTTCTTCCCCCTTCCTCCTGGGGTTGGAGACCTAGTACATGAAGATGATAGAGAAAGGGAATCATCGTAGCATAATGATAGTATTGGAAATACCCAATATGAGTTGTGTATCATATTTAACAAATACTCCCCACCCAGAGAAGATATTGTGAAAATCCCCTCAACCCCATCATTCAGTGCTCTGGTACCATCTGGTCAAGAATACCTGGAATCAACCATAGAGAGGGGCATAACTCCAAGGACTGGGAGCAAACAAATAAAAATAAAGAGGTCACAATGGCAGGAGAGAAAAGGTAGGAGGGCAAGAGAGGGAAGACTTACTGGCCTCCTTGAACCTACTCCACCATCTACAGAATGGGAGTAATTAATGCAAAGTCCTGGATTTGGGTGTGAAGTATCACTTGCACAAAACTAAGGAGGGGACTCTCTGATGAGAACCAGGGGGGTTCAGCTGACTGAAGGTCAATTTGACATACATGTGATGTATGCAATCGTTTAAAAGCAAATACCGTTCTCCAGCTGCATGAAGAGAAGTAATATTGTTTGCAATAAATAAAGAACACGTCTACCCTTTCTGCATGACTTTGAGGTACAGCATGCAGTTTTTTTTTTAACGTTTATTTTTGAGACAGAGAGAGACAGAGCATGAATGGGGGAGGGTCAGAGAGAGGGAGACACAGAATCTGAAACAGGCTCCAGGCTCTGAGCGGTCAGCACAGAGCCCGACGCGGAGCTCGAACTCACGGACTGCGAGATCATGGACCTGAGCCGAAGTCGGCCGCTTAACCAACTGAGCCACACAGGCGCATGCAGTTTTAAGGAGAACTCTCAAGTTCCAGAGGAAGATGAGCAGCGTGACACAGGCCTAAAAGTCACACCACCTGGGACAATCACAGTGAGACCCGCAGGGGCAGCTTGCACAGCACACGGAAAGCCCAACCCTCGCTCATCATCTGGGCTCATGCCTCACCACCTTTTCTGCGAACGTGGCAATCATTAGCCTCCTCCTGATTAATGACGCCACCCTTTATCTATCTCAACAGACAACAAAGGATTTCATTAAACAGGTCAATTCAATCTAATATTTTATGTGTATGTATGTGTGCCTGTATAAATATATAAGCATTTATTAATATCCTGCCTCATTCTAAAAGGGATTCAAGGGGGTTTACAGTGATATATACAAAAAATGCAAAACAGCATATAGTGAAGAATAGGTAAGAAAGATAAATAGTGGAGAACAGATAAGAAAGATAAATAGTGGAGAGTAGATAAGAAAGACAAATATTACTTTATTCTACTTCTCCTCCTCCTCCATCCCCATTTTTGCCTTGGGTTCCCAAGTCACAAATGCCATACAGTTTGACCCAACATCCGCTCTGAATAAGCGTGCTTCAGCAGCAGTGGCCTGAATCAAACCTATGCAACCAGCTTCAACTTCCCCAGTCCTCTCCGTCAATGTTAACACTGTCCCCTAGACACTGGAGACACAGGGGTGGTAAGACAAGGCCGCTTCCCCCAAAGAGTTAGCAGTGTAGCAACCCACCTTCTTCCCAATAGATAGAATGCTTAAGAAATTGGCAATGTTGACTTTGAAAATGCAAACTTAGGGGCAATGGGATTGCTATTTCCAAAAATTTGAAGGGCTCTCACAGAATTTATCTTTTTCTTCTGTTTTAAATAGTTTTTAACTATGCTATTTTACATGCACTTTTATTTGAAGAGGCCTCAAATTCCTTTCGGATCTAAGGAAATTAGAAATTAGAAATGAGTAAATATAGGCCAGCAACATAGCAGAGTAATTTAATGCAGGGATGTGGGAGTCAGCTGACTTGGTTCCAAATCCAGGCTTGGCTATTCGCTACAACGGTAGATTATTTTACATTTACTTAGACCTTGGGCAACTTACTTAACATCTCCTTGTTTCAATTTTGTCATCTTTAAAATGAGACTATTAATATGTTGTGAAGATTAAATGGCATGATGTATTGCAAAGCACTTAGCTCAGGAACTAGCAATCATAGCTAGTTACCATTAAATATAAGCACACTTGAAAAAATATATATATAAAAACATTAAATATAGGTAAGCCTACTTGAAGACATGTTATGTGGAAAAGGATATCATGATACTAGTGAGATGAACTGTGATTTTATTTTCATCACTTCTAGAAACAAACTCTGGGTTTCCTTAGATTGAGATTTCTACTCATTAAAGAATAAGTTTCTAACATCTAAAACATTTAAAAACTCACAAAATTAAAAACTGCAACAACGTGGGAGTTAAATGCTCAGTTGTTACGAATGGACAAGCAGTGTGAACCCCTCCATCGTGACTGTCACTGGGAGGGAGTTGAGCTACGTATCTATAAATTCCCTTCCTACTACAAGACTCTGAATTTGAATTAAAATATAATGTAGAGTGAGAACAAAAGAATTATACAGCCCCAGGGAGGCTCTCTTGTCACCTGGACCTCAGAAGACTAGATCAGAAGAACTGAAAGCAGTTTTCTGAAGCACAGCAAAGGTAAGGGATTCCTGGACCTGAGAAGACTCAGATGGCCTCTGGCCATAGCGGCCGGACTGTTCTGCTTAGTTCCTGGAAGCCAAATGCAAACCTAATCAACGATCAATCAGTATTTATTATATCCAGGATTATGAAAAGCTCCAGACATGGTACCAGAAATAAGACTGAGACATGGGAAACAGGTTGAGAGATCATTAAGGATGACAATGACCACGAACCTTACTTTTTCTCTCAGGAGGCACAGGTCAAATGTCAGTGTTTTCAGTTACAAGTTCCCAGGCCTGGGTCTCACTTAGAGATGCCATCCTCAGTCCCTGTCCTACACAGTGAGTACCTGTTTTAAAGAGCTACAGCATTCAATTCTGGAGACAGTTGATACATAAGGCTGGTGGTAATCTTCCCAAACATGATTTCTTTGCAAAATATTCATCAGAAGAGTGACAGACAGTAAGGAATGATCAAGGAGACCCCAGACTAAATATTTTTAAATATTTTATGTATGTATGTATGTATGTATGTATTAGAGAGAGAAAAGAGAGAGTACACGAGTAGGGAAGAGGGGCAGAAGGAGGGAGAGAGAGAATCTTAAGCAAGCTCCACACTCAGCACAGAGCCCAACACGGGGCTCAATCCCACAACCCTGGGATCACGACCTGAGCCAAAATCAAGAGTCAGACGCTCAACCAATGGAGCCACCCAGACACCCCTGAATATTTTTAAAGTTTGCACTTGAGCTCCTAGAAGAAAGGTACATCATAGCCAATAAATAAAAACATCTCAAAAATACCTGTCCTTATCAGATAGTTTTAAAATAAATTGTTCTTTTTAAAGCTCCTCTCTGGTTCCTTACAGATGAGTGTTAACTTCTGTTCCGCATCAAAAGCTTTTTTATGCATTTAGTCCCAAGTTGTCATGCTGCCTACAAAATCTGTAATAAAGCAATTAGAAGCCGGAGAGTAAACAAAATGTGTTCGGTAGAATGGCAGGCTCAGGAAGCAGATCAGAAATATTCACACACTGTCTGTCAGGGTGTTTTCTGGCTTTTTCTCTGTTTTATTCATTTATACTAATGTGTGGACAAGAGGGTTGAAAACATTTTGCTAAGAATGAAACCCTGAGATTTATATGTAATTCCTAAGCTTATCCTTGGGAAAGAAGCCACAATCTGTTTTCAGACAAGAGTAAAACACTTGCAATTCCCTTTGAAAAACAACATCCAATCTTCCCTTAAATTGAGATGCCAGGGCAACTAGATTGCGATTTAAATCAGAGAACAAAATTAGTCCAGGTACACCAGGATAGAAGGAGAAGCAGAAAAGACACTGGTAAATAGCCTATGAATTCAAAATGTAGAGTCTTCCCCCTGCCCCCAGCCAATTCTGACTTCCAACAAATTAGAGAAATAAATTGGCAGTTCACCTACGACTTGCTGGTAAACAAACATTTTTCACCAGCCCCTTCATGACTGTCTTTTTTGCTGGGCCTTTTTAAATCCCATTAAAAAACCAGGATGGAACGATAACTCTCGGAGTTCACAATAATCGCTGGCAGGGCTCTAATGAAAAAACAAAAATCTCCACCTCATTCCAACAATTTGCCATAGTAACAGAAGCGTTCCTATTATGAATATTAGCATGGCCTGGCAGCGGGGGCCTGGGGGGATGGGGGTGGGGTGCTACAACCTCAGTGAGGGACAGGGACTGGCAACGGCAGCTGAAATATTACATCTCCCAGTTAAACCCAATAAGACTAGGGTTTCAAGTTGGGTTCAAAAAGCACAAACACAGACCGATATCAAGGATGGACTTGACTGAACTTCATGAGCAGCAGAAATGAACAGACCATTCTGGTTGTACAGAGGCTCAGCCTGCTAAGATTTCTTTGTGCTCTGGGTAAATAGATCATTGGCTGGTTCTTCTTACAAACTGGAATAAAGGTTTGGCCTCCATATTCCCACAAAACTCAGTATACCAAGGAATGATCAAAATCCCAGATTCGTCCACTCTTGTCTTTGGGTTCTATAATCAACTGAGACCTCTGCTGGCAGAGAATTGAGGGGGCAAGCGAGGGAACACATTCTGATTGGAAGAGTTTCTATTCCACAGAGGTGTCTTTATCTCCGCAAATATGTCCCACCGGCAGGTTGGCTGGAACCAGACCTATCTCTCCGAGGCAAGGGCATTTCAGGACTCAGCCCAAGGTGGCATCTATTTAGTCCAAAACTTTACCATCAATAGAGCACACAATCTGCTTAGCAGGCTTCGTCTGTCCCTCCCCAGCCCTCCCCCTGAGAAGGGCACTGGTCCCAGGTGAGGGGACATAGCCAGAAATGACAGAGCCCTCTACAAAATAATTTTTGCAAACATTCAGGTAGGGATAAAGGGCCGAGGGGGTGATTTGCATTAATCTAACATCCTACCATTAAATTCTGTCCAAGTGGGCTTTTGTCAAAACTTATACCAAATAGTGAGAAGCAATAATCAACTGAAGGCAAAGTGGCTACTTACAGAAAGGTTTCAAATTCACCATCTTTTATCATGGAAGAGGTAGGTCAGGAGGTGGGGAGGTGGGTTTCTAAAAGACACAGCAGATCACAAATGTGCCCATCTAACATTGTCAATGACATCTCATCCCAGAGGGCAAGTGAAGGAGACACTGGGATTTAAGGCACCTAGACACCTGCCAACAGACTATGAAGACATAAGGAAAAAGCAAACAAACAAGAATCCTTCAACTGCATGGTTTAAAAGGTACATAGGTCTAAAGGCAATCTCAAGAACAGTTTTAGGAATAATACGTATCTAAACCTCAGAATAACATGAACTTCCAGCGACAGAAAATGGGGATGCCGACTACATTCAAATCTGTTCAGAGACTTTATTCCAGGGCACAAAGCCTGAGTTGCTGCAATGTACACAAGTGGGGTGTAAAGTCAATGGGATTATATTTTCCTAATTATCTTCTGCTTGAGCTTTACAGCACATACACAAAATGAGATCAGCCGGGACTTGCCTCTCTAACAAATCACTCAGATTTAAACATTGCTCACATAAACAAAGCGGGGTGGGGTGGGGGAGAGGCACAAGGCTGGGAAAAGACAGAGAAGGGCTTCTTCAATCACAGTTGCAAGGAACAAAAACCTGGAGGGGGGAAAGAGTTGCTGGACCGCCACCAAATCTCCCCCACTGGAGACAAGAGCCCATCTGCTGAGCTCGGCAACTTAGCTTTAACTACCATTCAGCTCGCGTCTCTGCAGAGATCTGTCTGCAGAACTGGCAGATGGACCCCTGCTTCCCCGAGTCGCTGTGTTATTTGTTTAATAAATTTAATTAATATCCATACTGCATTGGATTGCTCCCAGAAAAGGGGCCGAAGTGCTCCCTTTCCCCAATAGCTACACGATGAGTGATTTCCCAGAAAAGATCACATAACGGTGCCCCGGGGCCACCGAGAAATTAAAAGTACCATGTGCTTACATTACTTTGCATGTATTAATTTTTTTGTAGTACACTAATATACTTTTTTGAGGGTTATTTTGACTTTATGAAAGTAGGTAATTCCAAAAACGGCAATCCAAAGATGACCTCTTCTTTCAGATCAGTTAGATTTGTTGGAATGTTTTAAAAGAATCCAATTTAACCACATATTCAACACTTGCATCTATTTCCCCCAAATGAAGCATCATGAATGGTAAGAAGGTTCCTTTTGGCAAACAGCTAGCTCCCGGACCATTGTTAACAAATAGAAAAACCTCGCCAGTCATACTGAACTTGTATTATTTCCTAAGCTGAACAATGTGGCCACGGCAAACATGGAGAATAGAAAGGGTCCTGGACAAAATCGAGGCAATAACATTCTTCCTTCTCATCAAGTGGAGTGCCAAACTGCTTGGTGACAGAGTCCTGCAATCAACAAGTATGAATTAAAGCAGTGTTTTACTTGCCTTGTTATCCAATGTCATCCTGTCCTTCTACGCAGCACATTTCATCTTAACCTAGATTTCCCGCCAGTGTGCTCTAAGAAAGAATAGTTCCTTGAGGATGTAAAGGTCTAGGAAACATTATATCAAAGAAGGTTAAAAGAAACCTGTTTCAGAAACCTGTTTCTGAAGAAACAGAAACCTGTTTCTTCACTGCAGGACTTCTCAGAGCCTTTCATGTGCTAACAGGCACTGTGAATATTTCTGCAGAGGGGGATGGGGTTCAACAGAAAAGGCAGCATTTCCCAAAACCCAGGCACACATAGCTCACCACTGTATCTCAGGGCTTAATACAGAACCTGGCAAATAGTAGGTACTCGTTAATACTTGTTGAATGAATCAATCAGTGAACAAATGACTGAATAAGTAAAGAAGTAAACTTCCAATGGTTTTGCTTAGGGATAATCCTTGGCCACTTGAACATGAGCACAGATAAGATTTTATTTAAAAACAAATGAACAAAATCACGTCCACACTAAAGAAGAATTGAAGGTACTTGAATCAACCATTGAAGTTGTTGGGTTTCACTTTCAAGGTGTTATTTCCTTTATTATTAGGTTTACTTTGCACTTTAAACTCTTCCTCACTGCTAAATATCATAAACAATCCCCTGCTCCTTTGCATGTCATGAAAACCTGATCTTGGAGAATTCTGTACACTTCTCAGCTCCTTGGCAATACTATAATGTTTTTGTCTTTGATATGCTTACTACCTTCCAAGAAACTGAGTAATGAATTCAGTTCAATCATAGGCATTGAACTGAGATGAAAAATCACTCCTTTCAAATGAATTATTTGATGCAACAGCTTACAAAGGCAGAATTATTTTTGAGAGCCTGTTGATAATCTCAATGTTAAACTTGTTAAATTGAAATTAAGATGTTATTTAATAGGAAAAATTAAAAGTTATCGTAGTGTAGGTTAACCCTTGTGAATTTATCTAAAACAATCCCCTGGGGTGCCTGGGTGGCTCAGTTGGTTGAGCCACCGACTTCAGCTCAGGTCATGATCTCACGGTTTGTAAGTTCGAGCCCCGCGTCGGGCTCTGTGCTGACAGCTCAGAGCCTGGAGCCTGCTTCTGATTCTGTGTCTCCCTCTCTCTCTGCCCCTCCCCCACTCATGCTCTGTCTCTCTGTCTCAGAAATAAATAAACATTAAAAAAAGAAAAAACAATCCCCTATTGTTCGTTTTCCTTATGTAATTTTCCTACAATACTCCACCCTGTTGCCACAGCACTGAGTTCACTTGTCTTTCTACCACAGTTTCAGACGACAGCCCTTCCTGCTAATTTGATACTCACAGAGGATACACAAAATGGCACCCAAGCCCACATATCCAGAATAACTAGATGATAAATAGCTCTCCTCTACTCAGCTGGCTACTAGTTTCTAAACCTAAAGAAAAAGATCTGATACCTGGTGATTTCAAGCAACTCATTGCAATTTTATGTTGAAAGTTCTCGGGAAGGCTCTGCTAACAATGAAACCTTTAGAAAAAAAAGGAGAAATTAGAGAGGCTTTAAACAAGCAGTGCCTTTGAAAAATTCCCTATGTCAAAATATTTCTTGAATTGGAGAATAAACAGTCAATAAATTAGAACTCAAAAAGTATAGGCTAGCTTTTAGGACACAGAGGAGAAAAACGAAGGGGCAGGAAATTGATATTTATCGCATGCCTACTATGTGCCAGCCACAGTGTTCAATACTTGTAATAATAATAAAAATAATGGACGGCTAACATTCGGGTATATGACAAATACTGTGGTAAATCTTTATATGGATTTTTATTCCTCTTAGTAGATACCATTATGATTTTAAAGTTGAGGAAACTGGGGCTCAGATATGTTACACAATACGCCAAAGGTCACAAAGCTAGTAAGTAGAATGAGGAAACTCAAATTCAAACCCTGCCCATCTGACTCCAGGGTCCATGCCCCCAAACACTGTGCTTTCCCACCTCATACGTATTACCATATGATCTTATTTCAGAGGCTATATACTGGAATTCTCTCCATCCCTGCAGAATGGAAAAGAACATGACGAAAATATTTTGCATTAGCACTCCCAATAAATGGCAGTGGCAGGAAACTGTTAGGACTGATGTGTGTCAAGACTAGCCCTGAACTTAAATTTGTTAACCTCGTCAAAATCCCAAGTCCATCTAAACTGGCTTAGCTGTCTTTTCCTCTACCAGATTTTCTGGCCCACATTTCAATGTGATCTTCTCCTGCGAGTATCTTTTTTAATATTCTACTTAATGTGATGTGCTGAAATTGTTTATATCCCCCGCTCACTTCAGGAGCAGCAATTAATACAGAAACATGCACCTAACAATAAACTCAGATGAAAGATACACAAGTACCTCTCTACAATTGTTTGCCTTCTCCCCAAAAGACCTCATTTTCCTTTAAGGCAACATGAGAATTTTAACTCCTTGAATAATTTAACAAATATTTTGGTTGTCTATCACTTACAAATATCAATAAGCATGTATGCGGCACCTCCCAAAGGCTCTCTCTCTGCCACTGGATGCTGGATAGGGTACGTTCTACTATCCGTACTTCACACAGATAAAAACTTTGCAGCTTAAAACAACAAATATTGATTACCTCGCTGTTTCTGTGGGTAGGGAATCTGGGCATAGTTTAGTTGGTGGACTCCCACTCAAGATCTCTCAGAAAGCTGCACCCAAACCGTCAACTGGGGCTGCAGCCTCATCTGAAGACTCAAGTCAGGTGGGGAACGATCCACTTCCAAGCTCATTCACCCAGCTGTTAGCAAGACCTACTTCCTTGAGAGCTGTTAGACTGAAGCCTTCAATTCCTTTTTGGCAGTTAGCCAAAGCCCTCCCTCAGTGCCTTGCTACATGCATGGGTCTCTCCACAGGGCAGCTCATACTGTAGCAGCTGGATTTCCTCAGACACAGAGAGAGACAGGGAGCAGGGAAAGAAAGAGAGAGAGAGAGAGAGAGAGAGAGAGAGAGAGAGAGAAGTTGCAGTATTTATGTCACCTAATCTCAGAAATGACATCTTATCACTTTTGCCGTGTTCTATTCTTTACAAGTGAGTCAGCACCAGGTACGGCCTACACACAGGGAGAAGGGAATTACACAAAGATTTGAAAACCAGGAGGCAAAGATCATTTGTGGCCATCTTAGAGGTTGCCTATCTCTAACGTTGTACTTCTGTGCCTCAAGGGACACACACACGAACACGAACATCTACAAAATAATTCTTGTTTCCCAACATTTCTGTTTTAAAACTAAATGAATGCGTTTACAAAAATGCCCATGTATACAACAAATACTTTAATTCATTCAACAAACATTATAGAGTGCTTAATAGGCCTAGACACGGTTCTGGAACTTTTCTTTAAATGAAATAACTGAAGGGGCGCCTGGGTGGCGCAGTCGGTTGAGCGTCCGACTTCAGCCAGGTCACGATCTTGCGGTCCGTGAGTTCGAGCCCCGCGTCAGGCTCTGGGCTGATGGCTCGGAGCCTGGAGCCTGTTTCCGATTCTGTGTCTCCCTCTCTCTCTGCCCCTCCCCCGTTCATGCTCTGTCTCTCTCTGTCCCAAAAATAAATAAAAAACGTTGAAAAAAAATTAAAAAAAAAAAAATGAAATAACTGAAATTGTACCATAAAAATTCACTAAGGATGACCAAGCTCCTCTTCCTACAAGCAGAGACACAGGAGCAGCAAGATTAAGACAACCATTGTTCCTTTCTAATTAAAACCACCTCAGCATTTACTGCTAGCAACTATTTTAAGAATGCTTTCTCAGGCTAGAGCAGCGATGAGCAAATCTACTTGCCACAGATATAAAACACATTCTCTAGCACTGGCTTTAATAATGATAGTGGTGCTATTTCAGTCTCCCTATGCCTTCCTCTTTTGTCTTATAGCTCAACTGACCAGAATTTGGGAGAGGAAGAAGAGTATTATTTATCATTTCCCTTCAAAACTCAATATACATCAAGTAGAGGCCACCAGTGATAGAGAGCACAACTAGACATCTCATCCCTGATGCAAAGAAAACACTTAAGCTCCTCTGGAATTTTAATTGCTTTAAGGGAAAAGAAAAGAAGGGAGAAAGGAAATCATTCCTAATTTATGGAGAAATTCATGAGCTGGCTTAGATTCAGCTACAGAGAAATAACATCCCCTCTCTGTACACCTAAGTTTTTGTAAAGACACTCATTACACATGTAAATAAATATTTTACAACCTGTAAAAAGTGCCAAGGAGAAAAAGGGAAAAGTGATAAATAGTAATAGAGATTTACTTAGTCAAAGAAGATCTCTCTCTAAAGAGATGATATTTATGCTGAGAAGTGATGAAGGAGAAAGTTCCAGGCATGTAAAAGAAAAAAAAAATGGGAATGTTCCAGATCTATGGAATAGCATGTTTCCTGATAAGGGGAAGAGCTTGGCAGGCTATAGGAATCCAAAGAAGGCCACTACTGGAGCATATGAATAGGGCAGAGGGTGGAAGAAAACAAGACAGCACTGGCTATCGTGTGGGAGATGGAGAGAGCAGGACTGGCAGTGGGGAGATCAGTTAGGAGGTAGCTGTAGCAATGCAGGTAAGAGATGATGGTGGCCTGATCTGGGGCACTGTCAACAGAAACGTAAGTCAGAGGCAAGAAATATTTAGGAAGTAGAAATGACAGTTGAAATTGGATGGGGGTGGTGATAAAGAGGTAGAGAGAGAAAAGGAGACGGAGAAATGACTTCTATGTGGATGGCTTCCGTGTGTCTGGCTTACCAACCTGGTGAGCAGTGCACTTCAATGTGACCCATCTCTCCGGCTTTGAGAAAGCAGCCTTGAAAAAATTCTGCAGAGCTCAATTCTCACTTTTCATCCTGTCAGCCATGGGTGACATCCCCCATTACCTGGGAAGTCAGACAGGAAACAGACTAAACTGCCCCAGGAAAGAGGACTGAGAAGTTATAGAGTATGCATGCAATCAAGAAAAGGTCTCTATTACCTACCCTATGACCCAGCAATAGTACTGCTAGGAATTTACCCAAGGGATACAGGAGTACTGATGCATAAGGGCACTTGTACCCCAATGTTTATAGCAGCACTTTCAACAAGAGCTAAATTGTGGAAAGAGCGTAAATGTTCATCAAGTGATGAATGGATAAAAAAAATTGTGGTTTATATACACAATGGAGTACTATGTGGCAATGAGAAAGAATGAAATATGGCCCTTTGTAGCAACGTGGATGGAACTGGAGAATGTTATGCTAAGTGAAATAAGTCATACAGAGAAAGACAGATACCATATGTGTTCACTCTTATGTGGATCCTGAGAAACTTAACAGAAACCCATGGGGGAGGGGAAGGAAAAAAAAAAAAAAGAGTTTAGAGTGGAAGAGAGCCAAAGCATAAGAGACTCTTAAAAACTGAGAACAAACTGAGGGTTGATGGGGGGTGGGAGGGAGGGGAGGGGGGGTGATGGGTATTGAGGAGGGCACCTTTTGGGATGAGCACTGGGTGTTGTATGGAAACCAATTTGACAATAAATTTCATATATTGAAGAATAAATAAAATAAAATAAAATAAAATAAAATAAAATAAGAAAAGGTCTTTATTGATCATCTTTTCCAACCACTTTAACAGATGAGAGAAGTGTGACTCAAAGATACCGAGGAGTAAGGACCAAAGTTAAAGAGGCAGTTATTGACAGAACCAGTGCTAGAATCCAGTTCTTCTGACTGGACAAAACAACAAATTAAGCAGCATGACAAAGGGGGACAGTGACCGCATGTATTTAATAGCTGTGTGTTTACACTTTCCTTTTCTTCCCTCCTCCAATTCTTAATGAAACGGTGCAGCATTTGAATGCCAATTGGTGGGGGGCCATAGAGTTTTGCATCCCTTTTGGATGAGAGCCCCTAAACATATGCTATGGGACACTAAACAGTACAGCTCTAAATATTACTGAAGAAAAAGAAGGGAGGAAGGAAGGGAGGGGTGAAAGAGAGAAAGCTGAAAATTATAACCTCTAATTACGTTGTTGAAGATAAACAAATTTGGACCATGGATGAGCCTGTGACGTCTCCTTTGCTTTACGGGGCTATAAATGATAATGAAATCCATGTGAAAATGTTTCATATTTTAATTTCCTAAGTCTAAGGACCTAATTTTTATCATCTTTTTTACATTTTTCTAATAGTCCAATTCTAGTTCTTTTCCAATATGAAAAGAGGAACAGACTGAATTCAAAAAGAGGTAACAAATGAAAAGAGAGAAGATGATAAATACAAAATATCATTATTTTAGCTCGAGTATTCCCTTTCCAAATAACATTTCAACACTAGGGGCTTTCCATTCCACTCCTCAATCTACTGACATTTACTTTTAACTCTCCTTTACAAATCCATTCTGATACAAAATTCAGAGCAAAATCTATGTAAAATATTTCAAATTGTGACTCATCTCACAGTAACATGTTTGACTAAATTCAAGTTCTCAGGAAGACAACTTTGAGTGAAGTCTTTCATGCAGGCTTACATCGCCAAGCTTAAAAAAAAATGCTTATGTCAACAGATCCAATTTTACATGAGAAGCAAATAGCTTTCATATACATTTACACCCACCAACAGAGAAAACAATCTAGCCTGAAGCTACCCACTTTTCCTGAAATTATGGACAGCCTATACAAGTTGAAAATGTCTGTTTGAAAGCTCTAAAACCAGAATTAATTTTGCTTTAAGATAGCCACCAAATTTTTTCCCTCTTAACAGGAAAGTTAGTTCTTAGGGCCTGTGCACACTGCGGATTTGAAGTTTGGAAAGATCAACTGCTCCTCTTTATTTCATGCTCTCACACTCAAAACGGCTGGCTCAATTTAGGTAACACTTTCCCCCAAAGTCTCATTACACCCCTCTTTGTGAAGCACAATGTCACTGCTCAGAAAGTTATGAGTCATGGAAAACAGGAGGTTATAAAGCCTTTCTCCTCTAAACTAAATAAAAGCATGCATTACCAACCTCAGGAGAGAAAAGTCAAATCAGTCTTCGTGCAAGTGAGTGAATCAGTTCTATAACCTCCCACAAGATTCTTCTCAAATGATTTGCGACAAGAATTAGTGCAGCCTTCACCAAAGGAGTTAAAAACAAATTGCACTCTTTCTGTAATTCAGTGATGAATTTATGTCTTGACCATTTTCTTGTCAATGAAAAGATCCAACTTAACCTTCTTCCAATTCAGTTCTGTATTTAAGGGAGAACTTCCAGTTTAAACAAGAAATCTTAATCAAGTAACTAAATAAAGCAACGCCTGGCATTTTAAGTATGTCACAAAGAGGGCTACCACAAATTTACCACCACCAGATCCCCAAACTCTCTCACGACCTACGTATAGGGGCTCTGTCAGTAGCCAAGGGGTTCATGGGCCTCCAACACCATCAGGCTGGGCAGAAAAGGGAAAGGAAGAAGATGAAAGGTCCAAGCCTACTATTTCTCCCATGCCTTTATCCAGTGTGTTCAATTTTTCTGCTAAGAAAGCAAAGGAGTTTTAAAAATATTCTCATTATAGTGGTCTACGACTCACAGGGACCCAAAAGTAAGAGTAAGAGTCCATCACTATCTTTAAAACAGAGAAATAAATACTCCCACTAGCTACAACTAGGTGACTATCCCTTTCACCGACGCATGTTTTCCACTTGGACCCGTCCTTCATCCCCGTCACGCTGCCCCACTGCCTAGATCAGAACTGGTAGAGCTCATGGATCTGATATGCAATGCACTCCCCCTTCCCTAGGAAATAGTACATCAGGTTGCCAATCAGAGGCCGCCCTTCAGTGGTGACCCCATGAGGTCGCTCCTCTGAAGGACACAAATCATGGTTCCTAGTAGAGGCCTTCTCAACTGCTGCCACAGGGAGAGGGAAGAGTAGCCTGCAGGGACGGGGGTGCAGACACATTCCATCTGAAAGATGATGCCTGACATTAACAAATCAAATTCCAGAAATCTTAGACCTAGTTGATGTCCTCACCGAGAGGCATCCAATTCTTAGGAAAACCCTGAAACCACAACAAAATATTAAGGATAGATGTGTTGGTGCAAAAGAAGGGGCTAGACTTTCTCCTGCCTGGGCTCACACCTAACTCCCTAGCTCTAAAAAGAATTCTATTACTTATTTTTTATTAATATTTATTTACATGTCCAATACTGTGACACCGGAGTCTTTAAAAAATCCTTAGGATTACAAAAAAAAAAAAAAAAAATCCTTAGGCAAATTGTAACTGTCTACAGATCACAGGATAATGCAGGTGTTATTGGCAACTGCAGCAGCCTAGGATTTTGCACATACATATTCCTTTTGTTAAGTATTGCATTCAGTCTTAAAACATTTTATCTACCTGAGGACCAGGTGTGGAGTCCTTCAACCAAAAAAAAAAAAAAAAAAAAGGAACAGATGTAGTAAATTTGTATGTGTGTGCACATGTGTGTAGAAAAGGTTGTTAAATGTTAGAATTGAAAAATGAAAATGTTGAGGAAGAACAATGGGTCAATCAACATGGCCCCCAAGCCAAGGTTAAGAAATATCATAGGTCTGGGGCGCCTGGGTGGCGCAGTTGGTTAAGCGTCCGACTTCAGCCAGGTCACGATCTCGCGGTCCGTGAGTTCGAGCCCCGCGTCAGGCTCTGGGCTGATGGCTCGGAGCCTGGAGCCTGTTTCCGATTCTGTGTCTCCCTCTCTCTCTGCCCCTCCCCCGTTCATGCTCTGTCTCTCTCTGTCCCAAAAATAAATAAAAAAAAAACGTTGAAGAAATATCATAGGTCTGAATGGTACTTTATAAGCACATCTTTATAATTTTTAAGCACATCTGTTTCATTTTAGGAAGCTTCATTCAATCTAAAACTACCAAGATGTAGCACAATTTACTGCAACTTGAAAACAGAATCCTGTACCCAAGTATATGGTATTTCTTCAAGAAGTTTTTGCTAGCTGTAAGTAGATATATTATCCTCGACATTCACAAATGTGGGAGAAGTCTTATGACCCTAAAGATTCTTGAAGCCTTTAAGCCAAAATAAACAGCCAAGTGTGTGCTAATCATCTGACAAATGTAGAAGGCAGAGATACCTTCATTTAGAGCTTTATGAAGATATTCTAAAGCTCACTTTACTGCAAGTAGGATTTTCAACCTGTAAATTTCACTAAAGCACACAGTGAATAGAACCATGGCAGTATAATCCTCACATATTTCTGCCAGCTGGGATCCTGGATGTTGAGATGTGACCGCCTCTCTATGGGCCTGAAACCACCAATCTGTTTCACATGGGTCACCACACAGTCATCAGATGGAGACACTATGTGGTCACTACCCTAAGGAACAGATCCAAACCACCTACGTCGAGGGAAAAGGCCACAGCTCCCGTTTCCAATCTCCCAAGCCACCCCAGTCCCTCTGCGATGGGGTATCAATAGAGAGACTAAATGAATTGTTCACTTCATTGTGCTGTACGAGCTGAATAATTGCACGCTTTCCAGAAAAGCTTTGTAACCAATGAGATGGCACCGAATCTGCCAAAACCTTCACCTTGAAGCCAACATCCTTTCTTTCTGCAGTCCCTCTCCTATCACAAATAATGGCAACATTGGTATTATTTCCAGAGGATGCAAAACCATGGCAGAAACATCAAAAAACATGTCTTTCAAAATGGAAAAAAAATCTCCATTACGGTGCACCCGCTGAGAACTGCTATCTCTATATAAGCCAATGTGAAACCTTTAGTTACAAACCCTGATTTAATCTGCTACATGCTAAAACAGCCAACAAATGGCAAAATAATCTACATTTTGGGTGAGTAAAATTAGTCCATTACATATAATGCCCACATTTTAAGAAGATAACAGAAATGTTATGAAAATAAGGGGTTTGGAAGCTATTTTTCAAATATCAAATATTATGCAAGAAGACCAGAAAGATGGAAAATGGAATATTATTTATGTGTTGAGTCTTTAGAATGATAAAAATCAACTAATACAAGACAGAAAATACTGAGATAAGATGTGTTGAGTGGAAAAAAAATCCCTTAACGGTAGCAACCATTAAAATTTTAGCCAAAGAAAACTCCATATTACTTAATAAGTCAAGAGAATAAGGCTAGAGAGATGTCTCTATAACTCATTCCCCAAAATATACTTGAAGCATTAAAAAACACAAGGGAAGTTCTCAAAAGACTTGCTTCTGGTAAAGAACTGTTTGTAGCATTTCCCTTATTTTGTTGTTTTCATTTAGTTATTTTTGAATAGGTAAGACTTCAAAGACATGGTTCTTTGAAAAGAAATTGAAAAGTCTCCCTCCTGCCTAGATCTCCAGCCAGGCATCCCCCTTTCCAGAGGCAACCACAGTCACCAATTTCTTATGTTTTCTCCCAGACCAGAGATCTAAATATTCTTCAAACTCTATTTCATAATGATTTATCTCCTATATGTTCTTGTCCTTGTTTGTTTATTATTGTTTTGTTTTGTTTTTGTGCAATTTTCCATTAATAATAATCAGTGCCTTTTCTCCTTGGTAGGTTTGTGTTCATATAGTTTGAGATTCTTCAACGAGCAATTTCTTCTCAGATGCCATAATCACCCATGATACAGTCTAATCAACAGGTCTCACGAACAGGATTAGGACTTTAAAGGAACAGTATGCACCAGAATCTAACAATAATGCAAAGATGCTATTTTTACCCAAAGATGCTATTTTAACCTCTCAAAACCAAGATATTTAAAACAGAGGGAAAATACAATGGACAGCTGTCACCAAACCAAAGTTCTAAGAGTTGTTTGAGTCTTGACCTGACAGTGCTGTCCTGATTCAAGTGCCAGCTGGCTTGGATTTTGGAACATCCACCTCATCTGATTTTTCAGGGGTAGGCTGGCCCCAAGAAATATTGACCTGAGCACCTTTGAATGTGTTTGGGAGTAGAAAAGAGATGATGGGTGTTTTATTGGGAGGAAATATAAGGAAGGAAGGTGCAATCCATAGTCCAAGAGGCCTTCTAAAGAGTCCTTGCTTTGAGAATACGCAAAAGGAAGGTAATATGCACATTTCAAATGTATAAGGTCAATTTCTTTTCCTTCCCAAATCCAACTGAAGTTATAGACAGTTGGGGAGTCAGGGGGGAAACCCAAGTTCTAGTCCTGGTTTTATCACAAACTCAATGTACACTTGGCTTAATCTCAACCTTTGATTCACTCTTCTCATTTATAAAATTAGGTCCTTGGCCTTGATGAGCTATAAAGTGCTTTAACTCTCTTGGTCCAATATGCAATTTCTCTCCATATATTGACTTATATACTTGTTATATGGACATAAAATTCCTTTGACTTCCCACAAATTTATTTGCAATGAAGTAACAATGACAGTTGTCATTTTGAAGATGCCCATCTTCCATTCCACTTTGATTTCTTTTGATGGTACAATGTGTACGATGTGTATACAATTTGATGGTAGAATGTGTACAATTTGTGGTGGGAGGGGGACAAGTCCCAGTATTTGCCTCCCCAACTACAGAAGCTCAAGAAGAAACTGGAAGTTCCTTCTGCCAGATTCTCCTCTCCTAAGTCAATCCATCCATAGAATGAACATGTGACTCAACAAATTTTCTACTTCAGCACTCTAAATCTTTAGAACACAGGAACAGAAGAAACAGCTAGAGTTCATTCACTGTATAAGCGGTACCCAGGCAAGACTGTTGACTAATTTCTGCTACAAGACTTTCAGCTTTCCCTTTAATCCTACAAATAGCCCTATATCTTGCCAACAAATTCTCTTTCTTTTTTTTTAATGTTTATTCATTTTTGAGAGAGAGAGTGTGAGCAGCAGAGGGGCAGGGGAGGGGTGGACAGAGGACCTGAAGTGGGCTCTGTGCTGAGACAGTGAGCCCGATGCGGGGCTCAAACTCACAAACCATGATATCAGGACCTGAGCTGAAGTCGGATGCTCAACCTACTGAGACACCCAGGTTCCCCCAATAAATTCTCTTTCTACTGAAGTTAGTGGTTTGCCGCATAACAATCTACTCCAAAACTTGTAATGCCTTAAAACAACAACCAGTTATTTACTCACAATTCTGTAGATTAGCAATGTGGGTAGGGCTCAGCTAGGATTGTGTGTCTCTGCTCCATGCAGCGTCAGCTGGGTTCATTTAAGTATCTGTAATTGGTGGGCAGATCTGACTGCTCCCAGATCGCCTCACCTACTCACTTACTTGGAAACTAGCCGGAACTGCCAGCTAGAATCCCTGGTTCTCCATGTGGCCTCTCATTTTCCAGTAAGCTAAACTGGGCTTCTTTAAGTGATGGAGAAATGTCCCAAGAGAACAAAAGCAAAAGAAGGTGAAACCTCTCTTCTACCACATTCTATTGGTCAAAAATAGTTTGAAACCAACCCAAATTTGGGTGGGAGAATCAACTTCATCTCTTAATGGGAGGAGTGGCAAAGAAACCTTGCCAAGAAAAGTGGCCACAGGGAGACATGATTCACTGGGGATCACTACTGTAGTAATCTACCATGTTGAAGTTCATTTCTGTTGCTCAACCCAAGAATGATAAGTAACCCACCAATCAATGAAATGTGACATGGAACACATTAGATTTGGGGGGGCCTCTATATTTAGGGCATTTTTCCCATTTATACCTCACATATTAATGAGATTATTTGGAAAGAATATAAGTGTCATGGTAGTGGGGCTGTAAGAAGCAATGAATTTAGGGGCTCCTGGGTGGCTAAGTCGGTTAATAGTCTGACGTTTATTTATTTTTTGAGACACAGAGAGAGACAAAGCACGAGCGGGGAAGGAGCAGAGACAGAGAGGGAGACACAGAATCCGAAGCAGCCTCCAGGCTTTGAGCTGTCAGCACAGAGCCTGACATGGGGCTGGAACTGACGAACCGCGAGGTCATGACCTGAGCCGAAGTCAGATGCTGAACTGACTGAGCCAATCAGGTGCCCCCCAAAAGATTTTTTAATTAAAAATTATTATTATTATTATTATTATTATTATTATTATGGTTCAAGTCCTGCCAGTTATCCAGATATGTAATTTTGAATCTGCATGATCTCTGTGACTTTCATTTATATGAAAGAAGGAAGGAAAGAAAGAAAGAAAGAAAGAAAGAAAGAAAGAAAGAAAGAAAGAAAGAGGGAGGAGTGAGGGGAGGGGAGGAAAGAAAGAAAGTAAAAGAAAGAAAAGAAAAATGGAGGGGATAATATTTGCCTGAGTTGCAGAATTTTGTGGCCATTAAAGACTGTAAATCTATGAACTACAGGTGGTCCTCACTGTAGGAAAGGACCATAAAAATGACCATGCAGGTTAAGACTGTGCAAGACTGAATGGAAAGCATGACAGTTGTTCCATGACCTGTAAAAATGTTTGTCAAAACATTAAAAACTTTCCCTCTTGGTTATAAACGTACAGGAAAATGGAAAAAATATTGCTTACTTAGGACACTCAAATACTAGAAACATTGAAAATAAAGTGGTTTATTTATTTGTAAAAAAAAAAAAACAAACAAACAAACTTAGGTTGAGCAGAGCTTGCCTTCTTGTCATCATATAACTCACACTATGGAGTGAGTAGCTTTTCTGTGCCTTGGCAAACTGTCACCTCGCTTTTAAAGTTTGCATCTGTTTACAGTCTTTTATCCCTCACTTGTATTTTCAATGTCATTAAATATCTCCAAAAGCTCCTTTCAGGTGAAGTTTTTGCTGGCATCACCTCCTCTGGGACATTTTTATCCTTTCATCACAACTACTTTCCTCCTTTACGTCCATAGATTTGCCTTCACTAAGTTCCTCTGACTGCACGTCTTTCAAAAGGAGGCAGTGTCATGCCCACAGTCAGCTACTTCTCTGTTCCATTTATGTTTGATTCCAACTACACTTCAGCATCATCACTTTTGTTTCTTCGCTGCACTTTCATTTTTGTTGGCCAGTTCTGTCTTTGATTATCCCTATTGGCAAAATGTCTCATGGGTTTATCACTGGGGAACAAGGAGGAAACACAAATACACTGCTGTCTCTTCATGAGCTGAGTAACACAGTCACAGTGGCCAATCACTGAAAGACTTTGGAACAAGTGACATGATTGGTTGGAATAAGTGACATGACTGGTCACCGACCGATGATGCGCCTCTGTCACTTACATAGTGATTTGTGGACTAAAGAGCTAGCAGCAAAGTTTGTAGTTCATCAAACTCCTCAGTTAATGTATTTGGTAACTGAAATTTGTGCGTATCAGAACTATGCAAAGCCAGCATTGAGTATTAAAGAGTATGTCAAATTTAATTACTGCCACAGTTGCTATTAAAAAGGGAAAGACTAGACCTCGTTCTTACTGTATTAAAAAAAAAAAGCACTGGATTTAATTCAAACATGTGCCAGACTCCAACAATTTTCACCTTTGCCACATCATGGTCTGCAGATTAATGTTACATTAGGCAGCCAAGAGGGGAGTAGGAAGGAGTACAAAAAACAACTGCATTGTAGACTTTTCACATAGGCCTGGAAGAAAATTCCTGGAGAGGAAAATAGAGCATTGTAAACCCAAAGGCCATCCAAAAGTGAGGAAAGATATTGTCCAAATTAAGTAGATCTTTTCATTATATTTTACCTCCATGGCCAGAAGGAAAATATTTCAATATAGCTTTCCATGAATGTGGTTGGTGGTCTCTAAAATATCCATTTTCCTTTATCAGCACCAGAATCCCAATTTTTGGCTGGTAATGCCAGAATAAAGGTCCTATCTCCCAACTTCTCTTGCAGTTGTGCCCACATGATTTACCACTGTCCAATGAAAACAGAAATGAAAAGACTGTGGGGATTTGAGGGAACTCCTTAAAAGGAGCTTATTTGATTGGAAAAAGCAGCCTTTGTCCCTTCTACTATCTGGAATGTGGACAAGATATTAGAAAGCACAATCTTAGTTAGACTGGGAGGCAATGTTGAGAGTAGAAGCCAGACATTGGGGTGGTGAGACATAAACATAAAAGGCGCATGAGGCCTGAATGCCTTTATGCAAATATCACGCCACTTTTAGGCTCTCTCCATACAACCTTAAGCGTATTTAAGCCATTCTTTTTTCTCTTAAGTTTATTTATTTTGAGGGACAGAGAGAGTAAGCACATGTGCGCGAGAGGGGGAAGGCCAGAGAGAGGGGGGGGGAGAGAGACACAGAGAGAGGGAGAGAGAGAGAGAGAGAGAGAGAGAGAGAGAGAGAGAGAGAGAGAGAATCCCAAGCAGGCTCTACACTGTGAGCATGGAGCTTAACACAGGGCTCAAACCCACAAATCATGAGATCACCACCTGAGCCAAGAATCAGACCTTAACCCACTGAGCCACCCAGGTGCCCCTAAGCCATTACTTTAGATTCTTTCTCACCCACAGATCTGAATGAGCTCCTAATTGATCAAATGAATACTCTTATATAGTCAGTGGACGTGACCCAAATGGCAACGATTGAGTCTTACATCATTTAACACAACAGAGGTTACAAATGAGGCAGAAACACAAGGGCAAAACAATACCCTTCACATGGTGCTGGGTATTTGGGGAAGGAAAGTTTACGGTTGTTTGCAAAACCCTAATACAGATTCACATAATCAAAACTCAAACACAGATATGGCTTAAGAACTGTTTGGATGAAAAAAAAAATGGGATGGGAGGGAAAGAAGTACCAGTTCACAGCAAGCTTGCTATAAATCAGAAACTGCAGGTGGGAAATAGAAGCCCCAAAATATAATTCAGTATAAGGCTGCACTCATATAAATAGCTCTAGGAAAACAAAGGAGGTGCTAACTCAGTGCTGGTCCCATGTCAAAGGAATATCTAACAAACAGAAACTGAGGCAAGGGTAACCAAGGTGGTCTGGATATCCCCATTTTGTGAAGGATGGGATAAGAAACTGGGGTTATGTCGCTGGGAACAAAGAAGACAGAGTAGAGACATGATTGGTATTTCAAATATCTGAAGTATTATCTTGTAGAAGGGGGCCTTGCTTTAATCTGCGTGGTTTCAAAACAAGTAGAATTGGGACCAATGAGTGAAATAAACATAAAACCTATTTCAACTCAATCAAAGAAAAAATCTTCTGAGAATTAGAACTTTCCAAAATTGGAATGCACTTTGTTGTAAGACAGTTAAGTTATCTCACATGGTGAATTGGGTGTACTTTTTAAAGTAGGGACCATAATGGAATTCAGGACTTATTCTGAAACTCAGAATAGAAAACCAAAACCTTAGTGTATCTTGAAATCCTTAAAGAAATGAAGTGGTTTTGATTCTAGTGTGACTATCAATGAAGGATATTGAGGAAGGGAGTTCTGCATTGGGTGGGAACTGGCAGGTGACTCTGCCAATCCTACTGTTCTATTAATACTGTATTTTCTTATTGTATGTGAAGTAGTTAAATATACAGTGATCCAAGGGTTGAACAAATGCTCCCTGAGGAAAATGATGATGACCTTATTGGCCAGAACTCTTCCAACTGTAAGCGGATGAAACCGACCCAGAATAGTGTGAGGGGGTAAATAAGAAATTCAGTGGTAAGGAGTACATATCACTTCAGGCCTGAGCGTTCAAACGATATGGCCAAGAATCTTTCCCCATCTCTTGCGTTGATTTTCTCTGAGCTGGCTTCAGTCTCAGGAGACTGTCCCCAGACTAGATCACCTCTGCCAGCCTCATACTACATTTCTAGCCACCATTTCAATTAGCAGAGAGCTCCTTTTTCTCTAAAGGCTTGTAACTGACTTGGAGTAACCTGGGGACTTCGACTGGTCAGGCTTGGGTCACATGAACTGAGAGTAGGGCAGGGGTGGTTTCTACAAGGAGAAGAAAGCTTCTAAAGTAAGGGATGCTGTGAAGATAAAAAATAATAAATGTTCACTACAATGACAATGAATGTGGTAAATTTTTAATGGCAACCTTAATGGACTTCTGGGGCTATTCTGAATCTCAAAATAGGAAATAGAAACACTGCTATATCTTTAAATCCAGAGAAAATGAAAGGAATTTGATTCTAGGACTTAATCTGAAATTCTAATACTCAGACAAATAACCATTTTAACATGTCTGTCTTTTCACCAATCCCTCCCCCCCTTTTTTTTCTTAAGATGCCTCTGTTCACAGACAACCTCATCAGACAAAGTAATAGCAAACAAAGAAAAAAGCATAAAATGTTTATTGAAGTGGATGAAGGCATAGCAGGTAAAGAAAAAATTCTTCATTAATAGCTGAAAAAATCTTTCTCTATATTTAATATTTAGGTGACATATTTCGATTTCAAGAGAAGTAAACATTACAGTCATGAATAGCAAACAGAAACACAAACTCCATTTATTTGTAAAATAAACTCATTTTCTTTTCATATCAATGCAAAAAATGACCCAATGCCATATGTTCCATTTGCCATGATTCTAAGACAGCAAAGCTATACAATTTCTAGATCATTAACTTGTCTTCCTATTTTTCCATGTCTTACAGTTCTGCTAGGTAAGCGTTCGTTCATTCACTTCGATAATGCTACCTTTTATAGGTTTGGTATTTCATTTGCTCAATTACTCCATGTGAAACTACAGCAGCCAGTGGGTGGGGGTGTGGGGAAGAGAAGGGCCCACCCCACAGTGTCTCTAAAAGAACAGGAACTCAAAACTATACTTCCAATGGTTTCAAACAAAAGGGGGTTTTTGTCTTTTGCTAGTCTCAAGTTTGAAAAAGGCATGCATACCCCCTCATTTTATGTCATTGGAGCCAGGCTGAATGCCACAGAACTCAGGATAGTACAATGGTACAACACAGCAGCATGTCAGCTCTGTAAGTAGTGGGTGGCAAGAGGGGCAGGAGGAAGGTGTCCCTGCAGTCATATGGGAATCATGCAGGGGTCCCTGGAAGAGAAGAGGAACAATCGCAGGGTTTGAGGTTATCTGCATGAAATCAGAGAAGTAGAATTCTGCAAGTATATCCCAAAATTAGACATGAAAAATATAATCTGGGGTCATTGCAGTGATACAAGAGAGATACCCTGAGGTTAAAGCAGTCATGTATCATCCCTGTGTTTTCCATTTTTATTACATTGCCTAGCTAGCCATAGAGTGATTTCTTCTGGCCAGCTTGATTTGATCCATTCACAATGGTTGCCAGGGATTGAGGCCATTATGAAAAAAATGTACTCAATTTGTGAGACAAGCTATAGAGTTCACACTAACTAGCCTAGTTTATGTGATTAAGAATATAAAGTCATCAGTAGATGCTTACCCAAGAAACCAAACAGGAACCAGTGCACAATCTGAATATATAAACATATTAGCAGGATATAGGAGCAAAGCAGTAACAGGAGACATAAGAGAATGCAACAACTCATGACAGATGCATGCTTACGCTATTAAAATTTACTACTTCTTTTTTGGAGATAAACTCAGGAGTAAAAACTGAACAGACAAAATGATAACTATGGAAAGACCATCATGATTTATCGAGCTTGCATAAATAACTTAATAAATCCAGCATGGAGGACCTCACTGAATCCTTTCGATAGGTAGGTACCAATAATATCTCCGTTTTATAAACAAAAAAAATGGATCTCAGAGAGTTTTGTGTAACTTCTCTAAAGCCACACGGACGGCAAAGGCAGAGTCAGGACTTTAACTCAACCAGTCTGATACCAATTCTTTGCTCCTAACCACCAGTACTTTTTTCTTAAGCACTTTGCATGAAGTTGCTCATTCAATTTGATTCTCATAACAACATAATAAAGTAGAAATTGTTATCTCTACTTTTCTAATGGGAAAATCAAGAAGATAAATCATTTGTTCTAGGTCACACTGATGTTCAGTGGCAGAGCCACGATTGGAACTCACGCTTGTCTGACTGTAGAGCCCACTAATATAAATAGTATGCCACAGACAGCTGCTTGCCCACCAAAGTCTATTCTCCTCTTCTTTCTGGGCACATGTCTGCCTCACCAAAAACTGCACTTCCAATCTTCCTTTCCACTTAGGTGTAGCCATTTGACCAAGCTCTTATTAAAGAAATATGAGTGGAAGTAACATGTGCAACTTCTGAATCAAAAGGAACTCCCCGGCCCCAGAATTTGTCTCTTTCTCATGAATGGGATTTCACAGTGGCAAAGCTATGCCTCACACAGACAATGGCTATATCCTAAGGGATGACAGATCTAAAGCTTGGAAGAGCCCAAGTTCCTGAATGACTGCATAGCGCAGAGCGGTCTCATATAGCTGGACCACCCTGGAACTGTCAGATGAGAGAGACAAATCAGTTTCTACATTATTTAAACCACTGTACTATAGAGGATCTTTGCTACAACAGCTTAACTGATTTCAAATAATATAGCCAACAAGTATCACATGACAAGGAAAAGATGCTACAGACTTAGGTGAGAAGGCAGGCATGAGGATGTGAGAGAATCAGTGAGGCTAATACCCTAATCACTGTATACTTTCTATGAAATCAGCATTGTAATACATTCTTCATTCCTAAACACAATAAAGTATTCCCTACAAAACACACCTGCAAAACTTCATCTACTGGAAAAGGCAAAACAACAAAAATCAGCCACCTGAGATATAACAGACAGCAAATACTGGGGTTTTTCATTCCTTGTTTTTACTTTGCTTTAGATACTTAAACATACTAAGAATCTTTTTGACACAGATTGGCTCTTGGTAGGATTCATTAGAATAACCAAGCTAGAAAGCCACTAGATCATACCAAAACAAAATATCCTTTAACACAGGTATACTGCAATGAGCCTAGATCTCAATGTTGTGACCTACTGAGCCATGTCTGGACATCATTTCACACACCTTCACTTCATCCCTACACTGTATGTTGCTTCTCCTGGACATGGTGTTGTGGATCATGCAATGCACTCTCTATTGTCATCTCTATGAAAAATATTAGGAAGAATGTAGAGACAAATCTTCAAATATATACTCACCTCTGAGTCTGTGGTTACCCAAAGAACCCATGGGATCTTCTAACTGAATCTGAGAAACGTTAAGTTTTAATTTTTTACTGTAAAAAAAATGCATTCCTAAGAAAAGTAAATTCCACATATTTCAAGATGCACTAAAGTAATCATAACTTTTGACACTCTCTTGAGTTAGAAATGATAAAAAGTATCTTAATGAAATGATAAAAAGTATCATATTTGCAAAGATGTACTAAAGTATATTTAAGGAAGGGGAAAATGTAAACAAAACATAACATATGTTTGTTTACATATGTAAACAAAACATAAAACAGCAGAGATGAAATCCTTGAATGATGGTCCATCCCTAGGAGAAATACAAGGCTGATATTTAAAAACAAATCCCAAGGAAAAGCACTAAAAACAAATTTAATCTTTTATGGTATCTTTCAAAGGGGGGAAAAAGGAGATTTGCTTTTTGCATGACCCAGAACAACACGTCTAAGAAAGGCTACATACACTATAGGAATTAAAAAACAAAAACAAAAACAGGTTCTGCAAGTCAAATAATATTTCAGAAAAGCAAACAGACAAATCCAAATTCTACAGGACAACTGACCGGGTTTTTTCAACAAGTTAATGGCATTTGTTTTTTAAAGCTGAATCTGCTATAGATGAAAATAAAGTTAAGAAATAATAACAGCCATTGCATTATAGAGATCATTATTTGAATCCTGATGTGTAGAAATCAGGATTTTAAAATGACATTTTTGAGACAATCAAAGAGATTTGAATATGGTTGGACTATACGTAATATCAAAGAATTACTGCTACTTTTGTTAGGTATCATCATGGTACTACAGCTACATAAGAAAATATCCATATGTTCTAGAAATGCATAATGAAGTATGTAAGGGTGAAATGACAGAAGGCCTGAGACTTACTTCAACATACTGCAGTCACAGTCAATAGCCACCACCACAAAACACACACCTATTTAGAAATACAAGTTCTGCATTAGTTTGTCTGCCTGAGTAGTTCCTATTTTTGAGCCAACACTTACCTTAGGTCAAGTTACTTGACTTTACACCTCTTCCTCTCCTATTTACTGATCACTATAACCCCATTTATTGTCTCAGGTTATTGTGAGGACCAAATGAGACGAGCTCTGTAAGGCACTCGGCACAGCGTGTTAGCTATAATTATTACGAACCAGTTTGCTCTTCACTGGTCTAGGATCCCAAAACCCAGTCACCAAAACACTTCATTCCTCAAACTCTCTTTTCCTTTTTTTTTTTTTTAATTTTTTTTTTTAACATTTATTTATTTTTGAGACAGAGAGAGAGAGACAGAGCATGAACAGGGGAGGAGCAGAGAGAGAGGGAGACACAGAATCGGAAGCAGGCTCCAGGCTCTGAGCCATCAGCCCAGAGCCCGATGCGGGGCTCGAACTCACGGACCGCAAGATCGCGAGATCGTGACCTGAGCTGAAGTCGGACGCTCAACCGACTGAGCCACCCAGGCGCCCCTCTTTTCCTTTTTTTAATGTTTATTTATTTTTGAGAGAGAACGCAAGTGGAAGAAAGGCAGACAGAGGATCTGAAGCAGACTCTATGCTGACAACAGAGACCCCAATGTGGGGCTTGAACTCAGGAACCATGAGATAATGACAGCCCAAGTTGGAAGCTTAACAGGCTGAGCCACCCAGGTGCCTCTTGAAATCTCTCTTCTGTCTTGCTCTCCAGTTCTTGGTTCCAATCCATTTCCTCCCTTGCTAGCCACTGTTTCCTTCTGGAGGATCTGTTTTAATTGTTAACAATGAATTCATTAATTTTAACATCTCATTAATTTTTTAAAAGTTTATTTATTTTGAGAGAGAGAGGGCATGCGTGTGCACAAGCAGGGGAGGGGCAGAGAGAGAGAGGGAGAGAGAATCCCAAGCAGGCTCCGTGCTACCAGCGTGGAGCCCAATGCAGGGCTTGATCTCACGAACCATGAGATCACGACCTGAGCCAAAACCAAGAGTCAGACGCTGAACCTACTGAGCCACCCAGGCACCCCTATCTCATTAATTTTTGAAAGTGATTTTCTTTTTAAAAAATTAATTAGGAAAACTATGGAACAATATGGAAATAAGGAGAATACAAATGTAATGGGTATAATTATACTCAGACATGAACATGGAAAAGGATCAAAGGAAAAGTGGAATATTTAAACGGAGGCACTCTGAATGAAATCAGAATCTTGTATCTAATGATTTCTGTTATTAGGTTCAAGCAAAGGAAAAAAGCAAACTCAACAGACTTAAGGGACCCTAAGAACAACTGAATAATAAGTATGTGTGTGCGTATTTTGATGGATAAAGGCATGTTTGCTATTACTGGCAAACCTAGAGCACAGAAAGGAAATGGAAGACACAAAATAACAGGAGTCATAGTAACACTACTTATCTATCTCATTGATTCCATGGTTTCATGGGTGTGTAATCTATGCAATCACACAAGGTCCTATGTTTAGAAGGGCCGCACACTTGGTTTAAAATTCGGCTATCACCATTTTGAAATTCGTAATAATTTTTTAACAAGGGGCCCCACAGTTTCATTTGCACTGGGTCCTACAAATTATCAGTCCTATTCTACCTTAGGACATTGGCACTATTAGAATTCCTATTTTAAAGACAAGAAAGCTGGGGCTTTAAGAGGTTAAGGAACTGCCTACAGCCACCCAGCTAGCAAGTGGTAGGATTTGAACACTGGTTCTCTCCACATGAGACTATGGAAAGAACTGAAAGAGGAAAACAGAGAAGAGGAAAGGGGAGAATAAAAAGAAAGCCAGTAAGCCAGGAAACTAGGACATGTCATCTACATGAGACTCATCTATTAAGAAATGCAATCAAGGTCACGGAGTTAGTCTGAGACTTAACCTCATGAAGGCATCGATTCTGTAGCTGATGCCAGACTCCGTATCACAAGACTATGTGAGTAGAACGTGGAAAGGATGCCAGCACCCATTAGCCCTTCTGGAAACATGATCTGCCGGGGGGGGGGGGGGGGGGAGGAGAGCCAGCATCATTTTCCCATGTAAACTGGCCAACTCCTTGGAGGTTCCTGTGTTCCTTGGAGAACTAGAGCAGTCAAGGATTAGGATGGCCCTGTTCTCTTGTTAAAGTAAGACTTTAAAAACTATGTTTCAACATAATGCTTCCTTAGTTTAGCAGCACAGGAAATTGTTGGTCCATCCCTATCCTAAGAACTGCTTTAGGAAGTCACAGGACTCTGCAGGCAACAGATCTCTGCAGGAGGAGCTGCTGGACTTGGTAGTTTTCCACATTCTCCTTCAGACCTACCTCTCTTCCAAGAGGTTTAGCGGCTATGATCATTAGACTTAGAGCACATTTACAAAAATAAAACAAAATAAAAATCTTAGGAATCAGGGAACCAGTTCCCAGGTTAGCAGTAAGAAAACAATCCCCCACTTTGGAGGAAGTTGAATGGATTTTATTCTGTTGTGCTTATCTCATTGAGGCCAGAGTGGTAGAGAGTTGCAGAGACTTCCAATGGCAATTAATGGGAATAAGACAGATTTTCAGACAGGAAGCTAGTGTCTAGGGGTACCTTACGCAGGGAAGAACCTCCTGTTCCTCCCTGGGATCCTCCTCCCATATCTGGATCTGCCTCCTGCCTTGTCCCGGGGAAAGATACCCTCTGCCACAGAAGGTGGCCACATAGTAAAGGCAGAGTGGTGCCCAGAAAGCCAGATGCCCGAATTCAGAGATTTCCAAATATGGCTACAGATCATAATCCTTTGGAGCAGCTTTTTAATATACAGATTCCACGACTTACTCTACGGTCATTGATCCCATAGTGCTAAAGGTCATTACCTACAGGTCTTTACTGATGTTGATGATGCAGTTGGTTGAGAAGATGGAGTTAAATGAACTTATTCTCTCCAAGACACAAGAAGTGTAATGTAGCTTTTTTATGCTTAGGATTGGCTTATTTTAGGTAAGATAGACTTATTATGAATTAATTCTCTTTCATTCATTCAACTCATTAGTTATGACCAGGAACAGGCCTTTTAGCTTTTGTGTTGACTCAGCGGTTGCTAGAGTGTGGTTTTGTTAGGCAGAGGTTAGGGAGAAGAGAAATACAAGTCTGGCAAATGGCGTCATTAGCAATGCTTTAATTCTTACCATGTTGATTTTTTGGCCATGTCTGGTAGACCTAGTAATAGGTAATGACCAGTAATAGATAACATTCTGAATTCTTACCTAGGAAACCTGAAAGACTCACAGTTACCAGAGACTGAACAGAGCTTGCTAAACTGTGTTTATTGATATAGAAGGTATTTGCAATGCAATTAACTGATAAAGGATCTGTTTCCAGAAAAAAATTAACAACAACAACAAACCAGAAATAAAAAACCTCCTATAACCAATAAGAAAGGCAAAGACTATCCAGTAGAAAAAATAGACAAAGGATATTAATTATGAATAAGCATTCCATAAAAAAGGAAATCTGAATGACCTTTATAACCATGCAATGATGCTCAGGGAAATAGAAATAAAAAATAAGAGACCATTTGATCCACACTAGATAATATCAACTGTAGGGAGCAGGTGGAAAACAGAGATTGTGGTAGAGTGCTGTTGGGGGTAAACAGGCACAACCACTTTGAAGCATATTTTGAACAGGAAAGTGGAAGATGTGCAACTCCAGTCCCAGGTGTCTGTCCAACAGAAGCTCATGCATCTGTGAACAAGGAGGCTGTTCCAAGATGTTCACTACAGCATTATTTTTAATAGCAAAAGAAGTAAAACAACTTAACGGCCCATCAGTAAGATGTATACATGTCAAAATGAATAAACCTCAAAAAATATAGTGTTGAAGGACAAAAGCAAGTTGCAAAAGCCTACTATTAGTAAATGAAACCTATAAAACTCAAAAATAATACTAAATATTATTTATGGGTACATACAGAGCTAGTAAATACATAAAACCATGTGTGGAAACGTGACACGGATATGACATGCCATCTTTAAGCTAGGGAAAGAAGTAAAAGAGAGGGGGTAGGGCTTTGACTCTCATTGTTCTATTTCCATTTTCAAAATGAGGGTCTAAAGAAATTGAAGCAAATATAGCACAATATGAAATTTGGATTGCAGGTACATGGGTTTCTGGAAAATTATTTTCTTTTTGAGTTGTTTTAAATATTCAGTATTAAAATTTTTATTTCAAATGAACTTAAAAATAAGAATACACATCAGAGAATGTTTCCAGGTATATTTCAAGAAACTGGATTTTCAGACCTTTATTACTGATGCTCACTACCTTCACTGATTCAACTAAAAGATGACTGGGTGAGTGGCAGACAGAAGGAGGCAGGGATAGATGGATGGATGGATGGATGGATGGATGGATGGATGGACGGACAGACGGACAGACGGACCGACAGATGGATGGACGCATGGACGGACGGACAAGTGGCTGGATAGACTGACTTTGGAATACATAGATAGAGACAGAAAAAATAAAGTAGCTTAGAGAAGCGAAAAGTTTTAATGAAGTCATATAAAATAAAATGAAGTGCTCAGATTTTGGAGTCTGAACTCCCAGCTCTATCACCCTCTAGACTGTCACCCTGGGCAGGGCCACCATGTGAATTGCACAGACCACAATGTGAATGGCGCCCCCTAGGGTTGTGCGGTGCCCCACCCCTGACAGATAAATGCCTCAGGTCTGAGTCCTTGTTTCCTTATCTGTAAAATGAGCCCAATAATACCTGCCTCACAGGGCCTTTAGGGAGACTAAGTGAGACAATGTACAGGAAGTGCTTAGCACAGAGCCCAACACACAGTAAGTCATGATAATACTGGAATTATTACCAAGGTAGTACTAGGAAAATGGACACAGAGTCTAACATTCAAGACTAGGTTAATGTGCAACAGTAGCTGTCTCCTTGGAATTTAAAAAATCACCTGCTTGCAGCAGAAAAGTAACATATGTACCTTATCAATACACCTAGTTAGTGTGGCTGATCTGGATGACTGTAAGTTTCCCAGCAGGCAATGGAGTGTGTTAAGACAGGAGCCTTCCCACCCTCAGTCCTGGGGTTCTCTGGAGTGCTGCGAGGCAGTGGGGTTCAGCTAAGGCGCTGAGGGCCCAGGTCCTCCCTCTGCTACCATCAGAGCAGGTGGGCCTTTCTGTGCCCTTAGATGCAGGGATCTCTTAGCCAAGACTTAATAAACATAAATCCGATTTTATGTAAGGCTCTCCACAAAGCATCTACAAAATGTTCATGGTGCATAAACATATACAACAAGCTCAGTCATGATGTGGTGTAGCATGCGGTGCAAGGGGGGCAGGACAGGCAGGAGGAGGCAGCAACATGGGACTGCTGGAAGCCGTCCCTTCTCCGTTCACACTGTCATAGTGCAGAAACTGATTTCATAATAAATAATAAGCTGGCTTACACACACACACACACACACACACACACACAGAGTAGACTTAACCTAAAGATTTTCCTGAAGGGCACCTCTTTCAGCCATCTATTTCTATTTCTAGTTCAGTCATCTATTTAAGCCCAAAATTTAGTGGCAGAAAATAACAAGAATTGACTACTTCTCTTGATTCTGCACTTTGCTGGGTGGTTCCTCTGCTTTTCTGGTGGGCTCATTCACCCTCCTGCAATCAGCTGGGGAGTCACCTTGCCTGGAAGGTCCGAGATGCCTCCTGTCCAGTGCACAGTGCCAGATGTTGGCGAGGCGGCCCCAGTGCCAGATATTGGTTGGGGGGGGCCTCAGTTCTCATCCATGTTGCCTCTCATCCTCTGGCAAAGTAGAGCAGCGTCTTCCCTTAGAGGTCTTAGGGCAAGGACCCCAGAGGACAGAAGGGGCAGTGTCTTCACCTGGTCGTCTTAGGGCCCCATGAGGATGGAGGTGGCAGCTGCAAGGCCTCTGGAGGCGGGGCCTGGGACTTGGACATTGCCCCCTCCACCACAGTCTGTTGGTCAAAGCAAGCCGAAAGGCCACCAGATTCAAGGGGAGGAGAAACAGATTCCACCCCTTGACAGGACAAGCAGTAAAGTCTTATTGTAAAAGACTTCAGCAGAAATAGTTGCAGCTGTCTTAGAAAACGATCTGCCACAGAGCTCTGTGAAGTCAGGCATGGACTGGTCTGGGCTTCTGTGTATGATTTATTAAAAAAAAAAAGTTAATGGTTACAAATAAAAGTTGGAAAAACCACTCCATTAAAGCAAAAGACCAGAAAATAAAAATAGGAGTGAGTGGCATTTTTTTTTCTCCTCCTGAAGAAAAAAGTCTTCCTGGTGGGAGCAACAGGGTTCCTGAGGAAGCGAGATTTCTCCTCCACTGAGCAGACAGTGAAAGTCATATCGATGTGACCAATGAAGATGGTGAACAAGTGACTGGGGGGAGGAGAGGAGTGGGACCCCACTGGAGCAGGTACCTGAGACTGGTCCTCGTGAGCACTGGCGACAGAATGTGATGCTTGTGTGGAGACAGGCCAGGCTGCCCAGTGAGAGAGGTGGAGCAAGGTGAGCCTGAGCATGTTGGGGGTGGGGAGGTGGGGAGGAGGTGGGGTAGGGGATGGCAGTGAAGGAAGCAAATCCAGGAAACGGCAGCAGCTGCTCAGATACAGAGATGCCCTTCACCAAAGGGACAAAAGGCTGAATAGCAAGCGTCCACAATTCTTCCCTTCCTCTTCTGGAAAGAGAAAAAGAAAAAGAAGAAAGGGGCTTTGTCAAAATAGCAAAGCCATATTAATATAATAATTGAACGCTAAGTAAATGAGGAGAGAATCTGTAAAGCCCCAACAACTCAAAAGAAGAGGACAAAGAGGAGAAAAGAAGAGAGCAGAGTAAGACTGAGCTTTAGACAATAAGCAAGCCATCCCCCTCTGAGAAACACTTTCCCGCTCCCTCTGTGCGGGCAGGTGGACAAATAGAGTCACACTTGTGTATGCGGGCTTATAATTGGTTTCATTTTATTCCATAGTAAAATGGGTTAATAGTGCATCCATATTGTGACAACATTCTCTAGCAAATGTCCTAATTAGGAACCCTAACTAGCTTTCCATTATTTCAAAACTGTCCAAATCTGGGTAGACCCCAAAGACCATCTGGAACCTGGACATATGCCCGGGCAGCAAGGGATTGTCCTTCATTAGACCTCTCCATGCCCCACCTATTTGAAAGAGAGATAGGGTGACGGAGAGTTGCATGGCAAATACAATGCAAAACAGCATTCCCTGCTCAGACATTTGGTTTCATGATTTTATCTTCTTTGCAATGGACCATGTTCATGAAACTTCAAAGGAGATTTTTCTGGTGCTTTGGCTACTTAAAATTAACTGGGACATGCATTTATTTAAGTATGCATTGATGTCTGCATAGTATGCAGAACACTCATCCAAGAAAACAGCAGAAAGTGCTGCTATTCTTTATTTTATCTTTAAACTATTTTAGTTTGAAAGGGAAGCTTTTAAAAAATCAAGAATAACTTCAAAATCCGGAGGGAGGAATTGCCAATAAAGCAAAACCACTCAAGTTGATTTATCTTTGTATTTCTGCAGCCATCGCTTGCTTCAGTAGCTTGTCACTGTAGTTGGGGTGAGGGGTGGTATTCATCTGGATCTCACGTCGCATATAAAATCTGATATGGATTTTAAAATTCAATCATAAAGCTCCCCCAAGTGGATAATTTTTAAACTACACCAAGGAACGAGCCGTGGTATCTAGGATTGCAATCAAGACTGAGGCCTCCAAATATGCCTTTAATGGGCAGCAGTGACCTGGCTTATCCATCATTTTGTACATAATTTAATAAGATCAGCATCTTGGGAAAAGAATTCTATAAATGTTAAAATGGAATCTGCAAAAACGCTCCCCCTGGCTTCCTGGGAACTTAGCCGGGGTTAGAAGCTGCCTGTGGCTATGCAAGATCTTACCTGGACTCAAAGGATGCAGGGATACAGTGATTTACAGCTGCTCAGGGGTGGAAAATCCCCTTGTGGCCTCTCCGGAAAAGCTCCCTCGTCCATTTAATTGTGTTCCTTATTCCACTATCTGGGCTGATTATACTGAATTACTTGGCACCCCTGTTAAGCCTGTCACTTAGATTCTAGAACAAATTAAGTTTGTTGAAGGCTTTGCTCTTTCTCTCTATTAAAATATTCATATCTACTCTAACAACCTGATAAAAACTGGCTAAAAGCCTTGATGGTATCCCCAACAGGGAGTGCCATTTTTAATGAACACGCAAGCATCATAAATAAAAAATAACTGGTCTTAATAAAGAATTGATAGAGCAGCTCTGACCCCAGATAGGTGTCAACATGGAAGCTACACACAGCCTTGGGAGACCCAATGCAGAAATGAGTCTCCCAGAGCCTGAAGGCATCCAACCAGCAAACTCCAAACCAACGCAGAAGCAACAAATTTCCTGAATAACTTTCCATAAGTAGTTGAAGCTAGTGGACCTCTATGGGTATGGATGGGAGAGGGTGTCAAGGAGGCCCCTCCAGGGGAGTATAAGAAAGTGGGGGGAGGACAGAAAGGCACACGCAGGTGGTAATAATAGCAACAGCTAACATTTCTTGAGCATTTACCATGCACCAAGCATTATCGTCCCAACAACCTTACCAAATGGGCAGTATTATCCCCTCTTCACAAATTAAAGCAAATGCAGTATATAGAATTCTGAATTCCAACCCAGGTCCTACCCTAATCATAAGCTCCCGACCACTAAAGGCTTTAGAAACACTGCTTAAAACTCTCAACTCATTCCAGATAGTTTTTGGTAAAAGATGGAACATGAAATCAGCAATCATGACATTCATTTGCTCTGGGGGGCAAGGCTCCAAACACCCTGGCAGGAATCCTGGCCTCCTTCAAACTAGGCCATTAGATTGTTCACTCCAACCCCACCCCATGGCCCACCAGAGAGCAGGGGACCTAGATTCATAGGCTCCAGAAAACAAACTAAATAAATACTCATGGAGTGTCTGGCATCGAGGCAGACCTGCAGCCCTGGTTCTGTCATTTGGGGATCATGAAACACGTTATTTCCTCTCTCTGAGCCTGCAAACGTGTCCATTAAGTAGGGACAACAGCCTTAACTGTTCATACCAGCTCTGTTCCAAAAGGGTTTCAGGCTGCTAATAATACCTACTTCACCGAGTGGTGGTCAGAATAAAATAGAATTTTATTAGCTATTTATGACAACTTGTTATGACACAATATCTGTCAAGAGCCCAGCATGGTGCCTGGTTCACAGCAGGCTGGCAGTGAACAGGACTCCCTGCCCCCTGCCCGAGACCACTCACAGGTCCTCCAGCGCTCCCCACCCCATGCCCTCCAACGGTTCCTGTGCCCAGGCTACCACCCTGCTCTGCTAAGGCTCCCAGTGCTCAGCTCTTATTCCTCTCATGACCTGGTACGTTAGGATGGGGGTGGAGGGATGCAGGATGAGATCAAGAAAAAGGAGTTGCAACAATCCTAGCTTCTTCTCATTCCTCAAGCGCACTCCCAGAAAAAGTGCTTAATTAGCCAAAGCACAGACTTATAGTGATGTCCCCCACAGAAGAGGTTTACCTCACTTAATTCTACACCTCCTTTCCCAGTAGTAGGTCACAACAGAGGAAACCCTCACCTGCATAAGCATAGGAAACGGCAATGGCCGTCCAGATAAGCAAAACTTCTCTCTTCACTCATACTGTTTTCCTGTTTTGTTTAATTACAAGTTTTAGACAAGCACCATTTTCTGGAATGCTAGCACTCCAGACTCCACAGCCAGACTGCACGTCCAAGCCAAGATGTGTAACTTCAGCTTTCTCATCTGTAATACTGGGATAGTGGGAGACCTTACCCCCTAAGGTAGCTGTGAGGACGATATGAAATAATCCATGTAAAAGGCTGGAGGGTGCCTGACATACAGTAAGTGCTCTACAATATTTCATTTTTCTCTTGGAGCTAAAATAGACTGTGCTCGCCTTGGCACCTGACCGCCAGTTAGACCACCACTGCTGCTAAGGGAGAACACATTCTAAGGTGCAAATCACGATTTTAGAATGAACTCTCAACAATTTGAGTTGTTACAAAAATAAGAAGTTACCACTGAGCTCTTAATTAGCTGGCTGTTAGAAAAAGATTGCCTTTTTTAAATCAATGCCAAAATGGGGTCACTTACCAACGATAGTGTTGCAACATGCATTATCCTTTTCTTCATCCAATGAGGCTAATGTGATCAATGTTAAAATATACATATGCCTGGGGCACCTGGGTGGCTCAGTCGGTTGAGCGTCCGACTTCGGCTCAGGTCATGATCTCACAGTTCGTGGGTTCAAGCCCCGCATCAGGCTCTGTGCTGACCGCTTGCTCAGAGCCTGGAGCCTGCTTCGGATTCTGTGTCTCCTTCTTTCTCTGCCCCTCCCTCGCTCACACTTTGTCTCACTCTATTTCTCAAAAATAAATAAATGTAAAAAAAAGTATTTAAATATATATATATATATATATATATATATATATATATATATATATGCCTCTCACAGCAAATGTCAAAAGATTCTTAGGTTCAGGGTGTAAGAGAACCTAGCCACCACCCCTAACCTACACCCCAAGACCAACCTCACAGTCTAACTGACCTCAGGGATCTTCATTCAGAGACTGCTAACAGCTAATTGGCTAAAAGTTAGACACATTTTTCAAGAGACTGCTAGGGTCAGAAAGAAAAACATTTCTTCCACTTACCGCAAGGGTCTGAACTTTTGCAGAGGTATGGCTGAGACGCCTGACGCTGGCCTTATCTCAGGTGGGAAGGGTTCTTCTTGCTCAAAAATATCTCCCTCATAATCCCACCAACTGGTTTCACTGAGTCTACAAAATTCTCCTCTGAGAAGTGAATCTTGCATTTAAAAAAAAAAATTCTAAAAGCAGATGCTCCATAGTATAACACCAGTTTTCCCTAGGTGGTGGGATTGTGTGTGTGTGTGTGGGGGGGGGGGGGGGGTGGCTTTTCTACTTTTTTGGTTTTTTTAGTCTTTTTACAAAGAACAAGCAAAAGTTAATTTTGATTTTAAAAAGACCTTTCTTAGATGGATCAAATAAATTATATTTGGTAGGAATTCCCTTTAAAAAGGAAAAAAGCAAACCACAATGAGAGATCACTCCACACTCATTCAAGTGGCTATTTTTTTAAAGGGAAAATAACAAGTGCTGACAAGGACAAGAAGCAACTGGAACCCTCCTACACTGCTGGCAGGAATGTAAAATGGTGCTGCCACTTTGGAAAACAGTCTAGCAGTTCCTCAAAGTTTGACATAAAGTTACTATATGGCCCACAACACCCTACCTAGGTAGGTATACATTTAAGAGAAATGAAAACATATAGCCACATAAAAATTGGTACACAAATGTTCACAGAGCATTATTCATAATAGCCAAAAAGTGGAAACAACCCAAAGTCCATCAGTGGATAAACAGATAAATAAAATGTGGGAGGGGTGCCTGGGTGGCTCAGTTGGTCAAGTGTCTGACTCTTGATTTCAGCTCGGGTCATGATCTCATGGTTGTGGGATCCAGCCCCACATCAGACTCCACACTGGGCATAAAGCCTGCTTAAGATTCTCTCTCTCCCTCTCCCTCTGTCCCTCTCCGCAGCTTCTACGCTCACTTACTTTCTCTGTCTCTCTCTCTCTCAAAATAAAATAAAATAAAATAAAATAAAGTGAAGTGAAATAAAATAAAATGTGGAATGCCCATACAATGGAATATTATTTGACCATAAAAAGCAATGAAGTACTGATATATGCTATACTACACAGATGAACCCTGGAAACATGCTAAGTGAAAGGAGTCACCAAAGGCCACATATTAGATGACTCCTATTTACATAACATGTCTAGGATAGACAAATCTGCAGGGACAGAAAGTAGATCAGTAGTTGCCTGGTGGTGGGGAATGAGGGGAATCTTTGAGAGTTTCTTTGAAAACAGATGATTGCACTTATTTGTGAATACACTAAAAACCACTGCGTTATCCACTTTAAATGGATGAACCATATGATATGTCAATTATATCTTAATAAAGCTGTTCCGCCAAAATGGAAGAAAGCAATCTGAGTAGGATGGGATTGTTGACTTGCATGAGTAGGGACTGCTTTGGGTCGGGGACACATGTGGGAGGTCCGAAGCCCCTGGAGATGGAGAGACTGGAGGGCACCAAAGACAGGATGCCATTTGCACTCAAATGTTCAACCAGCACAGGCTGGAAAAACTCATCCCCATCCATGGCACAGGCCTGGGCTTCCTCTCCTATACATTAGCCAATCAGAAACCTAGATCGTTCCCTGCAGCTCACCTTGGGCACTAGAAAACTGCTGGAATGAGAAAGGCAGAGTCAGGAATCAGAAACTGACTCCACCACAATCACACAACAGCTAACTTAGTGATTTCCCAAACCCTGTTCATCAGAATCATCCAGGGACTTTGTTTGACTCTCTGTTTCTTTTGAAATGTAGACTGCTGGGCCCCCCAACCCAGATATTCTAATTGCATAGGTCTGGGAGACACCTAGGAATCCTGTACCTTTTAAATGTTTCCTCCATGTTTCTGACCATACACCAGGCATAGGAACTTCTGGACTGGATGATAATCCCTCTGAAAATATTTTTGAAGGAAATAAAAATAAACACATTTTTTTTAATTTTAAAAAAGCCTTTAGCTTCCATGCAAAGACAATACATAGAAACTGCTTAATAATGTTTTTTATAATCCCCGGTATTGCTACAAAACAATTTTTTAAAAAGAATAAAAATATTCATGTCTACACAACTTAGCAATTCTCAGTTTAAGCGAGGTGTTCCAATAGATTCTTCTAAATTGTTCCTAAAATACTGCTTAAACAACACAGAATTTAAAAGCTGAAGGAGACTTGGGTATCGCTCCAACTCTTTCATCATAAACAAGAAGAAATGGCAGCCACAGAGAGCAAGGATCTTTCCCCACCCGGCAAACCGACCCGGGTTAGAACCCCGCCAGGCATGCTCACAGGACAGCCTTCTCTCTGACGTCACAAAGCACTCTGCAAGAAGAGCTAACACTGGGTCTCCAGCTGCAGTAAAATTAGTCTCTGGGGATGTGAAGGAATGGCATTTAAGCAAAAATCCAACACCCAACACTCAACACTCAAACACTCAAATCCTGGGTGCATTCTACTAAGAAGGAACCTGTAGGTCATAGGACCAGAATCTACAATGCACAGGTGACCTAGTACCACAAACCTCAATGAACCAACGAGAAATGATGCTAGAGGATATGGACTTGCGTAGGAGTCTTCTGAGAGGAGAAATTACTAATAGTCCCAGACCCAAAGCTTATACCCACTGTGAACTACACAGGGGCTGGTTAGGGGGCATCACTATAGTAGTTGTTGCAAAGATCTAATCACACTCACTGTCTAAGCTGATGTCACCCCTATACAACTTTTCCAAGGCAGCCACACCGCAGCAAGGAGCCCTCCCCTGAACTCACAAGGATTAGGATACTGGGTTGGGGTTTTCAAGGTTTGTCACAGGCATGATTGTAACACCCCTGTGAAAGCCCTGCTTATCTCTCCCCTGCCTGCCTGCCTGCCTGACCAGGAAACCAGGAAACCAGGAAACTGGATGTGCCCCAGCCAGTGCTCATGTCAGGACACAGGTGGCGAGTGGTATTTTGATTCCTAAGAGTAAGGATAGTTCACTCACAGAAGCGAGGAGACATGGCGCTCATGTCATTCTTCCTGGTGTACGAGTGACACTATGGCACAATAGAAAGCATCAGATTTCAATCAAAAGATTGAATCTGTGTGCTGATTCTTTTTTTTTTTTTTTTTTTTTGGCGGGGGGAGAAGGGCAGAGACAGAGAGAAAGAGAATCTTAAGCAGTCTGCATGCTCAGTTCTGAGCCTGATGCAGGACTCGATTCCACAACCCTGAGATCATGACCTGAGATGAAATCAAGAGTCAGACGCTCCACTGACTAAGCCACCCAGGCGCCCCTGATTCATCTTTTGTTCACTCTAGGAATCTGGTCAAATCACTTAACTGCCCCAATTCTTGTTTACTCCCTGTAAGATGGAAGAAACAGTTGCCTTACTTAACCTTCCTGACCAGCTGAGCTCAGTTTTGCAAAAATATAAACTGTGCAAATATAAACTCTACATGCATGTAAGTGGTTTCTGTTACTACAGTTATTTAGTGATGAGGGAATGGTGATTGCTACCAAAAACCCGAAAATGTCCACCAGACAATAAAAAGAGCACCATTCACTTTACATCTTCCAAGAGCTTGGCTAAGTTCTTTAAGTTTCTTCCACCCCAAAATCTTCTAAAGAAGGCATATTATTATTCCATTTGCACTGGGCCCGAGAGCCAGCAAGCAGCAGAGCCAGATTTTGAACTTCAGTAGTCCAATGAGTCTGCCAGTTTTTTATTTTTTTAATTCCTCAAATGGATAGACATCAAATGCAAAGCTTAAAATGAACAGTGATGGTGGAACTCTTTTTTATGTTTTGGGGTGTTGGGGGGGATGTGTTCTTCTTTTTACTGCAGTTTCAAACAGCCATATGAATCACTGCAAGAGGCTGTGTTCCCAGGTTCTCGATATCCTCTCTCCATGATGGAGCTAACTCTAGAAAGCCCATGCCAGCCTCTGGGTGCCTGGCACAGCACTGCCTCCCGTTCTCCAATGTTGTGCTTTCACCGAATTGGCAGCTGCTTACCCAGACCTGCTTGTCAGGAAGGAATGGGCTGCTTGTGTCTAAAGTCATCAGAAGGAACAAGCAGCTTGTCTCTAGAATGGTACTTATACGATCTGTGCAAATTAGGTACAAAGGGAAGAATTTTTGCAGGAGGGAACATCCCCATGTTTTTTAATCCACAGAAATATCTCCTGAGATTCGTCGGGCTTCCTGTCCAAGCAAGAAGCTCAAAGGGAAGAATCAGCTTTCACCACCCCCCCAAAAAAAAAGTGATTTGTCAGTCAGCATCTGAGACCACAGTGGGCACACATGCTAGGCACAGTCATTACCCCTCTGCCCCTGGCTAGAGGGGCAAGGACGTTTGTCTTCAGAGGCTCACAGGGGCCTTCAAGTGACCAGATTCAGGAAGATTGCCTCACAGGAAACGCCCCAACATGGACTGAGCCATTGGAGGAAGAAAGGCACATCCCAAAGCCTCCATCCTTCCTGCAATTCTGATCTCAAAGCTTTCTCAGCCATTGCCTGCTTGCGGCAATTGGCAGTAGCTTGCTGGAAGTCCAAACTCTTCGGTCCTCAGCAAGGCCTCTGAGGTCCCTTTATGAGACCCTTGAGGAGACAGCCCTGCTCACCAGTGTCTCCTGTCTTCCTTCCCCACCATCACCACCATGCACTGCAGCCTCCTGTCCTGATCACCTGTCACAGCGCCTGGCTCAGGCAGGCACCACAGTGATCAGATGCTGTACCGGTGAGTACTTGTATTTTCCTAAATGAACCAGGTTCTTTTCCCTCTCCAGATCTTAGTTCAAACTACTGTCTCTAACTGAATTGTCTTTCCCATTCCTCTAACCTCCTCTCTATTTACAAGAATCAGCTTTAGAATTCTGCTCGCTTGGGAAATCCATCATCTTTAACCCTCTCCCTGAGCTGAGTCAGGGACACCAATTACCGAAAAGATCCCGTGTGTGATGAAGAAGAAATGAGACTGGGTCTTACTTTAACAAGCACACCTGAATTTACATTCTAAATGAGTGCTGTCCCCTTTAAAGAAGTTACTTAGTCCACTTTAAGAGATCTGAGGGGGTGCTGAGCGGTGCCTGGGTGGCTCAGCCTGACTTCGGCTCAGGTCATGATCTCGAGGTTCATGAGTTCGAGCCCCACTTTGGGCTCTGTGCTGACAGCTCAGAGCCTGCTTCAAATTCTGTGTCTCCCTCTCTCTCTGCCCCTCCCCCATTCTCTCTCTCTCTTTCTCTCTCAAAACTAAATAAACATCAGGGGTGCCTACGTGGCTCAGTCGGTTAAGTGTCCAACTTCAGTTCAGGTCATGATCTCACAGTCCCTGAGTTCAGAGCCCCGCGTCGGGCTCTGTGCTGACAGCTCGGAGCCTGGAGCCTGCTTCGGATTCTGTGCCTCCCCCTCTCTCTGCCCCTCCTCCGCTCATGCTCGGTCTGTCAATAATAAATAAACGTTAAAAAAATTTTTTTTAATAAATAAACACCAGGGGCGCCTGGGTGGCTCAGTCGGTTAAGTGTCCGACTTCGGCTCAGGTCACGATCTCACGGTCCGTGAGTTCGAGCCCCGCATCGGGCTCTGTGCTGACAGCTCAGAGCCTGGAGCCTGCTTCCGATTCTGTGTCTCCCTCTCTCTCTGCCTCTCCCCTGTTCATGCTCTGTCTCTCTCTATCTCAAAAATAAATAAACGTTAAAAAAAAATTTTTTTTTAAAAATAAACACCCCCCAAAATTTAAGAGATCAGCTGAGTTTCTGGTGTCAGTAAGCCTCTTCCAAGGCTAAGAAATACATTAATTTTCCCAGAACATCATAGCACTAAAGATGGCATCGCTTCTGTCGCTCAGAATCCTGAATGAGTTAAAAAGTCAGGGTCAGGAGGTAACTTGAACATCAGCTCAACCCCTCATTTTACAGATGTGGAAACTGAGGTCCAGGGAAAGTTGAGGTCACCCCGGAGATCCAATAGGAAGTTAGTGGCGGAGTTAGACAAAATTTCAGGTTATCTTTAAGCTAGTTACACACTCAAGGCTTTAATATTTTTTCATGTCACACTCAGAAGAAGAAGAAAAAACTCAGAAGTAACTTCCTCCCAATATCGGCTTTGAATCATGTTCCATGCTTTCTTTGATTTGGTGGTTTTTGCTTAGAAATTAAAGAACAATATTATGCTGAAAATTTAAATCAAAGGTAAACTATTGTAAAAGCTCCAGATGGTTTCAATGGACAACATGTTACATCAAAACATGGGGCCACCCCCAGTGAACAAAAGCTAATCCCAAGGTTCCAACAAGTCTGTAGTCCAATGTTCTTCACACATCATTAATTCACATATCATTATCTCAATTTTGGCCAGATTTGACCACCACCTTCACTATTGTTTACTTATTTCTTTTCTTTGACTTGCTTTTCTTTAACTCACTTTTTAAAACACAAATATGTAGGGGTGCCTGGGTGGCCCAGTCGGTTGAGCGTCCAACTTCGGCTCAGGTCATGATCTTGCAGTTGGTGAGTTCTGACAGCTGAGAGCCTGGAGCCTGGAGCCTGGCGGCAGCTTCGGATTCTGTGTCTCCCTCTCTCCCTGCCCCTCCCCCACTCATTCTCTGTCTCCCTCAAAAATAAACATTTTAAAAAACCATTAATATCTAATTTAACCTCAACCTAAGAAAAATAAATCATAAAAAAATCCAAAAAATCACACATGTTGTAAGTTATACTGTTTTCCTAGCACATTTAAGGTAAATTTGTAACTGTTGAAAGAAAAAAATACTCGTGTGCCCCTTAAATCACCCATGTACTACTACCAGTATGCACATACCATTCTAGGAAACCGTGCTTGTACTCTAGAACACAGCTGATTCCGTCCAAAGCGAAACTATTTGCTGGTATGCTCAATAAGTTTCTCTTTAGTATTCTGCACGCGCCTATTTTATCTGAAGTGTCAATCAGCAGCAGATCCCAAACCAAAGCTTATCTTTACACTAATAGCTTTTCTTATCAACCGCCAGATCACTATGCCTTCCACACATCTGATCTGTCACTTTGTTTGAAATAATCCTCTACCCTAATGTTCTGCACTGACTATTAATAAATTATGAACAAACAGCAAAAATAATTACCCTTTCACCTAGGAAAACACTGGTGACTACGACTTAATGGTCTACCAGTGACATACGGCTTTACCCAGCATAATGGATGCAAATGTGTAACAGGATATGGGTAAGTTATTTTCACACAAGCTGTCACTTGTCACACAAATTACATGGGCTTCTTAGCTGTTTAATTCACAGACTTAAAAAAAACAAATTCCACTCACAATACCTGCATCATTCCTAAGCTCCCGGGGAAACCAGAATCAAGCCACAAAACCACCAAAGAATTCAAGGACATTTTCTGTAGGTAAGACAATGGTGCCTGCGAGTGGTGGAAATAATGTCAGTCAGAATCATCGAAGGATTCAAAAGTCTTAAGAGGAGGAGAGGGAGACCTGAGATTGTGAGCAAAGCCCAAATCCGGATGCCCTGGCAGAGCAGGAATTCATCGAGCTGGCCGAGCCGTTTATGGATCTGCCGAGCCTGGACAAGGTGAGGCTGGCGGGGTGTTCCTGGCGCCATACAAAGGCAATGCTAAGGTCGGCTGCTTCGCATCATCAATCTACACTCGACAGAGCCCTCAGGACGGTGCTTTCCACGCACATTCCTGAGGAGCAGTGACTGGGGACCAAAGGCCCAGTAGTCTGTGTTGGGGGGTTTGGGGGGGGGGGGGGCTGGGGCCTGAAGCTGCAGCTGTTTGGTCAACTTCAGCCCAAGGCTCTGTTACCATTTTAGGAAACTAGCCGATGCTTTGCAAACTGACCTGGTTTTATTCACACCTCTTACATCTTAGAGTTGGCATAGTTTACGGTTTTCCTCCTTATAACAAATAACGATAATAGTAACAATAGCCAGTATCAATCCAGTCCTTAGCATGTGCCAGGCATTGTTCTAAGCGGTCTCCGTGTATTAACACATGTAGGATCACAGGAAGGCTGAGATGGAAGGAGTCTCAGCTATTGTGCTGGAAGAAGCCCTGACAGATGTCAGGAGAAATGAGTACTTTGACACCTATTGTCTGTGAGATTTTGAGTGAGTCCTGCCTCTCCCCAGGCCTCAGTTTTCTCATCTGGTAAGGTGGTCAGAGGGATAAGAGATGAAGAACAGGTTCCTAAAGGAATGCCAACTCTGAGCCAGCTGACCTGTTTGGGGCACTATGTTGAGTGGGATTCTGAGCCTGTGCCGCAAAGAGCCACAATCTGTTGACAACATCTGCTACCACGGGCACAGGGGCAGGGAGCATGAAGCATGTCCTCTATTTGCCATCTCTGACTAAAGCATCTCTGAGGTCCCTTCTTGATCAAGTTGTTTCAATTCATGGTTCGAATCCAACTGTCTCACTAAGTGCAGTCTCCTTATAAATTAAAAAAAGAAAGAATTCACTTTGGGACCTGGATGCCTCATTTCTGTCCTAGAGCATGCAGCCTTTACAAGTAACTTAAGTTCGGTCTCAGTTTACTCATCTACAAAGTAAGGACAGAAATATTTAACCTGCACAGCCATCTTGAGGATCAAATAAAGGTGGGAAGCACACAGCACGGCGTCTGCAATGCAGTTGATGTTCGATGAAGTAGCAGCTACTATTGGTATTTTCATCATCATCACCATCTTCGTTAGTCTATCAACCCCAAGCTGGATTTACAACATTCTTCTGACCCATGATTTGTCATTTAAGGAACATACGCTTACAACAAACACTGATTACCATAATTTTTCTTGAGAAGTAAACTTGAGCTCCTTCCCAAGGAAAAATCATTTAGACATTTTATTATGGAAAAGTCCACAAATACAGAAAAATAGAAGATATTATAATGAACTCCCGTGGACCCATCACTAAGCTTCACGAATTATCAATTCATGGCTACTCTTGTTGCATCCATATTCCCACCCACTCACCCCTCTTTCAGACAACCTGTATTTTTTAAGCAGATCCCAGACATTTCATTTGTAAATATTTCAATATCTATCTCTAAACAATAGAAACAATTAGAAACTGTTCATAATTTTAAAAGTATTTGTTACCTGCATGAAATGCCAACAGCAAGGCATAATTAGGAAATTATTTTCTCACATCTCTAATAATATTCCATGAAAGTCACTAACAAGTGTATGTATTAAAAACATAATAATAAGGGGCTGGCTCATGAGGCCACGTGGGAACTGTGGTATGCGTGATTTATTATAGCTACACAAAGTGAGTTATTTCATTCTTTTAGATATTTATGACACCGCTAAAACACTGAATACATCAACATCAGAATTAATCATGAATAATATTTAATTAGTGCTTGACAAGGATCAATTTGGCAACTCTTTTTGTTCTTTCTCCTTCCCCCAAATAGAAAAATAGTCATAAACTAAAGTGTTTTATTTTTTCCATCTGCTTCTGGTAAAGCGCATCCCTGAATTGCAAACTTAGTTGAGATCTCCTGAACTTTCATATACCCAGGTAATTAGACTCAGATGCTGTCCGGACTGAGATGATAAATCAAGTCTGTGTATGTAAGCAGAAAACAGACTGCTCACACCAAAGCGGGTGTTGCTGTTTTCTCACGGACCTGCCCACAGAGCAGACAGGCCGCACGTCTGAGCAAAGCAGAAAGAAGCTTCCGTGTAACTCTCATGTCAATGGACCCCTTCTCTCACCTCTACAGCCCCAAGAAAGCACTGATTATAGGCTGACCTCTTTATTTACAAAAGAAGAAAAATCTCTTGAGACACTCAACCAAAAATTCTGCCCAGAGCTATATTAGTAGGTACAAGGGGGAAGACTGAGGCACACACAGAAGGTACATGACCATGGCATCTTTCCAACCAGATTATTAACATCCAAAGCACTTGGTGGCCCCAAAGAACTTCTGTGGCACCCTGTATACTTCTCAGTCAGGGAGTTTTGTTCTCCTTCAGAGTGATTAGGAGAACTTTCAACCCATTGTTTCGTAACAACATACGCATTCATTTACTTTTTTTTTTTTTCAACGTTTATTTATTTTTGGGACAGAGAGAGACAGAGCATGAACGAGGGAGGGACAGAGAGAGAGAGGGAGACACAGAATCGGAAACAGGCTCCAGGCTCCGAGCCATCAGCCCAGAGCCTCACGCGGGGCTCGAACTCACGGACCGTGAGATCGTGACCTGGCTGAAGTCGGACGCTTAACCAACTGCGCCACCCAGGCGCCCCCGCATTCATTTACTTTTAACAGAACAGCAGTATTTGTTTCCGTTGACTTAGTATTTTAAATTGGGGAGCCAAAGTCTCCCGGGTTTTTGAAGATATCTGAAAGAAAGTGTTTAATGTTTGTTTTTAATTGAGGGTAGGGGTGGTGTCATTCTAACAGATCCCCTTTTCTTTATCTCTGACTCATATCAAGTAAAACTAGGGTTGAAATGCCTACTGGAGACAACACCCAGCATCCTAGAAGACTTGGAGAACGGGAACTCAGCTAACACGTGTTAGGTTCCATGTGCCAAGCACAGTACATCCTGTACCTAACCAAAGCCTCACAACAGCCCTGGGGGGACAGGATACGGTCATCAGCTTACGGAGGAGCACACAAAGGCTCGTGTGGTATATGAGGTTCCAGAGTTGATGAGCTAATACCTACGAGTTAGGAGTCTGAACTCGGGACTTTCTGACCCCACAGTCCAGATCTACACCATACAAACTGATCCCCTAAGATGGCTCTTCCATCTTCACAATTATAAAAACTGGTATTACTGAGCACTATGTGCTGCTAAGTGCTTTATATGAACCACCTCATTTATTCCTCACCCGTGTCATTGTTATTACCATATTACAGGTGAAAAAGTAAGGCTTAAAAAGGATATGTAAAGTGCCCACCATCACACAGGAAACTCAACTGACTGCAGGGCCCTTTCTCTTAACATTTTGCTACACCTACCTTAAAGGCAAACTGGACCACAATATTGATATTTTTAATTTTTTTAATGTTCATTTATTTTTGAGAAAGAGAGAGGGGGGAGAGGTAGAGAGAGAGGGCGACACAGAATACAAAGTGGGCTCCAGGCTCTGAGCTGTCAGCACGGAGCCTGATGCAGGGCTCGAACTCACGATCTGCAAGATCATGACCTGAACTGAAGTCGGACGCTTAACCGACTGAGCCACCCAGCCGCCCCCAATGATTTATGAGAGGTATGATACTTTGAAGTTCTGAGTTCCCATAGATTTGTAAATACTGCTGACTGCCTGGGCAGGTGCTCAATGAATTTCACACTGTGTAAGAACATAAAAAAGTAAGAATTCTAAGCCCTCCAACAGACAGACACACATGGACACACACATGCACACACACACACGTACACGCACAGCATATAGACACAAACAAAAATGGGTACAAACTAACAGTTGAATGATTTTCACAAGGGGGAGGAATAGTAAGAACTAGCCAGAGTTTATCATAAAAAAGCCAGGCTCTTACAAGATATGACTGAAATAAAAATTCTATCTGGTTCTACCCTCCCTGTGCCAGATGCTGAATTTCCCTCCTCCATAGCTTGGGTGATGAGGTCAGTGGATCGCGTTTCTGCTCCACTGACTTTTCCACACGCAACCTGATAGCTTCTGGAAACAAACCAACGATTGTGAGATCATTAAAGTATGTTATTTTAATTAAAGGTGGGTCCTATGTAGGGGGTGGGGGTGGGTAGTAAACTTGTTAGTGGTCAACCCAAGCACCAGGTGAGAATCTACTCACCGTGGCCAGTCTCACCATCCCTTCTTCCCAGTTGGCCTCCACATCACAGCCTGACTGGACCCAATTCTGCTCTGCACCCCCATCAAACTGAGGCAGCCCACCTAGGACCTCACATGTGATATTTTCCAGATAAGCCTTAAGAGGTGAAAAGTTAGTGCATTAAAGCAGTAATCACCACAAGAGCTAAGAGAGAGGCTTGAAATTCAATAGGGCTTTGAAAAAGCAAAGAAAAAAGAATGAAAGTCTAGGCTGCCAAAAAAATAAATTGGCATTGTTGTAAAATTGTGTTGCACAGCGAGAATACAAATATTATTCATGTTAAGGAAAGGGCTGACCTAAGATGTGATTTATTGGCTCTTCAAATACGGTACAGGAAGTAAACGGAAAAATTAGGGTGCAAGGTCACCGAGTAGGCAAGAGTCAACTTAAGGGTAAAGTTAAAAACTTTAGGAAGAGAGCACACAGTTCAGCTTGCCATATAAATTAAAATCTGTCCTTACTTTGAAGAAATGGGAGAAAATTGAATTTTAAGGTGGGTATGTTACTAAAGGCGTTTTCTTCTCAACATGCAAGAAAACAGGAATACTTGTTAGAGGGTAAGAAATGCCAAAGAGCTATTTCATAAAGAAACAGACAGGAGGTTGCTGCCATCCAAGAATCAACCCTGTTATCAGTCAGTAATGTAAACAAACAAGGGCCACAAGTAAAAGGGCTTTAGAGGCACTATCCTGAGCAAGAACAAGGAATACAGACCGAGTTTTGTTTTTAGGGATGTGTTGCTTCATTCTTTTATTAAAATAGTCTAAACTTGTTTGGACAGTTCCTAAACTTGTCAGTGGCCAGGGAGTGACAATTGAAACAGAAAGGAGTTTTCGACTGTGGAGCTTCAGGGATTCTGTTCTCTGGAGTCATCTTGCTCGCTCTCTCTCTCTGGCCATTCGGTTTTAAATAGAATTAGCATTAAATGTTGTCTTTGGTGGTGGTGGTGGTGGTGTTGTTAAGAGAATGTGAATGTTTCCCAAAGAGCCACTAGAGGGCAGAGCTTTGTGATGTTCCGAAATTAATAATTGCTAAACCTGCCCAGATCTCCTACTCCTCCTCCCCCCGCATTCCTCCTGATAGAAGAAAACTAGAGGCATGTATGGCAGGGCAGAGCTCAAGTATGGCTTGATACAGAGCAGTCCAGAAGGGGGCGCTCCAAGCTGAAAGGGATCTAGGTGGAGCCAAGGCTCAGAGACACCCAACCAATCTGCCCCACATCCTCCACTTTTTCTTAAACAAACCACACACTCCCCTCATGCGCCTGAAGCTACTTTCACTGCAGTCCTTCCCTTGACCAAGCCCCTGATGTTCATGTTACTATGATTTCATCTGCACAGAAAATACTGAGTGAGGGGCACCTGGCTATCTCAGTTGGTAGAGCATGAGACTCTTGGTCTCAAGGTCAGGAATTTAACCCCACAGCAGTGTGGAGCCTACTTTAAAAACTAAATAAATACTGGGGCGCTGAGTGGCTCAGTCAGTTAAGCGTCAGACTCTTGATTTCGGCTCAGGTCATGATCTCACGGTTCTTGAGTTCCAGCCCCACACTGTGGAGCCGCTTGGGATTCTCTCTCTCCCTCTCCCCCATGTGGTGTGCATGGTGTCTTCCTCTCTCTCTCTCTCTCTCTCAAAATAAATAAATAAACTATAAATAAATAAATAAATATATATATATATATATATATATTGGGTGAAAAGGCCAAAAAATCAGAAAAATCAACTCTGGGCCTAAAGCATCCCTTATTTTCAGCCCCCACTTAAAACTCTGTCTTCTGTTGGGCTGTTAGCCTGCAGCAACCAGAGTCAAAGTTGGAGGGAGCATCCTTAGAGCTGCTGTGATGTAGAGAAAAGGGGCCAGGAGAAATCCCCGGAGCAACTCTGAATCGGTGCAAGGCCACCACGGAGGGCTCCCACAAAACCCAGTCCCCTTGGCCTCTTAAGACGCTTTCTCAGGCTGGAAGACAGAGGAATGTTTTCATGGTGCCCCAAGTCCCTTCACGGCCCCTGTCCCCTGCCTGAGGACCTGAACACAAAGGCTAGAGCTAATTACATCATCATCACCCACCCCTACAGTAAGGGCCCTCGTTAACCCATATCCAGTGTGTCTAACAGAGAGAAATCTGATCTCAGCTAAGGGTGTGGGAAGAGGCAATGGGAATTTTCTTTCTTTCCAACTCTGAGTTAGAGTCCCATTAATAATTACTGCCATTATGAAAGCAGGTAGCTGGGCAACTTATTAACTGTCTTAGTAAGGAAAGAGCTCCAAAGGAAAGAGCGTGGCCTTTAAGGCTATGCTAGGGCTCTGGAATTATCAGTGGATTTCAACAGTAATTCAGGGCAGGCTCTTCTGCTTGCTAGCCATTTCCCCCATGCCCTACCCTCAACACACACACACACACACACACACACACACACACACGGAGAACTGTCAGACTCTCTGAGCTTTCCATCAGGGCGGAATAAGCCTTGGAATCCACCCACTCCTGGCTCTGGTGCTTACTACCTGTATGACCCTGGGCAAATCAGTGAGACTATCAAAAATCTACTTCGGTAGGAAGGCTGTGAAGATCAATGAGAAAATACATGTAGAAAAGGACTTAAAAACTCAAAAGTACAATCATAACCATCCCTCCCCCATTGTACACATAAAAGCAGCCCCCCCAGTGAAAGGATACACCATAGGCTATTTTGTTAAGTGACCACCTGGTGAGGGAACTGAAATAAGCTTTTTTTTACAAAAATGATATTTGTTACTCCTCCTAGTCTAACCGAAATCTGGGTTTAATGACCAATAACCAAACCATGTTCAAGCTCAAACTGCACAACATTTTCCTCTTTGCTGCCTCCAACAGACATTAACACCAACCTTGGTCTAATGCTGGCTGGTTTTTATTGTTGTTGCTGTTACTGTTTTAGGCCAAGTTCCCTGTTGGGATCTGCCAAGACGGAGTAAAGCCCCGGTGACCCCGTAGGGAGTGACCACAGGGCACTGGTTGGCTTCTGGTGGCTGAGAGTGCACCCCGTGGGGAGACGTCAGCAGGTTAGGCCACCACATGGCCAGGAAGGTGCAGGGCTGCATGAGCACAGCGGCTAACACTGGATAAACACACCATCAGTGCTCAGATGTAATACTTAACACAGAGCAAAGAGAGTCTTCAGAAAGAGCCCAGGGTAGTACTAGGTTTATTTAAGATTTCCCTTCAGGGCCATCCTTATAATAACGCAGGCAGCGGTTTCTGTAAAAGCCGGATTAGATCATCCTACCCTGCCTTTTAGAAGTTTCCACAACAGATGGAGGGACACAGCCTTAGAGGAAAGCCCAGCTCACATCCGTCTGCGTTCATTATTGGCTCTGTTCTCTGAAATGCTATATGTTATCTTGAGCCTGTTTGTTTTTATCTGTCAGAGTGGTTTATTGTTAGGGAAATGTGGTGTCAGCTGTCTCTTCCCCACCATCAAAGCCGCTTCATTAAAGTTAATAGTGTTTGACTTGCAGAGATCTCTTACCGAGGTAACCCAAGAAAGCTCCTGCTGGCTGTTATTTTTCTGGCAATAAAGGCACCAAACGGACGCAATAACTGCATGAATCTTTTAGGAAGAAGAAGAAATAAAAACCTACTGCATGACTCTATCTAGTAGCTGCTTAGTAAATGCACCTTGAATTCATGACGCTAATGCCACTCTTCGGTTTGGGACAGGGTAAAGACCTGAATGACCTTTGTCCTGAATCTGCCACACAAGGCTCTGTGGCCTGTGGCTTACCACTTCCCCTAGTACAAACTTCAATTTATTAATCTCAGAAGTAAAAGGCGTAGAGTATAAGGAAGCTTTGTCTTTAAATTGGGGAAGCCTTTGAACAAAAGTAATGTTGCAATGAAGCCTCATGTACAAAGCAGATAAAAGCAAACTTTTTCTAGCTAAGGGGGAGAAACCAGAAGTCCCACCCTCTCAGTATATCTACCTCCCTCCATACCCCCTTCATCTAAACCCATCCTCATCCCTCCCCCAGGGGTCCTGAGCAACTTCTGTAGGCTGCCACCCCCACCACAGACTGCCTAGGACGTCATCTGAAATCCACTAGCCTAGAAGGACTTATCTTTAAGGTCTTGTCTGCTCAGAGTCTGGATTCTGTGATTAAGTAACTGGAGTCAGACCACACAAGGACAGTTTCTAATTAATGTCATACATTCATGAAAGAGCCTCTGCTCAGTGCCGCACAACATGGAACAGTTTGGGTTTGGCTTCGTGTTCTGTCTCTCTACCTTGTGACCACTGCTTTCTATTGTGTGCTGTCAAGTCTCCCTTCCCCATTGGAGTGGTGGGTCTCCAGCAAGTTCCATCACCTCTGGGTCACTGTCACTTATTGCTAGTTAGTTCAGCTTCAAATGTCAATGTGACTCAATTTGATCCTCCTCACCTGCCTCCCCTGCAGGGCAGGCTGCATCTGGGAGTGTGACTCTTCAGCGTGCTTCCTCGCCCAATGGGCCACCCTCTTCTTTGGCCAGAAAACAAGCAAGAGAGCCGCACCCAACAGCCCTGCTCCATAGTGTACACCTGACCACAGTAAACTCGGGGATCCTTGCCACATCAACCCGGCAGTGAGCCCCACAGCATCACCCCATCCTTCTCCAGTCCTCTCCTCTGCTCATTAAGCCAGGGGACACATCTGCAAGGCTGCTACCCAAGCAGGAGTCCAATAGGGAAGCTAATGCCAGTTTCCCCTTCTTGCAAGCAAGAAGGAATTTCTCCCCTCATTTAATTTGTTGAAGCAATTACCCCCCAGCCTCTGCCTCTCCCTTGCATAAAGGGGAGAAAATTATGAACACCACTGCGCCAAAAGACTACAGCCAAGAAGACTCTCTCTCTCTCCCTTCGCGCCCCCCCCCCCCGCCCCATAACCTCCATAAAAGGCCCTCAGGATGACAGAAAAGGCTTGGGTCAATGACCAGAGGTAGGAGGACCAAGAAGGCTGCCCCACAGTAGGGGAGAGGAGAAGGGAGGGAATGGAGGGAAGGGCGGGGGCACGTTGTTATTGGCTTTCTTTAAAATGTTGCCTTTGCAACTACAGTTCTAGTTGCCAAATCCAATACCATGGAAAGAAATCCCACAAAACATCCTGTACACATGTAATACTAGGATATCTACCAGACTATATTTGTATTTATACATGCGGTTCAGACTTGGATGGGTACCAGCACGGTGCACCTGTGTAAAACTCTAAGGAATCCCAAACCACACATTTAGTTTTATTTTTTTGGCCCAAGTCTCTGAAGGAGAAAATAAAACTAGAGCAAAGAAAATCCTTCCTTCCTTCTTTCCTTCCTTCGCTCGCTCCTTCCTTCCTTCCTTCCTTCCTTCCTTCCTTCCTTCCTTTCTTCCTTCAAATCTGGTGTAACTCTTCCCTTACACCAGACAGGTGCTAGGCACTTGAGTGAGGCAATGGCAAATAAGACACATTCTCTGGGGGTGCCTGGGTGGCTCAGCCGGTTAAGCATCCCACTCATGATCTCGGCTCAGGTCATGATCTCACAGTTTGTGAGTTCGAGACCCACATCGGGCTCTGCGCTATCCTGCTTGAAATTCTGTCTCCCTTTTTCTCTGCCCCTCCCCTACTTGCTCTCTATCTGTGTGTGTGTGTGTGTGTGTGTGTGTGTGTGTGTGTGTGTGTGTCTCTCAAAATAAATAAATATTAAAAACAAAAAAACATGTTCTCTGCCTGGCCATGGTCACTCAAAACCACAGAAATAATTCCACTTGTATAACACTTTAGCATTACTTTTACAGAGGCTTTTATACCTAATAGCTCATTAGGATCTTCACATTAACCACAAAATAGCTTTGGTAGATATAGTCACTGTTTTACAATGGAGAAAATAGAAACACAGCAAGGTTAAGTGACCTGTCTAGCCCCAAAGCTAGTTAAGTGCATCTGACTTCCGGTCTCAGGTTCTTTCTGTTTGACCAAACTCTACCCAAACATATCCTGTGATTTCCTTACAACTAACACTACAATGACTATACATTCCAGATTTTCCAGGGTCCTTTCAATGTTAAATATTCTGTTCCTTTGTCTTCCAATTTTTGCTTGTCAGACCTCTTAAACTAGTTTTGAAAATATAGTCACTTATACCAATTTTAGGGTTGAAAAATATAGCTATCGTGGGCTTTTTTTAGTTTAAATGGATTGAAGTTAGATTTAGACTTTATAGCATTAAGGCTATGCAAGAGTCACAGTTTTTCAATCAAATCATCCTTTGGTGTAGAAAATTATTTCACTACACACATTATTTAAGCTATTCTGAAAACGACTCTGACATTCTTTTTATTAATCTTTTTCCTGTTTCAAATCCTTCCATCAGGCGTTTCTGTCAGGCTTCTGAAGGGTCCCATATGCACACTTCCAGTGCAGAAATGTGTTCTTTTTTGGTTCACTGGAATCTTTCAGAATGTCTGGTACTGAAACAGATTGGCTTTAATTAAAAGGCTATGATTTCTGTGAATTCCCATTAAGCTAGTGAAAGAAATCTGCATTTAAAAAATACAGTTAACACATTAAGACACAGTTGTACTGAAAAATGGTTCATGTTTTAAAACTACTTAAGCAGATGAAACTAAACCGCCTGTAATAAAAATATGCTCATTTTTAGTAAAATCCCTCACTTCTAAATAGAGGAGTTAGTTTAGTACATATGTGCCCAATTAGCCATAAAAACTCAACTAGACACGAACCATGCAATCCACCAATCTGCCTGTTGATGTTAAAACATAGATCCTATTAACAGGAATGTAATTTAAATGGTTAAAAAGTGATAAAGTGCATAACTATAATCTGATAGGGTCTGAAATATGATACTGCTATATACTGATGACAAATCAGTTTTGAATTATGACTCCAGCAAAGTTTGAAATAGCTCAAGCATGTTAATTAGTGATCCACAAATTTAAGAACTGCATTATGTTATGTTATATGGTATATTCAGTCAAAGCTCTTTGCCACGAGCAAAAGCATAACCTCTAACATTCAGAGAGAAAAGCCATGTAAATCTTTTTGAATTTTAGGTCCTGGATACCATAGAAACACCTGACATAACTTTCCCTCACTCAACTTACTTATCCTTAAAATGTGACATAATTCAAGATAGGTTCTCAAGGAACAGTATTTCAGAGGACCCATGAAGTTCAGAGAAGTTCACTAGTTACTGGGGAAATGCACAAAGAGCAATCAATATAATCACTTCTTTCCACATCAGTGACCCTCAGACTATGTAGGGACACTCCCACATAGGCAGGGGAAAGCTGGTGATAACCAAGAACTGGGAGGAAGATATCTGAATCATTTATTATTAGCTTTATTAGAGATAAATGTGAGCTGATGTACCTTACTTTTTATTATAACACCTTATACATTTATGGGATGGGCTTGAGCCTACCAAGAAGATCCTGATGGCTCACCAATGAATGGGTGACCTTGTTTGAGAATCACTGAACTAGGTGCTTATAATATTAAAGGCTGGATTTCTTTGATAAACATTTATAAATAAAATAAAATAGATTATTTTGGAAGACAAGCTAAACTCCCATCATCTAATTTAATTCTCTCATATTTTTTTGAAGTTTATTTATTTATTTTGAGAAAAAGAGAAAGTGAGTGAGGGAGGGACAGAGAGAGCAGGAGGGAGAGAATCCCAAGCAGGCTCTGTGCCTGAACCCCATGCAGTGCTTGAACCCACAAATCATGAGATCATGGCCTGAGCCAAAACCAAGAGTTGGACGCTTAACCGACTGAGCCACCCAGGCTCCCCAACTGTCTCATCTTTTTAATTGGCCATAAAGCAGTTGCACTGCAGTCCCTTGATCATGCAATTCCAGCTATCTCCCATCCTTAGAATCAGCTCCTCAGGTCTAATCCAGCCCTTGTTTGCTCTACTTCAGCAAATTCCCTCTGTTTTAATATTCACTGGAAGAAACCATTCTCGAAATACCATGCCACCATCACAAATTTAGATAATGGCTAGGAATAGTATGCCCTGCCAGGGGACCTGGGCCCTGTCAAAATTACCAGATGAGATGAATAATGTTCTAACCGGTGTCCCTAAAATAACAAGTTTCTTGGAGGAAAGGGAGGAAATGAGTCAGCAAACACTGGTAAATCAATCTATTTAGCTCATGTATGAACCATTGGGTAGGAAGACCTCCATTCAGAGTTCACGAAAGTTACCGTGGCTTTATATCAGTAATAAACCTGTGAAATTCAAGAAAGAGATCCCCTCATTGCTGCCTTCCTAACTAAGGTTTTCATTTCTCCTTTCCATTTGCTGCTGCACCTCTCTAGAGTGGCACTGTATCTTGCCTGGACTATTGCAGTAGCCTCTTGGCTGGCCACTCCACCATGAGCCTCTCATCTTTCACGCTGCTGAAAAAGTGAATCTTCTAAAAGCCCCCCCTCTGATAAAATTACTCTCCTGATCAAAACTCTTGAATCATTGGTTACCAATGCCTGTCGACAGAATTAAGGTCACATTCCTTAGCCTGGGATTCAAGGCACTAGCCTCTTTTCAATGTTGTTTCCCACTTCACTCCAGGCAATCTGCAAGGCCCAGTCCTCTCTGTACAGACTCTCCTGCATTTGTTCCTGCGGCTCCCCCACATAGTATACTATCCCCTGCCCCATTCCATCTCCTTATAACCCCTCTGAGTTGAAATCTTTCCCATGTGTAAAGCCTAAAAGAGAGAAATTCCATCTTTGCTATAAAAAGTGCAAAGAGAAGTGCCTGGCTTAAAAACTCAATACATGTTTTCCGTTATTACTGTTGTTGCTGCTGCCATCGTGTGCCATGAAGTCTTTAATCTTCACAGATGGACTAACCCCTTGCTCCTAAGGGGGTTTTAAATGTAGCTCTCCTATGAGATACCTAATTACTTTTTATGTCCTCCCATAGTTACTTAATTATACATTTCATCTCCTCTTATGGACTGTGAGCTTCTAAAACAGATCTTATTTCATTCACCTTTGTATCTTCCATGTCAGAATACAAGGCCTACGCACAACTCTTCAAAGAAAAATGTTAAATATCGTATCATGCCACAAGGGGGCATGGTTGAGCTACTCAACCAGTCAGTTGAGTTACCAGTCAGTAATAAATTAGGTTTTAGAATTGAGAGGCTTTTTTCTCTTGAAAGTCTATTTGTAAATCTGTTTAAAGTAAATATATACGCATTAAGTATGATTACAAATCTATTCATGTTGACAGGGAAAGATAGCTATGATATAGTGAATTTTAAAAAGCAATAAGCAAAATAGAATACATATGATCCAATTTTTATATAACATCTAATCTTAAATATATGTGAGAGAAATAAAAGTCAGGAAGAATACTCACCAAAATGTTAATAGCTGTTATCTCTGGGGTGGGAGGGGAACAGAGAATGGGAATATGGAGGTCTTATTTTCTATTCTGTATCTTTCTGGATTTTTTTTTAATTTTTTTTTCAACGTTTTTTATTTATTTTTGGGACAGAGAGAGACAGAGCATGAACGGGGGAGGGGCAGAGAGAGAGGGAGACACAGAATCGGAAACAGGCTCCAGGCTCCGAGCCATCAGCCCAGAGCCTGACGCGGGGCTCGAACTCACGGACCGCGAGATCGTGACCTGGTGGAAGTCGGACGCTTAACCGACTGCGCCACCCAGGCGCCCCACTGGATTTTTAAAATAACCGATAATACATATTAATTTTAAAATCAAAAATACATAAATAAGCCATTTACTTTAGGAAATCTCAAAGCAAAGTGTTTATTTCTCTTGTTACCTCATCTCCAGTCCCATACTTGACATATTTAAAAGTAAATACTTCGGGAATTTTCTGATAAATTACAGCAAAGAATCCCAAACTCTAGTGGTACAAGGTGCCCTTAGCGTCTCAGTAATTTTTATGGCACCCCTTGGATGAAAGAAATACTTAACAGTTTCATTTAATAAGTGTTAAAGTCCAAACAATTTACTAAGTATTTATGTCCTAACAACTGAGTGGCCATTTGAAAGAATAACACACGTAAATTGAAGAAAAAGCAGATTTTCTTTCTTAAATGGTCACAATTACTTCTTAATGGATGGTGTACACCTATTGGGCACTGTGTGACTTCTGACACTTTGGAATCAGATTGGAAACTGCTGCTCCCATCTCCTACTCTACTCTGATTTTCATCAGGCACTCAGTTTTTATCACAGCTGCACCAAAAACCCAGCTTCACAAAGATATGACACCATTGGAAGGAACGTAGCACAACCTCATGTTAAAACTATGAGCACCTCGAGCAAGCAGTTCTAGGGCATCCCACAAATGTCAAGTACAGTTGTGTTTCCCTTAAAAATTTAATATATCTCATGGTACCCTGCAAGTTTACTGCAGCACCCCAAGGCATCAAGGCATACAATGCGGGAACCAGTAAATTCAAAAGATAAAACTGATTCCCTATAAGGCTGGCAGAGGAAGAGAAACTCATTAAACTAAACTTGAAATTATTCCAACCTAATAACTCAGTCAAAACTATTTTGTTTTCTCTAAATCTAAGTCCTCAGGGAAGGAGAAAGGGTGGTGTGGGAAGCTGGGCTGAGCTCTGGACTCTGGTGGTCTCTCCCTGTCTCCACATTGCACCAAAGTCCTCTGCTAGTGTTGCCCCTACTCAAAACTAAGAAACAATAGCGGCCTCCAAAGCAGCATGTTCCTGGGCAACAGCTGAATTCTTGACCATGGTGTCTAGGCCTGGATCTCAAGCCAACCTACTACTCTCTGCTCCCTCCCCACCACCCCCCCCACCACCCCCCCCACCACCCCCCCCCCACCCCTAAAGCTTTAGGCTTTGCAAGGATGTAGGAAAGCACAGCAAAGCCCCAATACTTATCTCTCAACTGCAGAGTTAGCGCCCGTCCATCCCGTGGGCTCCTGGGACCAAGCCAAGCCCCCCAGTCAAGTACAGAACTGTTGCTATCCAAATCCACTTGAAGTCTGGGTTAGAGAGTATTTTTTTCTCTAAAGTTTAATGAACTCAATTTCACATCTTGATTTAGTGAGATGGTTTGTCATTTTCTATTATCAACTCAAATATAACTAAAACAAACTTGAAAGGCATCTCCAACTTGTATGGAAATCCCATGCAGGGACTACTTTAAGAACTGAATCAAGATCACAGAGAAGTGGAAACAACACAAAGGTCCATAGGCACATAAATGGATAAAAAAAATACAGTCTGTCCATACAATGGCGTATTATTTAGCCTTAAAAGTAAAAGAAATTCTGACCCATGCTACAATGTAGATGAATTTTGAAGACATTATGCTAAGTGAAGTAAGCTAGCCACATAAAAGTGTATGATTCCACTTATATGAGGCCCCTAGAGTAGTCAAATTCATAAAGAGAAAATAGAATGGTGGTCACCAGGGGTGGGTGGGGAGTGAGGAATATGGAGTCACTGTTTAGTGAGTATGGGGTTTCAGTTTGGGGAGTTGGAAAAGTTCTGGAGATGGATGGTGGTAATAGCTGCTCAATAATGTGAACATGCTGCACGTCACTGAATTGTATACTTAAAAGCTGAAATGCTAATTTTACATTATGTATATAATTTCATTATTTTTTAATCACAGCAATGACTTTCCAGTAAGGGAAGTCTTTGATTTAACTGGAATCATGTCCTTCAATGTCACTTGGAACAGCTTGCAGCAGACCTCGACATGAGTCAATTCGGATGATCTGGTATAAAATGCCTACATGATGTCTCAAAACCCAAGGACCTGTTCCAAAGGAAACCATGTACAAGCAAGAGCTGTAGCAGAGTACCAATATCAGAAAAGAGCTTCCACCTCCTCCAAGCCTTCAGAAGGAAGAGCGAAGTATTCCCAAGAAAATTCAAAATTTCCCCACGATTTCCCAACCTTACAGGCAGGAGTGTGAAATTCTCACTCGTTTTTTCTTCAAAGCTTATAATACACTTTCCCTATGCTATAAATTAGAGGCATGATGAAATAGGACCTACAAAAACTGCTTGAAGAGATAGGCAAATGCAAACTCACCTGGGTTCCAGAGCACAGTGTCCTTCCTGGATGATGTTTCCTTGCTGTAATGTAGGACTAGGGTTGTTAAAGGTCCAAGGCACTAGGCTTGCTTCTTACTTGAAGCTTAGGGAGGAGGAGAGGGGGTTTCTGTGGACAACCTGGGAAATGCCGTATGATACATTCTCTCTAAAGGCTCAGAAAAGTCCTATAGAATAGAAATTTGAATTCCTCAGATCTTCACCCATTCATCATTTTTAAAATATGCCTAGCTCCTCCCCCTCTTGACTTCTCTATTTTGTAAGTGGCATCCAATCTCAAATGGTTAGTCTTTTTTACCTCTCCTTCTGTCCACACATTCCATCAGTCATCAAACTATAAATTTAGCTCCAGCCATACCTCTTCCATCACCCTTTTTTTCCTTGTCCCCTGCCATCATACTAGTTTAAATCCTTATGACTATCCCAATAGCCTACTCCCTGGCCTTCATATCTCTGTTTTCTTTCCTCTTAACAGCAAGTATCAGAAGAATGTTCCAGATCACAGTACTAAGCCTATCACAACTATGCTTAGAAACCTTCGGTGGCTCCCCATTTACCTACCCCTTAGTCTGGCATGTGAAATTCTTTCAACCTGCCCTCCTATAGGCGTCCCCACTACAGAGAACCTATCACTATAGTCAACTATTTTCCATTCCCTGAATGGACCTCAAGGTTTGCTATCACACCCTGCCTCCCTCCACTGCCATTTGTTCATCCTCAATCAGGTTTGAGCCTCCCTCCTTTCCCCCTTGTCTTTTCCAACTTTGAAGTTCAGCTCAAATGCTGAGACTTTGTGAAATCATTGATATTTTCCTTGAATTCTCCCAAACACCTTGATTATAGGAATCTCATAGTTCATAATACACTCAGCTTGGTATAGTATCATAAGTTCCAAAATGGTCAATAGTACAGTTGACCCTTGAGCAATACAGGAATTAGGGGTTCCAGCCTGTGAAGTCAAAATTCCATGTAAGCTTTACTGATAACATACAAACACCAGATTTTGTCAATGAACACATATTTTGTATGTTATGTTATATATATATATATATATATATATATATATATATATATATATATATGTATATATTATATATTATGTTCTTACAGTAAGGCAAGTAGAGAGAAAACATTATTAAAGAAGGGAAAATACATTTACAGCTCTGTATTATATTTACCGAAAAATATCCACATATATGTGAACCCACACAGTTCAAACCCCTATAGTTCAAAAGTCAACTATATATTAATGTATTACATACTGAAGGACTACAAACAACTTTGAATATCAAACTGTTCTATCATCTCTTAGTTTTCCTAAGTGCATAACACAATGCTTCATACATAAAAGCATTTAAAAAATGTTGAATAACAATTTAACACACACCATCAAATTCCTAAACCTCAGTTATACCCTTAAGCCAGTGATAGTCAATTTTCTTTTTTTCTTTCTTGCATCCCAGACCTTTTTTCTAATGAAATCTTTAAAAAAAATTTTTTTTTAAGTTTATTTATTTTTGAGACAGAGAGAGACAGAGCATGAACAGGGGAGGGTCAGAGAGAGCAGGAGACACAGAATCGGAAGCAGGCTCCAGGCTCTGAGCCATCAGCCCAGAGCCCAACGCGGGGCTCGAACCCACGGACCGCGAGATCGTGACCTGAGCCGAAGTCGGACGCTTAACCGACTGAGCCACCCAGGCTCCCCCTAATGAAATCTTAGATGGAATCCCAATATATGTTTTATAAAGATTTTATATGTGTTCTATATACAGAGTAAAGCACATATAAGTGACATCTCATTTTGTATACATTTATTTTAAATTAAAATGTATAACATTTCTTATTATTAAGTGAACTATGAGAATAGGAGGCTGTTTCAATGAATATAAAATTTTAAGTAGAGGGTCAGGAGCAGCCATTTGCAGTCAGCTATTTCTGTATCCAGCTTATTTCTGGTTTCACATGACTCTGAAAATTCTGACAGCTAAGCCTCAGTGTGCAATTTTATGTGAGTGGACATAGGCAGAGTAATGAATTCCATTTTTTTAAAGCTCTGATACAACCTGCTATATCTGTGACACGTTAAGAAAGCCATACACAGGAACTAAGAACCCAGACTCGATTTAAATCCTGGCTTTCCTATTTAACAGTGCAGACTTGGGGCACCTGGGTGGCTCTGTCAGTTAAGCATCTGACTTCAGCTCAGGTCATGATCTCATGGTTCATGGGTTTGAGGCCCACATTGGGCTCTATGCTGACGGCTCAGAGCCCGGAGCCTGCTTTGGATCCTGTACCTACCCCTCTCCCTCTCCTACTTGTGCTCTCTCTCTCTCTCTCTCTCTCAAAGACAGAAATAAATATTTAAAAAAAAAATTTTAACGGTGCAGACCTTAAGCAAGTTATTCAGCCTCAGATCTACAAACTGGAAATAATATAGTTCTTCCCTCATAAGGTTGTTCAAGAGTAAGATAGGTTGTACAAATTAATGCTGCAATAGTCTTCAGTGTGTTAAAATGCAGTACAGGATACACTGAATTTTTAATGTTTTATATATTGAACAGTTATTAAAGCATTTATATGTGTAAAGTATAAAGAATAGCAGTATAACAAAACCTATGTACCCACCCAGGTTAAGAAAATGACAATTACAATTTATATGCCCCTCCCTGATTCCATTCCTTGTCCATTCCCCATGAAGGAACTGTTACCTTCTCCATATTTTATCTTTAATTTTTGTTTAGCACTAACCCTATGACTATGCACCAGGTTCTGTTCTATGTACTTTCCAAAACGTCCACATCTCGACCTCCCAACAACCCCACGAAGTGGAGAACATTATTATCTGCATCCTGCAGATGCGCAGTGTGGCACAGGGAAGTATGACAGTGTGCTCACAGTTTATAAGTGGAACTGCCAGGATTTGAACCCAGGCAGTGAGCCTCCAGAGTCTACATTCTTGGACACACTCAGGCTTGAAACACAGCGCTAAGGGCATTCTCATCCTTCGTACTTGAACGAACACTTACTAAATACCCACCACGTGCCAGGCACCATGCTCAGCACTGAGGAACTTAAGAAGCTTCTCGCTCTGGCACCCGACAGTTCCCAGAACATTGGTTCCTCCCACAGCTGCGGGTTCCAGCTCTGCCCATTCAACATGCAGGCCCTCGCTAGGCAGCCTGTAAGCCCCTGGGAGCCGCATGGGGCCTTGAGGAAAGGCAAGCAGGCCCAGCCACTTCACCTTGGTGTTGGCCCGGTGGTTCTCTACAACAATCAATCCCCAAGGAACCACGGGAAATTCCGAACTTTCTGCCCCCGCTCCCAGCCTCTTCCTCATCAAGGCTTCCTCTGAGAAGTGAACCACGTAGGAAACTGCAGGAATCCACGGCCTTTGCCAGCAAGCAGGCCCGCTGCAGCCTTGTAGCCCAGCCCACAAGGAAAGACCTCTGCTTTAGCGCATGTCACCCCCCTAATTATTCCCTGTGCCTGGAGTCCAACAATAACAGAGCATCTTTCATGAGCCGCTCCCACCACGAACCTTGGAGCCTCATGCCTACAGCCAAGCACTGGGAAGTGCTAAAGGGTCAGGGGGGTTGTGCGGCCAGCAGTCCCAGGCCTCTGGGGGAGAATCCCAGCCACTCTCTAGTCCAAAATCCAGCCCCAGAAAAACTGCCTGAGGCCCCATCTGCCTCCAGGGCCCACTTCCTGGGGCTGGCCTGGGTGGGGCCCCAAGAAGGGCCAGCAGATCAGAAAGCAGCTGCACCCAAGTCACCAAGGGGAAAAAGGGGTGGGGAACAGGAGGCTAAAGATGTTTCCTCCAGGGTCACATTTCAGCAAGTGCTCCCAAGGCTACACTATACTACAAAGATTGGGTTTTCAGTAAATTTAGTCACTAAATACCAGTCCTGGCAGACTCTGGGAGTGGGGGATATGGCTCTGGGATAGAACAGCAAGTAAAACAGCAATGTCCCCTACATTACCGAGGTGAGGGGCCAGGAATAATCAGTTAATAATTTCAGATCGTGGTTAGTGCTTTGAAAAACACAAAATATCCTTGTCCAAGCATGTGGGTGGGCACGTAAATGGATATGAGCTAAGATCTAAATAAGGAGGAGCTAGCAAAGCAAAGGCAAGGGAAAAGCATTCCAGGCAGAGAGAACAGAAGTGCAAGACCCTGAGGCCTCTGATTAAATACTCATTAGGGGGTTAAAAAAAATGATGAAAAACTAGTGCTTTCAAAATTCTAGTACAGGGTAGTTATTTCCTTAAGAGTATAAAGATCAAAGAACTATGGTGGAAGAAAAAAATTGTCCCTGGCTTTAAATGAAGACGCAAAAAGAATGTGTGTGAAAATATATTTACATTTATGTGTCTCACAAGGATCTTTTTAAAAAGCCTTTCATGTCTATCCTTTAAACTTTTGTAATATAGGTTGAAAGCATGATACAATCTTTAACTTCCAGCTCGTGCACTGAAAGATCTTTCTCCTAGAACTAATGAAGACATCCGTTCTGTCGGGATGTAATCTACCTCCCTTGTTCCAGAATTTGAAGTAAGAATGCCATGTACCCCTAATTGCAACTATGTAAAAAAAAAAAAAAAAAATACGTGTGCGCATGGATTAAGCCGGTGGGAGTACAGGAAGGGGTGGCGGTTGTTTTTCAAAATTCCTGTTTTGTTATTAAAACTGGGAAGAAAAGAATACATTGTGCATAACTGTGCAATCTTCCTGTCTTCAGTGTTAATAAATGTGGTTTTTACTGCTGTTAATATCCCATTTCCAACATCACTACCACTTACATCCTCTCCCAACTACAAATAGAGTTGAAAAGTGCACGAGGTATTCACAAACCCTTGTAACAGTTGAGTGCGTCTGCTCACGTGCAACCCATGTGCACCCGTCTTTCTCTCTGTGGACGGAATTTCTTGGGGATCCTTCGGGCCCCTAGCCATATTTCTCCCTAGGCTCTTATTAAAACCAGGTGTGCAGGAGGCGGGCGTTTTGGACAGAAAAGGCATCGCTTGGCCCAAAACTCCCCCTTCCGGTGTGTTTTCTAGAAGGGATTCGTGAGCTGAGCAAAGAGAAAGCGGGCAGCTCGTCCTGGCCGGGCAAACGGGGCGTACTTGTCAAGGAAGACACGCAGCCTGTCTGTGCCAGGGCCAAGCGTGTAAGGGCAAGAAGTGAGGCCGGGGTCGGGGGACGCTGCGCCCCGGCCCCAGGAGTGTGGTCCGCGCGCTGGGGAAGCCTCCGAACCACAGCTCGCCCCGCGGCGGAAGAGAAGGCGCAGAAGAGCAGCCGCAAAGCCGCCTCGGATCTGAGCTTGAAAGCCGGGAGCGCGGAGGAGCGGGAGGAGCCGCAGATCTCGCTCGCCGCCGGCTTCCGGAACGTCCGCGGGGCACCTGGCGCTTACCGTGGGCGGCCGATGGCGCTCGCGTCTCCAGGGAGCGGGTGGGCCCGGCGCGGGGCGCGGGGCGCGGCGGCCCGAACGCTCAGTGCGCCCGCCAAGCACGCGGCAGCCCGGCGCCCGGATTCTGAGCTGCGGTCGGGAGACTCGGGGCTGCGCGGCGCGGGCCTCTCAGCCCGCGACCTTCGACCCGCCGTCGGGACTGGGCCGGCGAGGACCGCGCCCCCTCTCAAGCGCGCAGTGAAAGTCCTGGGAGACTTTCACCCCTCTCGGCCTGAACCCCGACTCCCGGCCCAGCCCGTGAGGGGGTGGGCGTTCGGCTATTTGTGCGGGTCAGAGATCCGAGCGTGGGCGCCTTAATCAGACTCTAGAGCTACTCAAAGTAGAGACCGCGGGCCTAAAAGAAAGAAACAAAGGGGAGCGTTATTAGGTTACAAGCAGTTAAGGGGCAGAGAACAGGGACTCCCAAAACTATGGTTCCAAATTTTGAGCGGCCATTTCCTCTTCCTGGGACCAAAGGGCAAGCCGACTTGTTTTTTCCTTTTCTCTAATTACTGTTTTTAAAAGCCCTTTCCGAGGCTCTGTGTAGCTTCCAGCCCGACAGCTTTGCTGTCTAAAGGGGTTGCATGAATTTTCAGTAACCCCAGGAAACAGTCGGTCACACGGTTAGAAGGCCTAACTTCCCAAACGTTTGCCCGCACACTCAGCTCCATGAAAACCACTCCAAACTGGACCACCAACGTGCCTTCTGGCCTTGATGCCCTGTTTGATGGGGAAAAGTTTTCTCAGCCTCACCGCCCCCCCCACCCCCCCCCACCCCCGCCCCGAGATCCTGTGACAGCTAACAAGAGAATTCTAGAGATGTTTTCAGATTCAAGCGACCCTAGTAATTCCTGGCGAAACATTATCTAAAGCCAATTTGTCAAATCGTGGTCCAGGGACTACCTGGATCAGATTTCCAGAGATCCTCACTACAGATTCAGTATTTAGGGCCTACGTTATAGCTGACCAGTTAGATTAAGAATGATGAGGCCCAGGAATCTGCATTTTAACAAGCTTGTCTTGTGAGATTTCTGCTCATTAAGGCTTGAGAATTAATAGATTTGGCCCTTTATTTGACATTTCTGAAATGATGCTTGTTTCTTCCATCTGGAGGCCTCCCTCAAAATTCTCAACAGTGTTAAACATTCTTTTTTTGTTGAGTGTAGGCTACAAAGTTTGGCTTCCAAACAAACTGTGCCTTAATTCGTGGATTTGTTTAAATAAAATTATTCGAAAGGCATTACTTCCCACCGTATAGGCCCCTGAGCACATCCTGATGATAAAAAAGTAGGTGGGTTATGCTGCGTGCCTTCGACTAACGTTGGACTATTTGTCATCCTGAGCCAGACATCCTCCTGCATTGCTGCTACTGACTTAATGTTTGTGTCTCCCCAAATTCATATTGAGACCTCATCCCCACTCTGATGGTATTTGGAGGTGGGGCATTTGGGAGGTGATCAGGTCATGAAGGCAGAACCTAATGGGATTAGTGACTTTATAAAAAGAGGCTGCAGAAAGCTTCTTACCCCTCCCACCATGTGAAGACACAGCTAATAAATGACCCTCTGAACCAGGAAATGGGCTCTCACCGGACACCAAATCAAGTGCCTTGATATCCTAGCCTCCAGAACTGTGTGAAATCTCTGTTGTTTATAAGCCACTGAGTCTATGGTATTCTGTTATAGCAAGCCCACATGGACTAAGACACCTGCCGGTTTTTCTTCTGCTTCACTCAGGCCTCAATGAGCACAGCTTTCCTGGGTAAAACAGGAGCTGAGTCTGTGATTGTGGTGGTTTCCAAACTGAACTGGACCACAAAATCAGCTGTGGAGCTTTTTAAACTGACCCACACAGAATGTCAGCAATCCCAAACATATTTGTATGCAGAAAGTTTATAATTTCACAAAGCACCTCAAGGGATTAATGACCTGTCAAAAGTGGTACTGTCATAAGGAGCAGTGAATTGAATTTGAGGAAATAATTAAGGGTGTAGACAGAATTTTTGCAACAAAAACATTTAACACGTTCCTGCTTATAAAGAATTTGTTGTAGGGTTTTTTTTAAGTTTCATTTATTTATTTTTGAGAGAGAGAGTGCGTGTGTGTGTGCGTGTGTGTGTGTGTGTGCAGAAGGGGCAGAGAGACTAGGAGACAGAATCCCAAGCAGGCTCTGTGCCACCAGCACAGAGATGCAAGATCATGACCTGAGCCTAAATCAAGAGTCAATCACTGCCTGACTGACCCACCTAGGCACCCCAAGAATTTGGAAATAACCTAAATTTGCCCAGCAGTAAAAACTTGATTAAATAAATAATGGCACATTTATATGAAGGAATACAAGACGTCTATTAACATAGTTCAGAGAATATTTATTGACCTGGAAAGATGTTCTTGGTGAGTAAAGTGAAAACAGCAGCATGAACAATTGCTCCCTTCTTGTTTAAAAAAAAAAAAAAGTCTAGTGGCACTGACAGAAGACCCACGAAAGCAACTTCTAAATGAGTGATACGAACACCAAAAGAGAATCCCAGTTTGAGGTACAGAACTGGGAAACAGACCAGAAAACAGAGCTTTGGTTGGAAATCTGTTGAAGAGTAATTAGATATCCTCTCCAGGTCATTATAGCCGGGTTACTGTCCTCCGCGGCAGCAGAAACACTGAAGGCTTACTTTCTAGAAAGGGAAAGTGCATTAAAAAACAAGAGGATGAAATTAAAATGTAAATACTGCCCAAACCCTCTTTCCCAGCAGGCTGGAAGCCTGATATACATCCTCCAGAGAGGAGATTGCAAGATTTCTTCTCTGTGACATGAACGGCTCCTGATCAGATCCAGTAAAACTGCTTTGTGGTAAGGGTCGCCTGGGTGGCTCAGTCTGTTGAGCGACCAACTTCAGCTCAGGTCATGATCTCACAGTTTGTGAGTTTGAGCCCCGCATTGGGCTCTGTGCTGACAGCTCAGAGCCTGGAGCCTGCTTCGAATTCTGTATCTCCCTCTCTCCTCCTCCCCCATTCATACTCTGTCTCTCTCTCTCCTTCAAAAAATAAATAAAAACATTAAAAAAAAAAAACTGCTTCGTGGTGAAACCCACAGTTGACAAACCCCATCCACACACACAGAGCTTCTAATCAGTGTTTTTCTGCCTACTTGGCAGATACCAAGAATCACCAGATGTTAGAAGGAAGATTCTAATATTAAAGATGTGGTAAGAACAAACAGAGAAAATGAAGACTATAAAAGGAGCAGGGGAAAAGTGGTTTTTTAATTACAATCCTCAGAGAGGTAAAAGAAGATATGAATCTATCGAACAAGAACAGGCTATTTTTAAAAAAAGGACATAAGAACGAGGCAGAGCTCTTCAACATTAAATATATGAAAATAAAAGGCATAAAAGATATAGGTGAAAATACATGGGAAAAAAGGAAAGACTGGATCATTAAATACGTAATTGTTTCATTAATCAATGGGATCTCCCCAAATTGAATGACATGAGTTTCCTGACTGAAAAAATCTCTTGAGTGCTCAGGAAAAAATGATTTAAAATGAGCCTACACTAAAGAACATCATTATGAAATTTCAGAATAGTGGTACAAATAGACTTTTAGCCACTTCTAAAGAAAAAGAAAATGAGTGACCTAGAAAGGATCAAGAATCAAAACAGCTTCAGACTCCTTGACAGCACTACAAGTTGGAAGGCAGTGGTAGCTGATATTCAGGGTAGACTTTAACTCTACTAAAGTAAGTGCTTTACAGTTCATCCTTACAAAAGCCCTATGACATAGGTACTATGACGATCTCCATTTTACAGGTGAGAAATCTGAGGTACAAGGGAGCAAAGTACACATTTGCCCGAATAGCACAGTTAATAAATGGTAAGAGCTGGGATTGGAACCAGGCAGTCTGGCTCCAGAGTCCATGATCTAATTGGTATATCATACTGAAACAGTGCTTTCAAAATTAGAAGGGAAAAGTACAACGAGCACAAATGTATATATCCAGCCAAATTATCAATCAGTGAGAAATAAAGACATTTTTTAAACTTTTTTTTTTTTTTTTTTTTTTTTTTTTACAAGCGAGAAAGTGCAAGTTGGGGAGTGGAGCAGAGAGAGAGAGAATCTTATGCAGGCTCCACACTCAGCAAGGAGCCCCATGCAGGGCCCGCTCCCATAACCCTGGGATCACGACCTGAGCCGAAACCAAGAGTCAGACACTCAACTGACTGAGTCACCCAGGCACCCCACAGACATTTTTAGATATGCATGTTCTCAAGAAATATACCTTTCATATACACTTTCTTAAGGACAAGTATTCTGTTTCCACTTAAATGACTAGAATAGTCAAACGCATAGAGACAGAAAGTAGAACATTGGTTGCCAGGGTGTGTGGGGAGGTGAGAACAGGAATTGTTGCTTAATGGGTACAGAGTGTCAGTTTGGGGAGATGAAAAGAGTTCTGGAGATGGACAGTGGTGATGGTTTCACAATGTCAATATACTTAATCCCACTGAACTTTACACTTATACATGGTTAGAATGATAAATTTTATGCTGTGTTTCCCAAAAGAAAAAAAAAGTACTAAAGGAGAAGGTATGCCACCAAAATGAGGGAGTAGAGCAAGAAAGAGGAAAGCTGGGATACAGGAAGCAAGAAACCTAACTCAAGAGTAAGGTAAAAGGATCCCCAGGATAACGATAGGGTGTCCTCAGATAGCAGCTCTGCAGTAGGCACAGAGAACAACCATTCTAGAACCCCAAGCAGGTCACAAGGTTCTGGGTGTGATGTCTCCCAAAAGATGAATTGATGAAAGACATAGTGTTTTTTTGAACTTATTGAGAAGGTATGTAGCCAACTGGGAGAGAATTTGAGGCTAAATTAATAATGATGTGAAAACCTAAGCAAACAAACAAAGAAGATGATCATTATTTGGGGGGAAACTTCAAGTTGGGACAGAAATCAAAAAAAAAATCTCAGAACTCCTTTGTACTGCATGGCTCGGCAGTGAATGGCATGTATCTCGTCAAGACAATGTGACCACTAAACATTGATGGAACCAAAATCATGATGGAATTACACTGAGAAGGTGGGTGGTGTGTACCAGCTGGGGGGGCAGGGGTGGGCAGTGCAAATGATTGTGAAAGCTAAATTCTTATATGCTTTAATGGAAGTCAGTAGATAATGCCGAAAAGAGGGGCGCCTGGGTGGCGCAGTTGGTTAAGCGTCCGACTTCAGCCAGGTCACGATCTCGCGGTCCGTGAGTTCGAGCCCCGCGTCAGGCTCTGGGCTGATGGCTCGGAGCCTGGAGCCTGTTTCCGATTCTGTGTCTCCCTCTCTCTCTGCCCCTCCCCTGTTCATGCTCTGTCTCTCTCTGTCCCAAAAATAAATAAAAAACGTTGAAAAAAAATTAAAAAAAAAAGATAATGCCGAAAACAGAAAAATCAAGAAGTGGCTTAGACACATGTGTTAAGTACCCAAATAAACAACTAAAAAATTTAAATGCAACATCTTTTTAAAATTGAGGAGGCAGAGGGGTGCCTGGGTGGCTCGGTGGTTAAGTATCCAAGCTTGGCTTATGTTCCCGGTTCAGAATCTCACGGTTCATGGGTTTAAGCATCGTGTGGGGCTCTGTGCTGACAACTCAGAGCCTGGAGCCTGCTTCAGAATTTGTCTCTCTCTCTTCTCTGCCCCTCTCCCACTCATGTTCTGTCTCTCTCTGTCTCTCAAAAATGAATAAATGTTAAAACTTTTTTTAAAATTGAGGAGACAGAATGGTTTGGAAACCGCTATTTTTGGTGATAAGCCTTGTCGAATTCTTTGACTCTTCAAACCATGTGGACGTGGAAGTTTGGTCAAAACAAAAACCAATTAAAAAAAAAAAAAAACTAACACAACTCCAAACTCCTCTAGATAATCTGTTTCTCCCTCCTGGTTTTCTCAAACCGAACTTACTTTTTTCAAGCAGTAGTTTTCTGTATGCCTGTTCTATTATCCTCTGTCATTGTCACACATTTTCATAAAATAGGCTTTCGTGAGCTAGCCTAGGAACTCACCCACTGCTAATATTACTTCTCCAGAGAAATGTAGCTAAGTTCTAACCAAACAACTTCCGAAAAAACTTTCAGAACTTCTGTTTCTTTATTGGGGACTGTACTATCCATTCCCATAAGACTTTACAACACAACTGGAAAGGCATTTGAAAAATCAGAGAATATTGTGATTGTATTCAACACCATTCCAATTGTTTGGTAGAGTCAATGAGCGGTGTGGCTACTGGAAAGAGTAATGGCCAGGGGGCAATCACTGGGGAAGGCTTCCTCAAAGAGGCTCAACTCAAGCTGAACCTGCAAAGACGGATTGTAGCTTGTGTAAACAGTGGTATCAATCAGGACTCCTTATGCAAGTGACAGACACTCAAGCCAAACTAGGTAAGCCAGAAAAAGAATTTTGGTTCACCTAACTAAGACATCCCAAGAGACTGGCTTCAGGCAAAGATTGATCCTGGGTCCAGAGTGATGCTAAGCTCTCTCCATCTCCATTGTTCCCCTCTGTAGCTCCAGTCTTACCCTTCCAGCTTTGCAACATTCGGTGCTGATGGGGTGGGTGGATAACTTTATTGGCTATTCATCAAAATCCCAGGGGAAGACCCTGAGTGGTCCTCCTACGGTTCAGGTGAATGGGTACTATAATTTGGCTAGGCCTGAATCAGCTGCCAGAAAAGGGAAGATGGGGAATAAACTGCTGGGGTGCCAAAAATAAAACCTATTACATCCCTGTGTAATTGTACATACCAAATATGCTCTAGTGGAGATTTATTAGAGCCTGGGCCAATTGGCAGTGTAAGTAAAAATGCCTCATAAATGCTAAAGCACCATGAAATGTTGGTTGTGAGTCAGTACTAAATATAAGTCTACATCGGCCCTGCACAGCCAAACGGCAATTACTCCTGGATCCTTAGCTCTCTGAATGTTTCAAGTTTTTCTTTCCTCCTAGCAGATACATTTGTCACAGTTTCCCCGCGTACTGGCCTCTTTCTTCTAACAGAGTCTGCTTCCAACTGCAGTGAAAAATTTGCTCATGTCGTTTTTCAAAGGAAGTCAGAAGGGGGAAAAAAAATGTCCAAAGTTGGAATAGTTTGAAACTGAAAACATAATAGATGTATGTGTGTGTAATCAGATTGTTCTCAGCATCTTTCACTCTACCGTTTCCTTAATCTATTGAGTCACTTTCTTGGCCTCTTTGCTCTAGTCCTCAAATAAGCCAAAAATATTTTGCTGATACTAGCTGCAATTTATTGAGTGATAGGATATTTGTAATGTACTTTGAGAGTGAGCTTAGAGCACTGAAGATTAGGCAATTAATTAGCAGAGAAATATTTTTTCCATCTAGAAAAAAACCCCACAAATTTCAGATTAATTAACCGTCTATATTGGAATTTCCAGTTTTTATAAGGTTTCTTTAGACATCTGATTTTTAATTAAGTGTGAGGGGTTCATTTACTGCTGACAATGTGAAGTAGGGTGCTGCCTACATTTGCTTCTGATAAGCCTCTTGTTGTCAATACTTGAATACCTAATGCTACATTGAACTTCGTATTCAAAGGTAGTATGGACGAGGCTCCTGGGTGGCTCAGTCGGTCTGACTTCAGCTCAGGTCATGATCAGGTTTGTGGGTTTGAGCCCCATGTCGGGCTCTGTGCTGACAGCTCAGAGCCTGGAGCCTGCTTTGGATTCTGTGTCTCCCCCTCTCCCTGCCCCTCTCCCTGCCCCTCCCCCACTCACACTCTGTCTCTCACTCTCTCAAAAATAAATAAACATCAAAGGTAGTATGGATAAAAGCTAACTACCTGTGAGTCAGGGTTTTACTAAAAAAAGCCTTAGGCCAGATCTTGGTAATGTTCTCTGCAATGGACACTAACAGAATCTTAGGACACGGCCCCTACTTTGTTAGCACAAAATTACCAAAACAAGACATTACTGGATGATTACCCAAGGCCATTCTCAATCTACTTTTTCCTCACCAGCTCCCCACCTACAGAGACTGAAAATTCCAGGTATTTACCTTCCCAGCCTTCTCTGCAGCTAGATAGCCATATGATCCAGTTAAGGCCAGTCAGATGGAAGAGAAAGAAGGGGATTTGGGGAAAGATTTTCCTACCTCAGTAAAAGACAAGATTCGTGGGAAGAGAGTCCTTTTGTTTCCATCCTTGCTGCTTCCTTCTTGTTTGGGTCACAGCTGCTTCCTCCTTAACATTTGAGAATGTAATACCTAGAGCTCTAGCCGCCATTGGTGACTGTTGCTAAAACACTGAGTGTGACAAAGCAGAAAAAGTCCAGATTACCAGGGACCTCATTGAGCCTCCACACCAACTGGAATGGCCCACCTTCACATTTCATACTAAGTGTGACTAATCTATATTTCAGCCATTGGGTATTCTATCACTTTTAAGCAAAGACATGCTTTATCTTTAAGTAATTCAAGGGTACCACTTCTAAATTATGAATAATTTATCCACTAACCATTCTCTGCTCTCCCCTTCCTGACTATACTCAGATTTTTATTTGGGTATCCAGTCTTCCTGGTGTCTTTCATGTAGCCAGTGGAAGCAGATTCTGCCCCATTTCCAGGGGTGATTATCGGTTGACTTAAGTCAATCAACAAATTCCATTCTCCCGGCCTGGAGTGGCAATTGACTCAAGGATTAGCTGCAACTTTAAGTTGTCCAACCAGGATGAATCTTTGGATTCTTGCTTGGAATACTAGAAAAGAAGTGTGCTCTCACCATCTCAACTACTCACATATGAAGTCTGGAGTGCAAACAGAAGGCAGAACAGAAAGACATAAAGAAACTAAGTCCATGATAATGTCATTGAGGTGCTGTATCACCCGACTTTTGGACTTGCCGTTGCATGAGCTCATAAATCTCCTTTATTAAAGTCCGTTTGAGTTGCATCTTTTGTTCTTTGCAGCTTCAGAATGCATTCTGATTGGATACAACTCCTATCTGGACTGATAAGCAACAAAGAGGAAAGCCAAATGGCAATCTCTTAAGAGGCAAAAGCAAAATCATCCCTCCATATCTCAACCATGTTAGGTAGGGTGTATGGTCATTCATCCTTTCTTTCACTCACCAAAGCTGGAGGAAAAAATGATGTGCTGAGCTGTCACATGTATTGTGCCCTGCCACTTACTCGGTTGGGCTTTGAGCAAATTGGTTAGCCTCTCTGTGTTTTAGCTTCTGTATAGGTGAAATGGAGATGATAACAGCACCTATCTTATAAGGTGGCTCTGAGATTAAATGAGATAATGCACGTAAGCGCCTCTGCTAAGGCCTATTCATCATAGTAGTCAGTAGATGTTGGTTCTTATGGTGATCAGGAGTCCCCTGTTAACTAGGGATTGCTCTGAAGAGACCGATGTCTCCTACCAAATATTCCCAATGGTCTTTCTACACGATATCATCTCATTGTTGAAGAGCTCAGTCCTCTTCTTTTAGTCAAAAGAGAGCAAAATAAGATTCCTCCAGGTTTCTAAAAAGGCCCCACAACTCCTTAGCTCACACAGATCTCTTACTCAAAGCTCAGTCCTGCCTTTCAGAAGGATGTGGAGTATTTAAACACTATTAATTTTCACCCTCCACAAAAGGAGGTTCTCACCCTCTGTATCCCCTTACCCCAGGAATCCAGAATGAGACCTTTCACGACAGCACATCAGCACCACGCCCAGCATGAGGAGGAAGCCCAGCCTGGGGCATGTTTGTATTTGGCAATTGCCACCCCACCCCCTTGGCCCCCCAGGAAAGACCAGGATGGATTAGTAGACCCAGAGGAAAAGGGAGAAACCCAGAGACTGAGAAGCAGCCTCTAAGCAGGGTTCATGGAACGGTTGCATCAGTGACTTCATCCCTGGTCAGGGAAGCCATAAAAAAGAGAAATATTCAGTGATCCCCGTTTCACATCACTGTAAAAGACTTAGAATCAGGGCCCAGAAACTTGGGTTCCAGCAACATTCTGCTTTGACAGGACCTTAAAATGCCTTCTGGAGTCAAGTCAGGGAGAAAAATTCTTAAGGTAACTGAGTGCAGCAAATAACTAAGTATGAAGAATTTACTCTAATTGCCAAAAAGGAATATGGCCAAATCTTCTCAGGAAAGGGGAAAAAAGTGAAAAAGAAAGCAGAAACATTATGATAAGAAGAGAAGGGATGTTCATTTTCAAACAGGAGATAAGATATGGATTAAAGTTCATCCTCAGAATAGTGTAGCAAGAAACTTTATAGCCAAGCTGACTCCCAACCGGAAAGGTCCCTGTTTCTCGGATCTCTTTGAATTATAGGGAAAACTAATTGGATCTTCATGTTTACCATGGAGGAAATCAAGTGTTACTCAGGATGTAAATCCTGGAGGTACTTTAAAAGGACAACGTTGACCTTTACAAGCCTCTAAACTTATAGATCTGTAAGGAGAAAAAAATTGATTTCCTGACCTTTGACCGGTTCCTTGTCATTTTTTTTTTTTTTTCCTCTCTGCACAGGGGCCTCTATTCCCCTCACTCTCTCCCTGGTTCTTTTTTTTTCTGACTGTACCCTCTATCCCTGGTCAGACCTAGGGCAAGGGAATCGGCCCGGTCTCCAGTCCAGCCCTGGGAGAAGCCAGCATGAGATGTGACTCATTCATACACCAACCCTGGGTGAAGCCTGCCGCCCCTCAGCAGCCTCCCCTGTCTCTAGAAGCCGGCTCACCTCTTCAGCAAACCCATGACAATGAGACTAGCCACCACATTTACGAACCCACTGTGTGCTGGGTATTGTGGTAAGACATTTTCAGACATTATCTTAATTAATCCTTACAACAACTCTATGCGTTTGGGCCCCTGTCTACATACAACTCTCTCATTTCACCAGTCGGGAAACTCCTGGTGTCCTCACCACATCCTTTCTCCTTCTTCCTCCTTTCTTCAGCCCACCTTCCCTGCAAGCAAAGAGGTCAGGTAAATGGAGGAAAGATCATTTGAACTCAGAGTTTCGGGGCTGATGGGACAGTTGCTACCAAGATGAGGAAACAGAGGCCTAGAGACTGAGAGGGACTTGCCCTATAAGGCCCTTCAAGTTCAGAGGAGGCAGGGCCAGAAGCCCCCACACCAGCATTGTTCCACTATGGGGCACAACCTTTTTTCATTCACCCAAGCTTGTTCAAGGAGGCCACAGTGAATCACCATTCTTCAATGTGAAGCAATTCCCTGTGAGTCAGCTGCCATCTTTCGTGTCACAGTCTATAAGGAGAAGAGAGGGAAACCTGGAGGCCATTGCAGGACTGGAGGGAGAAGTGGGAGTGAAGGGGCAGAGCTACAGATGAGCCCACAACAGAGAAGCCAGACTGGGAGCGGTAGAATCATGGGGCAAGGGGTGGATGGTGCTAAGTGATTCATCAATTTATTCCCAATCCTCAGGCAAAGATGACCCTTCTCAAAGTAGGCAAGGGGCTGGGCAGTGTGATCTGCCATATGTTTACCTCAGGGGCCTGTGTAGGACCCCAAATCATTGCCACTCAAATGGTTTACAGCCACATCTCTTGCTTTTAAGGCATTTGCTTACCATTGTGAAGATTTTTGTCATATTTCTGAACCATCTGCATTACTTGCTTAACGGTTTAGACCTATTTTAAAAAACAAATGGATGCGTTTTAGGGAAAACTTTGCGTCAGTAGTGTAAATGGAAAGTCAGTGTCACTTGCCCAAAATAGAGACGTAATAGTAAATACAATGAAAACAATACAACGTTATTAGGAGCTAGTAGCTGTCAGCCAAAGGTGCTGAGCCTGAGGTTTGCTCTCTTTTTGTTAAAAAGAGAGATTACCAAGTGTTAGGTGTTAAAGGCAGGGCCAAATGGAAATTGTCTCCTTGACCTAAAGCAGAAGGATTGACAGAGAAGTTAAATGCTGTTGAACATCACCTAAATCATCTTAAGAACAGCCAGCGGTCTTCATCCCAGACCCTGGGGAGTTCTTTGGGCCCCTTTTATGTTTCTCCAAAAACCAACACAGTTACACACACGAAGGAACAATTCATCAGAGACCTATTGTCCAGCTCTGTGAGTTGGAGTGATTCACTTCTCTGGGCTTCAGTTTTCCTCACCCACAAAATGGGAGAGTTAGGCCAGATGATGTCTCCCAGTCTTTTCCGGCTCCACAGTCTACTTCCTTTTTCAACTAAGGAAACACATATCAGATCTGGGACATAGGACAGCTTGGATGTAATGGCAGCCGGATGGTACCGTGAAAGGTGAGAGAGAAGGGGCCCAAACGCTGGAGAAGGGGTGTGGTGTGGGCGTATCACAGATAAAAGTCATCCAGTTCCCAGCCTTGCTTGGGGCCACTGAAATAACATGCCCAGCCCAAGAATGCTGAAATGGTAAACATGTAAAACTCTGATCTCTTCATGTTCAACACTCAGATTTCAGAACTAAATTGTACAATTTTGGTGAGAAAATCTGACTTCATTTTCCTTAAAAAAAAAAAAAAAATCATTATCTACTTTCTGATATGGAGTGTCCTGAATAGACTGGTTTCTGTTTGACTGAGAGGTGGTTTGAGCTGTGGTTAGGACCTTGGCCCGAAAACTTGGGCAAGTCAGTCTCCACCCTAAAAGAGGGGTTAGGGCACACCACCCTTAAATTGCAGTGACTGGGCCAGAAAATACGTGTAAAGTGTTTAGCATAGTGTCTAGCAAACAGAAAATGTATAAACGGAAGTATTAGTTGTTAGTGTTCCTGCCCATATAGACCCTTCCCCCTCAACCCCCGCCCGCTCTCGTCCTGCGTTCCTGTCTTGATGTCACTTTTCTCATGCTCTGGCTGGCACCTCTCTATGGGCCTGTCTCCATGTCCTTTGCCAGACGCAGTCAGCACTCAATAAATCTGTCAAATTGTGTAGAGACCCTTTTGAAAATAATAGAAGCACCCTTTAGCTGAAAACAGGGAAGATTTTACGTGGACATTTGTATACTGCCTTCAGATTGGCTGCTGAAAAACCTAACCCCAAAGTGTGTTATGTACGAGAAATACTTGTACAGCATATGCAATCTTTATAGGACGTAGCTGAAACAAGTCCTCGTTTGCTAAATTAAGATGAGGAAAAGAACATCGTCTCCCACTTCTGTTTCATTTCACCCCAGGATAAGGAAGAAGAGAGGGATGCAAGTTTCCTAACTGTCCTGGTTTTCTTCTTGGATTCATCTAAGTGTGTTTACAAAATATAGTCAATGGATTCCTTAGTAACACACACACGATTAGCCCCTTCTGATATCTGAAAGATATATGAATTGCTGAGCTGCTGATGAGAAAGATCCATGAAGAGTTTTTTTAATTGGTTTAGTAAGATTATTTCCAGTCAACAATTCCCTAGTTTAGTGGCAGAAGATAGATCTGTTTTCCATTAAAGTTAGATGCCAGACTTTTGAATCATTCCACATAAAAACTATTCCCTTAAAGAGCCACTTGCTATCATTTGTTTTACAGCAAAAAAATAAAAGTCAAGATAGAAACTATTATCCCAGAATGGCATGCTGAAGACGCACTGGCAACCATGAGGACACAGCTCTTCTGCCAGGACCAAATTTCCAACTACCGCTGCAGGATCTGCTGGCCTTCGTTGGAAACAAATAAACAAACATAAGCCAACTCGCCCTCATTTGTTTCCATCAGCTCAGTAAAATCGGCCGCCTCCTACTTGAGAGTTAGAAAATGCTTTCTTGCCTTTTATTTGGTCCTGAGAACCGTCCCTGGGAGGCAAATGGGGTGGGAAAGGGAGATAACATCAGAAACGTCCCACATGTCCATTAACTGCTGAATGGATAAATAAAATGTGGTATAACCATACAATGGGATATTACTGAGCAGAAAAAAGGAAGGAAGTTCTGATACCTGCTACAACAGAGATGAACTTTGACGGCATTAGACTAAGTAAAAGAAGACAGTCACAAAGGACCACATATTGCATGATTCCCTTTGTATGAAATGTCCAGAATAGGCAACGCTATAGAGACAAAGTAGATTGGTGGTTTCTGAGGGCTGAGGGAGTGGGGTGGGTGGGGGTAGTAGAGAGACAAATGGGAAGGGGTTTCTTTTGCAGGGGGGGTGCGTAACAAAAATATGCCCAAACTGATTGTGGTGATGGTTGCACAACTCTGTGACTATACTAAAAGCCAGTGAATCTTAATCAATAAATAGACATATTGTGTGGTTTCTTATATCTCAGGAAAGCTGTTTTTAAAAAGAGAAGGGTAACATTGAGGAGTCTGTTTCTGGCATTAATGTGGGTTCCTCTACCACTTAGTGACTGTGTGACTTTAGCCACATTACTTCAGCTTTCTGAATCACAACTGACCTCTGTCAGAAATAATACTGCCTCCCTTGCAGGGTGGTGCAGAGGACCGATCAGTGCTCGCGCACAGAGTGCCTGGGAGTGTGCTGCGTATGTGGTTAGTGCTTGATAAATGGCGGCTCTGATTATGACGATTTTGATGTTGAGCTCACTGAGGCCCAGATGATTGAAAGCCTTGGTGATGGATGGGAAATGGGCCTCGCTGGCCTGCTTGTACATGGCACAGATCTACCTTCTCCATTGCCTTCTTTGAAGCAGAACAGAACGTTTAAAAATTTTTTTTAATATTTATTTATTTTTGAGAGAGAGAAAGACAGAGTGCAAGCGGGGGAGGGGCAGAGAGAGACAGAGAGGCACAGAATCCAAAGCAGGCTCCAGGCTCTGAGCTGTCAGCACAGAGCCCGACACGGGGCTTGAACTCATGAGCTGTGAGACCATGACCTGAGCGGAAATTGGATGCTTAACTGACTGAGCCCCCCAGAAGTCCCATGAACAGAACGTTTAAAAGAACATCAGATTTGGGAGCAGAAGAAGCAGGTGCTTACTCCCTACCACCCTCTGGCAGTGAGGACACAAGGAAGGGCTAGGTGGACGTGGTCCCTGTCCTCATGGAGTTCACAGAGTAACGACTAGGAGAACCGGTTCAGGAGCTGAGTTGACTGGAGGCAGACTACAGGCGTCACCATTGAGTTGCTTTGTAATCCTGGGTGAGTTATTTAACTTTTCTAAGATTCAACATCTGCAAGTGTCAGATGAAGATAATACATAATCTGTATGTCAACTATACTCAGAACAAATTTTTTTTGCTGTGGATGTGTTTTTTTATCTTAATTTCAGCATAATTAACATACAGTGTTATATTAGTTTCAGGCATACAATATAGTGGTCCAACAATTCTATACCTCCTTACTCAGTGCTCGTCACGACAAGTGCACTCTTAATCCCTTTCACCTTTTTCACCCCCCAAAAAATTTTTAATAGTAATACGTAATCTATAATATCAGTGCGACAATTTAATCAGATTATCTATATCACGTGTTAGATGGCACACAGTGAACACTAAAGAACTGACTGTTAACACTATCTTACTTATGATCACTGAGAGTAGTATTGCATCCCAAGCCAGAGGACAATTTATTCAGTTTCTATTAGCTTATTCCCTCATTTATGAACTGGACATATTCATGATTATCTCCAGCTTTTTATGTAAGCCAGATAAGGAGATTTGTGTAAAAAGCATTTTTGACTTGGGATTATTATTTAATCCCATGAAAGGAGCACCACTCAGAACCCTGAGTGAGCCAAAGCATTGCTTTGTTTTGCCTCCAACAGCAAGCGCTTCTAAATTACAGCCCTGGGAAATCAAGATGATAGTAAATTATCTGGGCCATCCCCTGGCCTGGGGGACTTAGGGTTAGGGTTCAGGTAGTAAGTCCTAGAGTAAGTGGACGTGTAGCCAGCCTGCAGATTGATGAGGGCTGAGAGAAGCTGGTTACTTGATCCCCAGGAAATGTTTCTGTGCCGGGGTCACTGTTGCCAGCTTTTGAATCAATAAGGCAGCACCTTTCAGACCAGAAAGTTCAATTCTATTTATCAAGTCAAGAGAAGTGAGAGAAGCAGAAGCATGATGAAAGCGGGGCACTAGCAAGCTGCCGTGGAGGCCACAACTTTACTCCTCCAGGAAAAGAGGGCGGGACCTAGGCAGAGCGTCTCATCTCCTGGTTTGCGGGGGGTTCTGGAGGTTTCCAGGGTGGGGGGGTCTTCCTTCAAGAGCTCCACCACTTTCTAACCTCGCCAGAGAAACAAGCACCAGATACCAATTCATTACAAAAACCTTTACTGAACACACACCAGGGGCCAGGCACCTTTCTAGGCACACATAATATTCATCTGTGCATTTGCACAACAGTAAATATTGAGCACTTCCTCTCTTCCAGGCATTGTGATAAATGGAACAGTGGAGACATGGCCACTCACAGACCTTCCAGTTTAGTAGGGGAGAGAAGGAGATCAGCAATTACAGAGTGGTAAACGGTAGGAGGAAGGACTGAGTAGGTGCTGTCAAAGCACATAGGAGGGAAACCAGACCTAGACTGGAGCAATCTAGGGTGGCTTCCCAGAGGAGGTGATACTTTACCCAGGAATCGAAGGATGAGTAGAAAGCAGAGGGAGTGGTGTATCTAAAGGTCTAGGTGTGAAACCCACAGTGTTTTTTGCAGAATGGAAAATGTGCCATTTGGCTGTTGTCAAAATGGTACGTGATGGGGATTGGCCTGAAATACAGCTAAAAAGATTGACTGAAGCCACCTCTCACCTACCTGCTCAAACTACTCTGGTGTTTTTGAACTGGCTGAAACACACTTGAAGATGCTGGCATGTGGCCGGAGAAACAAGGCAAAGGAAGAATTGTTTGAAATAGTAACAATTCATTGTCACATGTGCCACCATCTGGGGACTGAGAAAGAGCAAAAGCTCCTCCTTCGATTCCCACTGCTAGTGAGGCTTCCTCCCCCGTCTGAAGGCCTGACAGCCAGGTTCAGTCCTCCAGAAAGTGTCTGTGCCCCAAAACCTAGAGCAGGCACACAGTGTAAATAATGACATAAAAAAGCAACCATCCTCCAAATGTGGGTTCTCTTGGTGACCCTATGTTCATAACTTGAAACCCAAACACCCTTTTCCACCCTCCCCCTGCTCCCCTCTCCAGTATGTTGACTTGGCCTTTGAAGTCACTAAGAACTCCTCAAAGGGGGAGACCCCTAGAGGCGGGCCGGCCACGCATCAAGAAATGAATCAGACTCACACTTTTATGATATGGCATCACATCCCTCAGGTACTTTTCCCAATTTGTGTGTTACCTGGCCTCCATGGGTTCCCATCTAGAGCGCTCCTTTGAGTTGTTTCCCATAATCCATGCCTGAGATTTTTCAGGCAAGAAGACACATGTGACGCCCTGGGTGTGGGGCAGAGGGGAGGGATGCTCAGCAAACCAAGCAACATGACAGCCAGGGTGGGGCCATGGGCAGAGACCCCGGTTTCCCTAGTGAAGGGGAAAAGATGGGAAGGGGAAAGGAATGATGCAAGATGAACTAACTTGAAAGGCTTTCCTTGGGAGATATGTATATGTATTTATATCTGTATTCTTGACTAACAGTGTTTCTCAAACTTCATGTGCATATGAATCACCCGGGCAGTTTGCTAAACTCCACCTTCCGATTCAGTGCATCTGGGGTGAGGCTTGAGGTCTGCATTTCTAAAAAGCTCCCAGATGATAACCATGCTGGCTATCTATTGCCGCATAACAAATTACCCTGAAATTTAGCAGTGTGAAACAATTTTTTGTAGTCTCACACAGTTTCTGAGGGTCAGGACTCTGGGAGCAGCCTCACTGAAGGATTCTGGCATGGGCTCTCTCATGAAGTGACAAACACACCATCCTGTGTGCTGCAGTCTCTGAAGGGACTGGCCCCTCCACTTCCAGGCTCAGGCTTGCTGGTTACTGTCGGCAGGAGGCTCCAGCTCCTTACCATGTGGGCCTCTCCAGAGGGCTGCTGATGATACGGCTTCCCCTAAAATGGAAGCCACAGTCTTTTTACGCATAATCCCAAAAGTGACATGCCTTTGGGTCTGTAGTGTTCTATATGCCAGGAGCCCACACAGAAGGTGAGAGGAATTAAACCCCACCCCTTGATAAGAAGAGAACCAACACATTTGTGAACGTATTTTTAAATGTTTATTTATTTTTGAGAGAGAGCACAAGCGGGCGAGGGGCAGAGAGAGAGAGGGGACAGAGGACCAGAAGCGGGCTCTGCGCTGACTGCAGCGACCCCAGTGCGGGGTTCAAGCTCACGAACCAAACTGTGAGATCATGACCTGAGCCGAAGTCAAACACTCAACAGACTGAGCCACCCAGGTGCCCTGTGAACTTATTTTTAAAACCATGATAGATAGGGGCACCCAGGTGGTTCAGGTTGGTTAAGCGTCCAACTCTTGATTTTGGCTCAGGTCATGATCTCACTATTCCTAGGATGAAGCCCTGCATCAGGCTGTGAGCTGACAGCACGGAGCCTGCTTGGGATTCTCTCTTTCTTTCTCTGCCCCTCCCCCACTCATGAGCACACACACAATGCTCGCTCTCTCTCAAAATAAATAAATAAATTTTTAAAAACTCTTTAAAAATAATAAAACCACACTGCTGCTAGTCCTCAGTCCATATCTGGAGAGACAAAGGTTCAGAAGTAGTTGGAAGGCCATTTAACCTCTCAGTACGTCAACTGTAAAATGGACATAATGATGAAAGCCATCACGTAGGGTTTTTGCCTTATAAGTCATAGAAACCACTCAGCACAGTACCCAGTTTGTGGAAGTGCTCCATTAGTGGGAGCCATTGTCATTATTATCCATAATGTTGTCATTTGAGAAGCTGACCTGCCTCCCAATACCAGGGGCATCAGGCTCTGCTCTCTTGCTCCTTGGTCCCAGTGCTGCTCGGAGCAGGTTGTCTTTTGTCCCTTGAAGCAACAGGTTGAGTGCTGAATTGTGCCCAATTGTGCCCGAATCCCAGAGACTTTCTCACCGTCGTCCAGCCTCCTGCAGAGGGGCTGTTGGGTGGCTAGGTGGGAAGTAGGGGAGCAATGCCTCAACAGCATGAAACGAACGTTGGGGATGCAGCACAGACAGTCATAAGGTGGTCATTGGTTGATTTTCAGAGTCATGTCAGAATTAGACCCACTGAGCCAGAATCTCTGGGTACCCTGTATTTATAACATACTCTGTATGAGAATTGCTACGTACACCAGAGTTTGAGAGGCACCGCAGACAGATGCAAAGAATTTATTTATTCACCTACCTCCCCCTTCACTTCGCAAAAGAACAGGAAGGCTTGACTTGGAGTTCCTGAGAACAATAATGAGCTGTCCTCTTGGGGCCCTGTCTGAGGCCAGAGCCGGACTGGCCCTGGGGTTGACCTGGTACAGAACTTCTGTCCTGGTGACTAATGATCCAGCACGGCCCAGCCTGGCTGCGGTTTGTCTACAGGCCCCATGACAGGCCCATCCACCCAGATAACCACAATCTTGCTTTGTGGGATCAAATACTGGCTCAGGATTTATGAGTCCAAGAAACGACAAGGCTGTGCTCGAGAGGGGGCGGCGGAGGGCAGGGGGCGGCCTCTTCTCCCTCCGGAGCCTTGGCTGCCTTACCTAGCTTCGGGCTGCAGGGCAGGCCAAGAGGACAGGCTGCTGACCCTCTCGGGTTGGAACAGGGTCAGAGGGCCGGTGAATAGCACAGCGGCTGCTTCATGTCTCCACTCAAACCCTTCCACTTGTGTTCGAGGGTGAAATCATTGCATGGTACGCACTGGTGCATTTTGTCATCCTCAAACTGAAGACGAGGTTAAAAATAAAAAAGCAGCATTCTCCCATTCTGTAATCAGGCAATGGAGAAGACGTTTGTCATTGTTACTTCCTCAACAACTGGAATTAACGGCTTGCCGACTGCTGAGATGCTGCAGGCCTCAGTTATGAATTCCAATAGGCATCTTTCTATCTTTGCTCCTCCCTTAGGAACTTGGGCCTATGCCTCACACGGCTTTTGAAAATTAGAAAGTGTGGGCGAACTCCAACCTGAGCTTCCACGTGTTTGGTTCCCCCTGACCATAGTGGGGCAGCATTCATTCATTGATTTATTGATTTAGTTGTTCATTTAAGTGATTTTGATTAAGTAGTATTTGCCAGGCACTTTCTTAGGCAGCTGAAGATACAGAGAAAGACTGATGATGGAGCATACATTCTGGGGGGGTGCCAGTGGAGACAAATAATGAACAAGGAAACACATAAATTAAGATAATTTCCGGTTGTGATGAAACAGGGCTGGAGGTTGCTAGGAGCATTTCTAACAATCATTAACCGGTGTTGTGGTTGGAGAAAGCAAAGAATTAGAAATTGATTTGCAATTTAGACTCTCAATTTTTTTATTATTCCTATCTGAAATGGTTACCTGCCTAAGGACTATCTGTTGCCTACGTTTCACTTTCCGTTTTGTTTGGACGGGACATCATGCAGCCTTACAGCACAGGGCCGCCATTAATAGCACGGTTGTTACTGCACAGATCTGTCCAGGTCAGATTTTATTGTTTTTGGCTCAAGGCTGCTGCAAAATTTACAGAGTAAAGAGAGGTACAATGTGGTCTACTGAGCAAGTTACTGAGTTAGAGTGAGTTTCTACACTTGAAGATACTTAGCATTTAAAGGCAATTTCATAAAAGTCATCATTAGACTAATATATCACAATGGCAAGTCAGCAGTGATATGTAAGTTTTAACTGTGACTTTTGGAGCAACCAGTACAAAAAAAAAAAGCCTTGAACATAAGATTGGGATGACTTTGCTTATACAGTTTGGGGGTAATAGAACCCTCTGAGACCTGTAGAACACGCTGAACACTGGAAAATGCACACATGTGCATTCACATAAAATTTCAGGGTCCATGAACTCTTGAAGTCCATCCATGGATCTCCCAGAGGATCCATGGACCCTAGCTTCCTGCTCTAAAATTTATATTCATGGAAAGATATCCAAGATATTTTTAAGTAAAAAATATAAATAAATTGCAGACAGTATATATAGCACGATTCCATTTTTCTTTTCAATGTTATATGTAAATGAACATTTGATACCCAAGGGGAGTGGAATCAAGTGAAAAGTTCACTTTTTTACCTTTTATTTTACTCCGTTTTAAATACTTTATGTAGCAAATGTGTTATTTTTGTAATAATAATCATCATAAAAATCAAACCTTCAAAAAATAGAAATCGTGACCATGAGTCAGACAGTGAGCTTAACATTTCTGGGAAACTGATCTTGACTGAGAACCAATACTTACAGGAGGCTCTCGTGTGGACCATAATATAAGGGGCCAAATACAAGGTCATGTGGAAGGTCTGTTTCAGGGTGCTTTAGATGCTGGGTTGCTGGATTTAAAAGCTCGACGGGGTAGCCATGGAATAATTTAAAATGTCTTCTGAAAGAATTTGTCTCCAATGAGGAAAGAGCAAATTGGTCTAGAATGGTCCCATCAGATCATTTTAGGTTACCTTGGAGAGGTCTGCCACATAAAGCATTTGGATCAAAGATCTCTGTTCTTAGAAATTGGTGCCAGTCTTCTACTGAGTCCTCATCAGAAAAGAACAGAGCTGAAACAAGTGAGAGGAATGATAAACCCAACTCCCAGAGTTCCATATCTGGGCATAGTTCACAGAGAAGGCTTACATCTGGGGGTATTTGATCCTGCACACATGTATCCTAATAGAGAGGTATAGAAATTCGGTCTATCATGTTTTAAATCATGACTCCCTTCCCATCTGTGCTCTCTGTTAAGGTGATGAGTAAAACATAGAAAAGTACAAAGTAAAGCACTTTGCATTCAGGAATCATTTACTGCTCTAAGGGTAGGTTTTTGCAAAACCATAGAGCTTAGCACATCACACAGTGTATTAAAGGGGGCTCAGCCACGCAAGGAAGAAAGAGACCAAGTTCTCCTCTGAATTAAGTCCTGGTCTGTGTTTACTCCTTTCCTCCCACTGTGAACCCACAAGCTGTTGAGAACAGGCTTGGGCCAGCTTCTGCTCCGTTTCCCCTGGCCTTGAGGAATGGAGGCCAGTTACATTTACTGGAGTCACTCCATCTGCTGTGTACTTGGCCAGTCCTCTTGAGCTTGTGCTGGACAGGGTTAATCACCACACTTCAGCATGGCTCTTCTAGGGGAGGCAGGAGAAGCAGTGATTAAGTTAGCTATCATTAACATGAATTTAGTGATATAGGCAGAGACTAGCCCTGCAAAGACTTACTTGGCATCAATGGGTGAGGGGGACACTGCTGTCCCACCTCCAGGGAGTAAAAGCATGGATGGGGTTGGGATCACTCTGACCCCATTCCTAGTCCCTTCTTGGGACCAAGGCCATCAGCGTGTACTTGGACAGTGCATGACATCAATAGTCCACATGACTCCATTGTTAGCTACTGCAACTGCCATCGCCTTATATTCAGAGTGCTTTCCAACGTACAGCATGGCCACATGAATTCGTTATCTATTTTGATCTTCATGATATATCCGTGAGCCCAGATGAGTGTCCCCACTTGACAGATTAGAAAACTGAGGCTTGTAGAGGATAAGGAATTTTTCCCAAGGTCTGCTCATCTCATTAGCAGAAGAAAATTTACTTGAAACCAGGTCTTCTGACCCCAAGTCCAATGCTCTTTCCCCTTGGACTAGCTGAGATTAGACAAATAACCACAAAGCACAGTCTAGTATTGAACCAGTGAGCATCCCTGGGCATGGCCTGTGTTTCTCTTGGACATAGCAAAGGAAGCGATCCTTTGCCCTCCAAAACAAAAGTAATAATAGCTAGCTACATGTTATTAGCTCTTACTCTATGTCAGACACTTCATAAGTATTATCTCCTGATCCTCACAACTATTTTACATAGGAGGCACCATTATTCATTTTATTAATGGAGAAACTGAGGTCACGGACATCAAACGTCTTGTCACAAAGAGTAGCAACACCAGGATTTCCTCCAAGCTGCAGCTCAGCGGAGGTCCTGATTCTTAGCCACCACACTTGGCTCCTTCTCCCAGTGGGCTTGCTCCTCAGTGCATTTATCAGGCAACTCTCCCCAGGTCCCGACACCCTCAGAACCTTTGCTTGGTAGCAGGTTAGCTGATTGAACCAAGCCGAATACCTCCACCTTGTCTATTAACACCCCTTTAGCAATGGCACATTAGGGACCTAAGAGCCCTTAAACCAGCCACACAAAATCCCCTCTTTCTGCAAAATTGCTCTTTCAGATGGCAGTCGAACTCCATGAGGACACAGAGACAGATTCCTCAAACAGAGTCTCACTCGGCAGCATAATTAATAAATGTCCTGAAGAGGGTCAGGGGGAAAGATTTGCTGCCGTTTTGCTGGGCATCTGGGGAGTGAAACGCAAGCTATTCAAATACATTTTTTATTTCCACTTATTGCTTTTGTCAGGAGCCTCCATATTCCATAGGCCAGATGGATTAGGGTTGTTGTTTTTTTTTTTAAATAGTTCCATGGTTAAGTGAAATAAAACTCCCCTTTCCACCTTCACTGAATAAAAAGAAAAACTACATACAAAGAAAGGGAAAAGGCAAAAACCGAAGCTTCAGTTGTTGACACGCGCTGCGGAAGAAAACTTTCTTTTTATCCAATTAATACTTATTCTCATGTTTCAGCCTTTCTCCCCCCCCCCGCCCCCAAAACAACTACGTGCAAAGTTAGTAATACAATTTGGTGGAGAGAAATAAACTTGCAACGGATTGCCTCCGCAAAAATGTGCTGATAGTGAAGGCGTGGTTTAAGATTTTGGAGGTTTGTGCCAGAAAGGGAATGCAAACCCTGTTGCCTGTGACCTGGAAGTCTCAGCCCGTCAAGTCCCGGAGTTCAGCTTCGGGTTTTGCTGTTCTCCTTGGAGACTCCGATTGATAGCTTGTGTCTCTGCGGATACAACTTGAACTAATTCCCAGGATAATGACCCAGCCTCCCATGATTTACTAACCTCACCGCTTTGCAGCCGCCGGACCAGGACTGGTTAATCCTTTAATGGTTCCTGCAGTGTGTTTGGGGCTGCTCCGAAAATTCCACAGCCCTCCCTGGAACACTGAGGGGCATTGAATGCCCTCTCCCCCTCTCTCTGCCCCCACCCCTTATCTTATCAGGTGGCTAATTCCCACAAATTATTGTGTGATTCGGGAAAAAAAAAAATGAAATCGCTCTCAAATCATAAATTTGTCACTTTCTGGACAGCTGCTAAGTCAAGAAAATCTTGACCAAGTGGGGCTTAGTTACTGTTCTGAACAATTAAGACCTGTAAGTGCATTTGGCTTTCTCTCAAGTAATGTTTATTGATGGGAAGGAAGAAAACAGTTTATGTAGTGATTTAACATGATATCCACTCTTAAGTGGAGTGTAATCCCTCATCGGGGGTAATGGGACTCACCATACACTGTTCCAGGCACAATGGCTCTGTGGCCCACACAGCACCCCATTTCCTGTGGTCATCCTCAGGATCAGTATTTGCTTTAAGACAGAGAACACCCAGGCTTCCTAAATCCAGTACTACTAGGGGCTGAGAGTAATTACAAGGGCTGTAGGAGGTATAGACCACATGGCGTCCCACAAGCACTGAGCCTCTGAGAGGATATCGGGCCGCTTTTCCTTTAAGTTATATACCCAGAATCTGCCTACCTCTCGCCACCTCCACCACTACCAGCCTGTCCGAGCCACCATCATGCCTCAGGTGGATTGTTTCGAGAACCGTCTCACTGGTCTTTGTCCTCACCCACTTCAGTCTATTCCCACACAGCAACCTGAAAGATCCTACTATTTATTTCTTTATTGAGATAAAATTCATATAACATCAAACTAAGCATTTCAAAGTATACAATTTAGTGACTCTTAGTCCATTTAGGATGTTGTGTAACCATCACCTCTCTCTAGTTCCAAAACATTTTCATCATCCCAAAGGAAACCAGTACCCATTAAACCATCACTGCCCACTCTCCACCTTCCAGGGAGAGTGTTCAGGGAGTGCTATGGAGTTTTCGGAGCAGCCCCGGAAAGCAACCACGAATCTGCTTTCTGTCTCTATGGATTTTACCATGCTGGAAATGTCATTTAAATGGAATCATACAGGGGTGCCTGGGTGGCTCAGTCAGTAAAGCATCCAACTTTTGATGTCAGCTCATGTCATGATCTTAGGCTCCACACTGACAGCACAGAGCCTGCTTGGGATTCTCTCTCTCCCTCTCTCTCACTCTCTCTCTCTCTCTCTCTCTGCCCTTCCCAACCTTGCACTCTCTCTATAAAAATAAATAAATAAACTTTAAATAGAATAGAATAGAATTAAAATAAAATAAAATAAATGGAATCATACAATATGGGACCACTTTTGTCTGTCTTCTCTCACCATGTTTTTGTGTCTCACTCATGTTATAGCATGTATCAGTACTTCATTCTTTATTATGGCTGAATAATATTCCATTGTGTGGGTATACCACATTTAGTTTATCTGGTTATCCGTTGATGGACATTTGGTTGTTTCCACTTTTTGACTATTATGAACAGTGCTGCTATGAACATTTTCATATGAGTTTCTGTTTGAATACCTGTTAAATACTTGACATGACATATTTAGGATTGGAATTGCTGGATCATGATCCTTTTCAGTTTTAAGTCAGATCATGTTACTCTTCTGCTCAAAATCCTCCAATGGTTTGTTGCTCCACAACAAAAACAAAAATCTTTACAATTCCCTACAAGGTTGATCCTCCTTGGTCTGGTTCCTATAAGCTCTCTGAATTCACCTATTACTCGTCTATTAGCCCCAACGCACCAGCCTTCTACTGTCCTCTAGTATACCATGATGCCCCATCTCGGGCCTCTGCACTTGGCTGTTGTGCCTGGAACACTCCCTCTTCCCTTCTCCCTGACTTCCTTTGGGTCTCTGCCCAAATAATCTCAAATAATGACCCTATTCCAAATGGAGCTCCTATCCCCTTTATCCCACTTTGTTGTTCTTCACCTGACCCAATAAATATTCATTTGGTTTTGTGGTCACTGTCTTGTCTATTTCCCCCATGTGAATGTAAGCTCCATGGGAGCAGAATTTTTGTCTTATTCATTGATATTCCAGTACCTAGAATAGAGCTTGCACTGGCTAATAACAATAAGCACTTACATAGGTGCCTGAGGTGCCAGACGGGTGCTTTTATATGAAGATATCATCTCCATTATCTCCAATTACAGCAAGGGACATTAGTTCAATCTCTATGCATATATCAGGTTTAAAATAAAGTTCAACACAAAGTAACTTAGTAACATCATACCCAAACAGAAGCATTTACACATATTCACTCAAATACTCTTGACAAGAAGCCCATGTATTAGCTTAACCCACGGGCTTCTTGTAAAGTGGTTAAGTGACTTGCCCAAGGCTCACAGCTAGCAAGTGACAGAGCAAGGAATTTAAACCCGGCAGGACGCTTGCCCTTAATCACTATACTGTACTATCTTACTATTTGAATGCATTGAATGAATGAAGGAACACACATAAATATGAGCTTTAGAAATCCAAATTTTCATTTCAAAAATCAAGATGGACTTAAAACACTTGTTGTGGTATGGGCTATTAAAATATATTTTCTTCCACAGCTAAGAAAGAGTTCTGAGTTGTGGTAGGACAGTTACTAAAATAACAGAGTTGACTTTTGCAGGTGTGGATACATGTGGTAGGTTTGAATTGCTATCCACACATTCAAGAGCATATGAAATCATATAACTTTATTTTCCTAAAATGGAACTTAATTCCTATGTCAAACTCCCATGTCACTGGAGTCTAATCTTGGCTAATGTTAAAGGGTCTAATGTAAATTTCAGAAGAGTCACTACAAAAGCCTGAAATATTGTTTTTTTGCTGTTCTAGCAATCTGTGCACAAAGGTATTCCCTGAGACACTTCCCCTGTCTGCCTGTCCCCTTGAGACCTGGAGAGCACTAGACATTCAGCTGGGCCATCTATGGGACCCTACCCAAGACACATCACTCAGCCACCTCCCCCTAGGGTCTTGCCATATCCCTTCCCAAGATCTTCCCTTTGCATAAAGGAATGTTTTACTGGTCTTCAGAAGAAATCCTTTCTTTTAAATTATGTGATTTTTTTTTCAGAGTCATTCCCTCCATGATTTTTTTTTTACATGGTGGCAAATACAAGTACAAATATGCGTAAACACTCAAAGGAGGTACCAGCTGGTCATTTTTTCCTATCATACCTATTCCCTGAGGAAAGAAACCCAAGGACTAGCTGCTAGAGTAGGGAGAGAGGAAGCAGATACTAGAAGAAAAATAACAAGGATAACATTTCCAAAGTAGTTTCACTGGCCAACTTAATATTGAGGGCACAATATGGGCCAGTCACTGCTCTGGGTACTAGGGATACAAAGATGAACAAAATCTACATAGAGGATGTACTAGGTTTCTACTGCTGCGATAACAAGTTACCCCAAACTTAGTGACTTAAAGCGACAAAAATGTATTATATTACAGTTCTGAAGATCAGCAGTGCAAAGTGGTTCTCACCAGACTAACACCAAAGTATATCATCAGGGCTGCATTCCGATGGAGGCTTGGTGGAAAACCTGTTTCCATGCCTTTTCTGGCTTCTAGAGGCGACCCATGGCCTCTCATCACTCTGCACCATGGCCCTCATCACCCTGAACTCTCCTTCCTTTATTATATCTCCTTCACTGATTCTAACTCTCCTCTCTCTTTTCCTTATCAAGGCCCTTATTACACTTAGGCTCCACCTCAATAATCTAAGATAATCTCCCCATTTTAAAAACCTTAATTTAATCACAATGGCAAAGTACCTTTTACTTTGTAAGGTAACACATGCGCAGGTCCTAGGGATTAGGACATCTCTGGGGAGCCATTGTTCTGCCTAAAATAAGGGCTTAGAGTCTGGAGTCGCTGTGGTAGGAGCAATAATAGGAGAAATGTGGGGTTGTATCAGAGGTCTCAGGGCTGGTAGATTTGGAGTCCAAGAAATGCTTCTCTGTTTAGCCTGAGACCTGGAGAATGAGTAAGAGTTAGAGATTTGGGGGAAATGGGAAGAGGAGCTACAGAGGAAGGGATTCAGACAAAATTCAAAACAGAGGCTCAAAGATCATAGAGAATGAAGTCCATCTTCAGAGCTGTGAGTTGTTGAGCAAGGCTGCAAAGTAGGGGTCAGGTGTTCAAAGGGCCAGTAACCCCCTGGGAATTTAGGCTTTATTCTAAGGGCAATGGGCAGTGAAGTGAGATGACTTATTTTAAAGAAGTCCCTTGTGGCTACTGTGCCAGTATAGATGGACAAGAGCAAGACTGGTGGTAGAGAGAATAGTCAGGAGGTTTTTGCAATAATCTAGAGTCGGATGATGGAGGTGAGGGCTTGGAGAAAAGTGGAGGCAGTACAGAGAAACTTAGATTTAAGACTGCCAGGGTTCCATGATTGATTGGATGTTGGGTGATGGCATAAGGAACAAGGAGGATCCCAGGATGACTCCCAGGCTTCTGGCTGGAGCTACTGAGGAGAAGGAGGCTTGGGGAAGAAGAGGATGGGTTCCATTTTGAAAATGTCGACTTATTGGCACCTGTGGGAGATCCCAGTGGAGATGCCTGAGAAGCAGTTGGCTACAGCTATGTCACTGGGTTTTTGTTAAGATTAAATGAAATGAAATGTCCATGGAAAGCATTTGGCCCAGCAGTGGGCACTTAGTAAATGTGAGGTATTACTATTAATAATTTTATATTCAGGTCTGGGCTATGCTTCAATAAACTATGTCCTGAGAGCCACTGGGGGTAGGGGATGGGGACAAAAAGAAGGCAAATAACTGAGGAGAGAGCAAGGAAAAGGGTGATTCTGTAACTGCATACATGTCCATGAGCCGCTGTCATTCTGGGACTCAGGATCTGTTAATCTCATAGATTAACAGAGGAAAGGTGGGTGGTTTGCCTGCTGAAATGGGGACATTGATTAGCATTAACCAAATACAGAGGAAACAAAACTACTCTGAGTGCACAATATTCCTGGGGGCAGTCAGGAAGGAAACACATTGATTACTAAGCTTAACTCAAGGCTGGTTTTTGCTCGTTTTTTAAAGATTTTATTTTTTAAAGTAATCTCTACACCCAACATGGGGCTCAAACTCATGACCCCAAATTTCAAGAGTTTTATCCTCTTCTGACTGAGCCAGCCAGGTGCCCCCATAGTTTGTTTGTAATGGGAAGCTGGGTGGGTGTGAGGAGTGGGGCAGTCCTTCCTCAGCGGTATCAACAACAGCAGCAATGAGTTGATTCTTCTTTTAGCTCTGATTTCAACCTAGTATTATAGCCATCAAAGAGAGTTCTCTGTCTACACATCTGGGCACACAGGCACTTGTAAGAAGACAAAGGCAATTTCTCCTGGTAGTTTAATACTAATATTCTCCCCTCAGAAAGAGGAATTCATTAGTACTTGCCCCTCAGAAAGAGGAATTATTTTTTCTGGGCAAAGGTACCATCTGGTACAAGGAAACATTTAATGATTTATGAGGCAGCAGAGGCAATGCGTTTCCTTTAAATATTATCATTATGAACGTAGCAACTTCATAAGAGAAAAATGGAATTGAACGAACATTAACCTCTAAATATTTACAGCATTTCAAATTCTGGTCTGTCTTCATTGTCAATAAGATAACTTTGGAAGTCATAGGCACGAGGTCAGACAATGCAATGAGAAATATCCAGAATCCAGTTGGTTGTTGTTTTAATATCTTTTATGTGTTGTTGGACTTCAAGACTGGAAAAATATTCAAAGAATGAAGGATTCTACCAAGTTTAAAGTTCTTTAAAACTAGACCAGACACATTTAAATATCTCAAGAATCAAAGAAATGCAAAATCCAGTCAAGTGAAGTTGCAGGCTAGGAGGTGTGCAGACTTCTTGATTAGAGAGAATGTTTAGGAGTCCTGACTTGTATCCAAGGGAGACTGAGTTACAGGATTGCAAATAAGGCTCAGTGGGTCTGATCAGTCTGGTGGACAGTTTTGTAGTCAGCATTCAGACTCCATCAACCCTGCCAAAGGTAACCCCCAAAATATTTGGGGTAATGAAATTGTTTCCTCAGAGGGTAAAAGCTTCTTTTTTTTTTAAAGCTTATTTATTTATTTGAGCGAGACAGAGACAGCACGAGTGGGGAAGGATCAGAGAGACAGGAAGAGAGAATCCCAACCAGGCTCCATACTGCCAGTGCAGAGCCTGATGCGGGGCTCTAATTCACAAAACTGTGAGATCATGGCCTGAACTGAAATCAAGACTTGACTGCTTAACCGACTGAGCCACCCAAGCACCCCAGTAAAAGCTTCTTTAATTCTGAAACCTGGGGGATTTTTTATACATAAGTGTAGAAATGCTAAGAGAATCAAACAAAAATACTAATGTTTTTGTGTTATAAGTACACGTTTGGTACTTTAAGTATAACATTTAAGAGAACTTGATCTATTAGAGTTGATGGTCGGTTTTGCAATTTTATTTTAAAGTGCAATGTGAATAGATCTTGCCAGTGCTTCTAATTCCTGTTAAAAAGAGATTGTAGTGAAAGACATCCTTGTCCACTTTCCTTTTCAAGAAGAATCGCTTGGTTCTTCTATGTTAAAGATGCTTTGGCTTTTGCATTTAATTTCTCAAAAAGTTTTTATCATGGAAATTTTCAACACGCACAAAGGTAGAAAAGTATACTAAACTGTCATGGATTCAACACCCAACCTCAACAATTTTTAACATTTCTCCATTCTTGTTTTATTTACTGACCCTACTCCAAACATTCTTTTCTCTTCTTCCTCCTCGAGGCTGATGAGGCCGACTCAAGTATTTTTTTTTTAACTGAGGTAAAAGCAATGAGATGTATATATTTTTAAGTGAACGACTTGATAACTTTTAATAAATGTATACAACCAAGTAATCAAAACCCCTGTCAAGATATATAACATTTCCATCACTCTAAAAAATTTTCTTATGCCCTCTTCCAGGTAATCCCCCCTTTCCATAGGCAACCACTGTTCTGGTTCCTATTACTACCCAGTTATTTTGCCTTTTCTTGAACTTCATATAAAAGGAATCATTCAGTATTCTCTCTTTTGGTCTGTATTCTTTCACTCAAACTGCTTTTGAGATTCATCCAGATTGCTGCATTGATCAGTCATTCATTCCTTGTCATTGCTGAATAGTATTCCTTGTACGAATTTGCCACAATTTATTTATTCCTTTTCTTGTTGATGGACTTTGAGTTGTTTCAAATTTAAACATCGTGATTAGAGGTGATATAAACATTCTTATATAATTCTTATTGGTGATGAATGTTTTCATCTCTTTTGAGTAGATATTAAAAGGTGGAATTGTTGGGTAATAGGATAGGTGTATATTTGACTTTATAAGGAACTGCCAAAAAGCCTTCCAAAATGACTTTACCATTTTAAACACTAATAGCAACATATGAGAATTCCAGATGTTCCACAGTTGTTGAGATTAATTTGCATGTGTGTGTGTGTGTGTGTGTGTGTGTATGAATGTGTGTGAAGAAATTCTTCCTATCAAATTTCTAAGTTTGATCAAGGAAAATGATAGACTTTTTATTAAGGCATAAGATAACTATTATTTTTCCTGTTGAACAGGAAACTATTAATAGTTTCTAAAAATTACATTTTCCATTCCCAGAATAAACCTCATATTACCATAGTGGACAGTTCTTTTAATATGTGCTGTTTTATTCTAAACTGATACAATTTGCTACATAGCTTTTGCACCATTTCCATGTAAAATTAGTTTAAATTATTTGGTAGTAAGGGGAGCAGGATCAATGTGGAACTGTGTCCTTGTCAGATTTAAGGATCAAAACCAAATTCAATTCATACACTAGCCCCAGATCATCCCTGATGTTTTGGAAGAATTTGTGTAATACAAGGATTATTTATGGTGTCATGTAAAGAGCAGTGACTTGGGATGCAAACAGAAAAGCTCCATAAGGCCACTCATCAGCCTTATGACCTGGCAAATTACTCCATCCATCTATGCCTCAGCATCTCCCTCATAACAGAGCAAATGGATGGATAGAAGACAGATGTCTGGTGGATCCTGATGGCAAGACTGACGATGCGAGCAGAAATCGCAGGTATAGGTCAGGTGCAGTGTCTCCTGGCACATAGAATCATTCGGCATTCATCTTTGTACACTGTATTAAGTCTCCCATGATGGAGTGGCTTAAAACAACAGAAACTGATCTCACAGTTATAGGGGTTAGAAGTCTGAAATAAAGGTACTGGCAGGGTTGGGTCCTTTTTGGGGGCTCAGAGGGAGAATCTGTTCATGCCTCTCTCCTAGCTTTTGGTGGTTGCCAGCCATGCCTGACATCCTCTGGTTTGCCTTCACTGCAGTCTCTGTTCTGTCTTCATGTGGCATTCTCCCCTGTGTCTTTGTCTCTGTCTCTTTTCCTCTTCTTGTGAGGACACAAGTCCTATTGGATTAAGGACTCACCCTACTCCAGTATAACCTCATCTTAACAAATTACATCTGTAATGAAGCCATTTCCAAATAAAGTCACATTCTGTGGTTCCGGGGAGGACATGACTTTTATTTGGAGGGGGGGGGGCACACTATCCAAGCCAATACACACACCTATATTGACACATCTTTGAAAACTCAGTTATAAAACATATGCCTCATTAGATGCATGCCCTTTTCAGACAGTGTGATGTACTCAAAAGACCTAGATTCCAGGCACTGTCCTGCCTTGAGCTGAATGACCTTGGGCCATCTATTTCACCTTTCTGTGCCTCATCTGGAGAATGAAGTCAGAACAGGTGGTCTCTAAGGTCTTTTTTAATTTACCCATTGGCAACATTTGGGGACCCAATGAAGTCGTTTTCATGCAGGGAAATGTGGGAATGAACCGTTAGGAAACCATGCCAGAGGCTGAGAAGTGGTATAACTGACACAAACAGGTGGCGCTGTTGAGGAGCACCTCAGCATCACTAAATCTTCGTGGATAGGGACCCGAAAAACAAATAATCCAGTGAAGAAATGGGCAGAAAACATGCATAGACACTTCTCTAAAGAAGACATCCGGATGGCCAACAGGCACATGAAAAGATGCTCAACGTCGCTCCTCATCAGAGAAATACAAATCAAAACCACACTCAGATATCACCTCACGCCAGTCAGAGTGGCCAAAATGAACAAATCAGGAGACTATAGATGCTGGAGAGGATGTGGAGAAACGGGAACCCTCTTGCACTGTTGGTGGGAATGCAAATTGGTGCAGCCACTCGGAAAACAGTGTGGAGGTTCCTCAAAAAATTAAAAATAGACCTACCCTATGACCCAGCAGTAGCACTGCTAGGAATTTACCCAGGGGATACAGGAGTACTGATGCACCGGGGCACTTGTACCCCAATGTTTATAGCAGCACTCTCAACAATAGCCAAATTATGGGAAGAGCCTAAATGTCCATCAACTGTTGAATGGATAAAGAAATTGTGGTTTATATACACAATGGAATACTACGTGGCAATGAGAAAGAACGAAATATGGCCCTTTGTAGCAACGTGGATGGAACTGGAGAGTGTGATGCTAAGTGAAATAAGCCATACAGAGAAAGACAGATACCATATGGTTTCACTCTTATGTGGATCCTGAGAAACTTAACAGAAACCCATGGGGGAAGGGAAGGGAAAAAAAAAAAAAAGAGGTTAGAGTGGGAGAGAGCCAAAGCATAAGAGACTGTTAAAAACTGAGAACAAACTGAGGGTTGATGGGGGGTGGGAGGGAGGGGAGGGTGGGTGATGGGTATTGAAGAGGGCACCTTTTGGGATGAGCACTGGGTGTTGTATGGAAACCAACATGACAATAAACTTCATATATTGAAAAAAAAATCTTGGTGGATAGGGGACAGGTGCAATCCTATTCCAGAGCATCCCAGGCTTCAGCTCCCCAGAAAGCATCTCTAAAGGTGTTACTTGCTAATTATCACCATTCAAAGCTTCTAGCCTGTGGGACTGCTTTCATCTGGGGGCTTTTACAGGCTATTCAGGCTGTTCTTCTGAGCTGGTTTCTCATTAAATAATGGAGTTTATTACCACATAAGTTAAAGACCTTAGTACACATTTTGCAAAATGTGGATTGGTACCCCCTAGCAGGAATCAAGAGAACAGATTCTATTCACTAAAAGCTACAAGGCATTGTGATAAGGACCCTACATGGCCTCTTTCATTTAATCCCTCAAAAAACTCCTTGAACTCATGTGCCAGTTAATCAACTTATGGCCTCTCAGCTCTGAACTCACCCTTCAGTACATGCTTTACAATGAATGACTGGACTCTGAGCTTTTCTTCTTCATATTGAGCACTGTGTTAAGCTCTGTCAGTAGAGGGCAATGGAGAAACACTACAGGAGGAAGAAGTTTCTCTTCCCGGTTTTGGTGTGCTATTTGCTCCTGGTGCTCCATGCCTCCTCCCGTGTGTGAGGCCGTCCGGTGGTGCTCTGCTCTACCCAGGGTGCCCAGTCCCTCAGCAACCTCACAGCCCTGCCACAGCCACCTCGCTGTGGCTTTCCTGATGCAAACCCTTCAGGCCTCCCCTCGGGCTTCCTAACTCCCCTGTGCACCTGCCCACCAGTCTTGCCTTGTCTGCACCCTAGAGGATTGTTCCTCATGGCTTTCCCAATATCAACCCCACATATCCTAGGCCAAGCATCACCTGCCAATAAGCAGACTCCCAACACCCTATAACCCTTTGTCCACCCACCTGGGCTCACTCATACGTGGGATGCTTCCTCCTGCCTGGCCACTTTATACCAGCTCTGGGCCAAACAACCCAGCAAACTTCTCTGCCATCTGCTAGGCTACAACCTCCAACCAAGTCTGAACGCCAGCCTCAGGGAAGGTCTCCCTACCCCAAGTTTGTCCTTCCTTGGGTACCTTTTCTCAGCTCTGATGTACCTTTTAGAATTCTCTTCACATCTTTCTAGTTATTGACCTATCCATGCCTCATACTTCTTTAGACGAAACCACCCCTGTTCAGATCACTGTGCGGTTTCTGCCTCCTGGTTGGACCCAGACAGATATAGGCAAGTACTACTATTATTTCCTTTTTAGAGATAGGAGAATGCACTGGGTGGAGGGGAAATGACTTCCTTAGGATCATATGAGGAGGGGGGCAGAGCTGAACGCAAACCCACTCCCATTGGTTCCAAAGCCTTAAGCCTTTGATTTTCATCACTCTGCTGCACTAACTAGGAGTTGGCATAAAGACATCACATAGGACAGAGAAATGGGCTTGCCTCTCTCCTCACCCCTCCTTTCCCATGCTTTTATGTCCTGGGTGTTTCAGATTAAAACAAGGGCAAAAAATGCAAAAAGAGGCCAGCTCCTAGAGGAAGGTTTTCGACAGTGAAGAATGTCAATAGTCCTCTAATGGCCAACATAAACATGCAGGAGAAGAAAAAAGAAAAAGAAATCTACTTAAAAATCATTTTCACATATTTTACATATGCCTAATATTCTTCTCCAGATACATTTATTATGAGGCTGATATTTGATTTTTGCCAATTTCTCCAGCTTTGTCTTATCTGCTAAAATGCCTTATTTTCCTAAAGAGAGAGCTAAAATCCCAGTTTTGGGTCTTGCCGATATTTGCATTTGGCTCAAAGCAGCAAGATTTCTGGATGATGTATGTCCCATCAGCTCTCAGGGACTCTGGTCCCCACTGGGGTTGTGCTCAGAGGCAACATGTAACAGCTTCCATATTCCTGGAAACGAGGCCCCCGCCTCCTCTCAGAGTTTCTCCCTTGGGGATCAAAGCAATGTGAGTCCTAATTAGTCTCAAAATAACAAACCCCAATATTAATGATCTTCCTTGAGGGTTGTTCTGGTCTTCCAGCTTTGGTAGGAAAAAAAATCCAGTGCGAGGATTAACCACTTCCTGCTGATGAGATGTGGTGGACTCTGAACTCTGAATTAGGATCCGTAGATTGGAGTCCTGGCTTTGCCACTCATTATGTGGCCCTTTGTCTCTTTGTAAATAAGAGAACTGGATTCAAAGCTTCCTTCCAGTTCTACAGTCCTTTGACCCTTAGACTCCCTTCAAGATTATTTAGTCATAGCAAGCAAAACGTTGACAGCTCTCATCATTGAATGCCCACAGTGCACCTGGCAAATTGCTACACGCCTTAAGTGTATTATCTCATTTGATTCTCCCTATACACCTATGAGGTGAGCACTGTTGTTATCCATATTTTGCAGGTTCAGAGAGATTCAAGCGTGGAAGCAATAAAGCCACAGCCACAAGTCCTCTCCCAAGAAGGGTCACTGAGCTTTTCCTCACCTAATGAATACACTCCAAATAGGGTCCAGCTGAAGAATGTAGGGAGATCCATCATTGAGGGTTTTTTAAGTCAGGATCAGACTCCACTAACCAAATGAGGATAAGGCAGTGGGTGGGAGTAGTCAGGAGTATAGTGAGAGCTGAAGCAGAGGGGAAAAGGCCTTAAACATCAAAGCCAGGCCCCTTACACACATGGTCTAGTTGAGCTCTTATAGCAACCACGTGAGGTGAGCTTGTCCCTCCCACGACACAGATGAGGAAAATGAGGTTCTGAGAAGTGAAGTGACATGTATACACTTACCACCACTGGCCACCAGCAAAGCTGTGATCTGAACATGTCTTGTTTGACTCCTTCCATCACACTACATTGAGATGATTGATTGTGGCCAGAGATTTCGGGGCCTGAGCAACCAGCTACAGATTTATCAAGGCCAAGGCTGTGTCAACAATGAAATAACTGGTTGATTTAGTGAAAAGGAAGAAAAAACAATGTTTCTTTAAAAAGTCAGTCCTTTCCTGGGCCGCCAGGGTGGCTCAGTGGGTTAAGCGTCCAACCTCAGCTCAGGTCATGATCTCACGGTTTGTGAGTTTGAGCTCTGCATCAGGCTCTGTGCTGACAGCTCAGAACCTGGGGCCTGCTTCAGATTTTGTGTCTCCCTCTCTCTCTCTGCCCCTCCCCCACTTGTGTTCTGTCTCTCTCTCTCTCTCTCTCAAAAATAAAGAAACATTAAAAAAATTTTTAAAAAGTCAGTCTTTTCTTGACAATGGTGCCCAGCCGAGATCTGCATCTGAGGCCCAGTCTCCCTGCAGGAGCTCTTTCTGAACAAGAAGGAGGAAATCAGGGCCTGTGACTGATCCCAGTGGGGCTGACTTTAGGTTGGGCCCCAACGAGGCTTTAGAGCAGGCATGTGGGAGGAGGTAGAAGGATATGGTGTAAGGCAGGCACCTGGCCTGCACAAACCAAGCCATCTTCAAAACAGAAAGAATCAGATTGTTGTTCTACTTGTCTCTTGACCCCATCTTTGAAGACCAGATGCTTAAGAAGAACCACAGCAGGGCCTTCCTGGAAAAGGGGAATAACTGACTTTGAGTATGAAGACACGTTGTGCAGGCTCTCTTGGGATGTAACTATGCACCAGAGGAGCCTACAGGAAGTGGTATGGGCCAAACTGGCTCTCCAGAAAACAAACCAACAAAAGCAGTCAGTCCCGTTTTGTAGCACTTGCCAATGTCTATGGTATAAATACTCCCCATCCAAGCTACTCAGGTTTTAGCAACCGGCTTGCAAAATTCTAGCTATGTAATAACTGGCTCACAAGCGAGTGGAAGCCAGCCGCATGCACCACTGGTAACCAGATCTGAGGGCACACCATCCTGGGAAAGCGGGAGTCTTTTTGAACAATGGCCTGGTTCCCTCCTTCCCCACTATGGCTTTAGGTACAGTAAGATATTTGCCATCCTTTTCATTCTTGCAGTCCCCTCTGAATGTTCTTCCCTCCTCTTCCTTCTCAGAAACTCCTATGCATCCTTCAAGACCAGGCTGAAAAACATTCTGACTATTATTCCCAAGCCCCTTTAAGCAAAGCTCATTCTTGATCTTTTGCCCAAGCTTGTACATCTGTTTAAGTTTCTGCCTGCCCCACGGGACTTCTGAGGCCCCAGGGGAGAAGGCCACGCTTGCTTCATCTCTGAACTGGGGTCAGACACATAGAAGGCTCACAATATGTGTTTGCTAAACAAATAAAGTTATAAACTTACCTCTGATTTCAAACTCAGCAGTGAATAACATCACTCCTTAACCTAGATTAAATGTCTGCATCTCCAGAAGACCCATGAAGGCAGTTCTAATGGTAGTAACTGGGCAACAGTGACTGGTATTGGCCATTCTCTGGCTATGAGCAGGAACTGACCCCTGCAGGGGACAGAGCTCCTCTGGCCAATCCCAATTCTGAAGGGATATTCTGGGAAGACCCAGACTGCTACAGTTTACCTTAAACATATTGGTGATAAAAAAAAAAAAAAGTGGGGGACTTTAAGGTTGGAAGTTGATCTTTCTCCTAAGTTCACCTCAAACCTATAAGCCTTCTATAAGGATCCACTGCAAGCAAGAAGAGAGTCCTTCAGGGTGTTCTCTCAGGACTGCCATGAAAACCCAAGCATCAGAGGGGAGGGCTATCTCAGACCGACTATCTCAAACTGGGAACTTCCAACCTGCAAGAAGAAAGTAGAAGGAAAGAATGGACAGGGAGAGAGTGATATAGAAAGGAAGGAGAACAACAGTGACAAGAGAGGATGCCTGGATGGCTCAGTCAGTTAAGTAGCCAACTCTTGATTTCGGCTCAGGTCATGATATCACAGTTCGTGGGTTCAAGCCCTGCGTCAGGCTCTGTGCTGACAGCAAGGAGCCTGCTTGGGATTCTCTCTCCTTCTCTCTGTCCCTCCCTTGCACATGCACTCTTTCTCTCTCTCTTAAATAATAAGCTTTAAAAAAAAAAAAAACAGTGACAGGAGAGAGTAGCATCATTGTCTCCATGAACAGTTGATAAAAGTGGGTAACAGCAATGATAAAATTAAGAAAATAAAAACACTGCTCTGAAGATTTATAGACCAGCTAACACAGGGCTCACTCGGCAATAATTCGGGCTGATAATGTTGCAGCAGCCACATAAACATCCCATCCACTTCAATGCTTCCGTGTACCTTATGATGACTCTGGTTTGTTGACACCACATGGTCCCCATGACCCCGGGCACCAGGAGTGGTGGCTAACTCAGGAGACAGGTTGTGCAGGGTTGACGCTGATGAGGAAGTTTTTCAGAAAGACAAGCTACCCTTGACTGGATACAGATGGCCCGGTGAAAAATGAAATCTGCCAGCAGAGGCTGCCTTTATCAGCTAGAGAGGTTCAGCAGGGACGGGACTTCCCCATCCCTGGCTCGCCTGAGCGAGCCTCCGGTTTCAGCACCATATCACAGACTGTCCTAATGAGTTCTTCTGACGGGTGGGAGCCTACACATATCTGCTTCTAGGAGTGCATCCTGGCAGTCCGGGGCATGGTACCGAACTCGCCTGGTGTTTGCATTCCGTCTCCTGGAATCGGTAAGGAATGCCTGCAAGCAGGAAAAGGCCCGCGACTCACCAGGACTGAATGCCCTGCCTATACCGGGCCATCTTGCCATTATCCTGGTCACCTCGTTAACTTTCAGCTTGGAGACAGTGCCCAGGAAAGGTCAAGCGGTTCCCCAGGGCATGCTAACCCAGATACCCGATACCCAGTGGGTATCCACAGTGTCAAAGACAAAACAACAAGAGCAAGTGTTGCTGTTTATTAACTCCCCACGATGTGCCAAGCACCGCACCAGGCACTTTGCCCCATTTAACCCGTACACCTGTTCTACGAGGTCAGTGTTATAGTCCCACCTTACAGATGAGCGATGAGGGTTAAGTCAACCGGTCCAGAGTCACAGGGCTGGTAAGTGGCAGATCTGGGGAATGAAACTGAGTTCCAACTATTCATAGAGACTGTGATCCTAAAAGGACAAGTGTGGAGGAAAGTAGGCAAAGTGAAATGAAGTTTCTGGCGACTGGGGCAGTAGATGGTCAGATAAACCAGTGAAGGTTTCTGTTTCATCCAGGTTTGGTGGCGTCATGCAGATGATCATAATTTGAGAGACGAATCTACTATTATGGATTAAACACACACACGCCATAAATTCATCTCAGAACCCAGCACCAGAAGTTTTTAATCACTGCTGCTTTGGGTCAATGGAGCCACCGTTCTGCTCATTTGGGGCGCCTCGCCAAGCCATGCAGCCAGCAACTTACCTCAGGAGGCAGGGTATCTGCTAACAGGCCTGCAAACTGAGACCTGAGACCTGAGACCTCCTGACTCCCAAACCGGCCTGCCAACCAGGACCTGTGGAATTCCCAGTTGCCTGACACCGTCCCCCCTGCAGGCACACTCCCAGGGAAAAAGCTGCACCTGTGCCAAGTCTTCTGAATGCTTTTTCCCTCTCATCTGGGAAGTTGGACCAGCAGGAGGCACTCTGATGGGTTCAGAGAGGACCTTTACAAGAAGGAGGCCGTAGGACACCCGATGAGGGTGGGTCCCCACCACTCCCACCTGACAACACCCTCCTCTCTGAGGTGACTGACAGGCAGGGAAGTGACTTTGTATCCCCAGTCCCTTCAACCTACTGACTTGGGCAGGCCAAAGGAGGAAGATGGAGACAACTGTGTGACAAGAGGAGTTTGGCCAGCTTTGCCCAGTGCAACCCACCTCCTTCTGTGCCATGGGGCAGGACCCTGGCCCACCGGCAGGGGGCGGAGGGGTACCCAGAGCCTGTTTGAGGCACAGCCAGAGACCTGGCTGCCCTTGACCGAGGGTAAGTGGGCTAAGCATCCCCTTCCATCTTCTGGACAAGCCCTGGAGGTGAACAATTTTGTTATGAGTGGACGCTCTGAGGTTAAGAAGGTGTTTGCTGTCTCACTGGTGTGATGGCAAGGCCTGTGCTCTTAGCGGCTATGTCACATGGCTGGGAGGTTCCTGCCTCCTGGAGGACGTGCTCACCCCGTGGCCTGCTTCGACAGTCCTCATCCTTTGCTCTGGGCTTTTCTAGGCTGCTCTCGTCAGAGGGGAATGGAGGAGGGACTGGCCAGTGGCTGGATCAGCAAACAGAACCACGGTGTTGCCACTAGTGTCGGAGGTTGGAATGGGGGAATCTTTCAAAATTCACATTTCTTCAGCTGCTTCCCCTGGGGCCTGGGGGTCCCTGTCTAAAAGTGGTGGCAGCTTGTCTCCAGAGGGCAGCATCACAACACATGTTGTGTTACCCACCCACTGAATTCAAAGGCATCTTTATCAAGAAGTCTCGGAGAAGAGGTAAATCCTGCTTCACTCAGCCTACCACTGGGATGCAGGCAGATGCTGACCCATGCGGTCCCACGTGGTTATCTTCCCCCATGAGATCTCCGTAAGCTCTGACCAGGGATCGCCATGCCTTCCTCCTCTGCTAAAGGAACAGTTTGCGAGGGTGGGGGCTGGAAGTAAAGCTGTGCCCAAATTGAGTGATAAAGGCCACTGACATGAGTCATTATATTTTTAGACCTCAGAAAAATTGGGACAGGAGACATCTGTGACAGGCTCCCTGGCCCTCTTCACTTGGAGAGTAAGGACCCAACGACATCTTAGAAAAATGGAGGCTGCCTGATGCTGAGACCAGGGGAGAGTCTTCTCTGTGGGACACATCCCCAAGATTCCCCCTCACCCACAATCACGAGACATGACAGGTTCCTCCTCAGCCTGTTCCCTCTGACATGCAGCTCCTTGGGAAAGCAGGATGCTGCTTTTTAAAAGTACTCATTGACCTTGAACTTTAAAATGTATTTCTCAATTTTCCCCTTTTATCACTGTCCGGCTAGCATTATGCTATGTCATTTCTTAAGTTCCGGTATTTAATATAAAATACTGAATGAAAACATATTTTACAAAACAGCTCTACAATCGGATATGTGGGGAGAGAACACTTTGCCAATCATTCCTAGCCTTTCTCTGGGCAGTTGACAAACATTCCCAGTATCCAAACAAAGAAGCAGGCAAGGTATTGCTGTTGTTCCTCCGGTATGTGGGGCCAACAGGCCCTGAGACAGGAGAATAAATATGGTACAATGCAGGCGTTAAGAGTCAGAGTTGGGGGGGACTGGGTGGCTCAGTTGGTTAAGCGTCCAACTTTGGCTCCGGTCATGATCTCACGGTTTGTGAGTTCGAGCCCCACGTTGGGCTCTGTGCTGACAGCTCAGAGCCTGGAGCCTGTTTCAGATTCTGTGTCTTTCTCTCTGCCCTTCCTCCGCTAATGCTCTTGCTCTCTCTCGCTCTCTCTCTCTCTCAAAAATGAATAAACATTAAAAAAAAAAAGAATCAGAATTGGGGGCACCTGGGTGGCTCAGTCGGTTAAGCGTACAACTCTTGGTTTCAGCTCAGGTCATGATCTCATGGTTCATGAGTTCCAGCCCTGCATCAGGCTCTGTGCTGATAGTGCATAGTCTGCTTGGGATTCTGTCTCCTCTCTCTGCCCCTTCCCTGCTCACTCTCTCTCACTCTCTCTCTAATGTTTCTAAACATTAGGAAAAAAATAACTTTTTTAAAAAGAGAGAGTTGGGTTAGAATCTCAACTCTGCCATATACAAGGGGTATGACCCCCAGTAACATACTTTCTAGAACCTCAGGTTCTTCATCTGTAAAATGGGAACATTCTCAATAGGAAAATGTGGACTAGTCCACACACAAAGGTCCGATAAATGGCATACATCATTAGCACTTGCATGTTAGCACATGAGCATCTCCCATGTGGGAGAGCCCGGGTGTGTGTTAACAGAGCTGGCGTAGGTTCACATGGGGGTCAGGCCCTGTCAGACAGAAGTCCCTTCTTCCCGTCAGACCTCCCTGACATCCGCACTTCATTCCTCATCTGTCTCATCTTTCTTCCCAGAGTTTTCTGCCTCCCTCTTTCCATCTCTCCTTCTTTCTCCTGGAGTCCAGCTGCCTCCTCAGTGGCCCTCAGAAGCCCTGCCTTGTCAGGCAATCCTTCTTACCCAGTGTCAACATCACCAATGCTCCTGGGACACTTTGACGGGAAAAGCCTCTTGTTTCAACCAACCCACCCTCTGCATTTATCTCAGCCCCATCTCCCCCGGACCAGCCTTCAGTCTCCCCTGCTCCACAAAAATATCTTGTTATCTCTTAAACTTGCATTTGCTAATTTCGTCTGCCTTAGCTGCTTCCATCAGCAATCTCTCCGTCTGAGACTTCCACTCATACCTGGATGAGATTCAGTCTGACACAAAAGGCACCGACTCTCCAGAGTCTTAGGTTTTCAGCAGTGTGTTCTCTTCTATTCCTGAAAACCAACCTTTTCCAGGACCTGACTACACTGGCTGGGCTGTCTGCTGGCTGTCTGCTGGCTGGGCTGGTGGGTTTTTACCCGCTTCCTGTGCTGTCTGGCTCTCTCATTTCTTCTCAAGGCCAGTTCAAGAACTAACAGAATCAGGGGGTTGCTTGAAAAATGGAGAAAAGCCCAGAGGCCTCCACTAAAGCAGCTACTTTCTCAGTGCAAGAAATCAGACCATGTGTGCTCTTCATCATCATAATCATTTAAATGTATTTACTAAGTTTTTTGGGGCGCCTGGGTGGCTCAGTCGGTTGAGCGTCCAACTTCGGCTCAGGGCATGATCTCTTGGTTTGTGAGTTTGAGCCCGGTGCCGGGTTCCGTGCTGATAGCTCGGAGCCTGGAGCCTGCTTTGGATTCTGTGTCTCCCTCTCTCTCTGCCCCTCCCCCACTCATGCTCTGTCTCTCTGTCAAAAATAAATAAACATTAAAAAATGTATTTATTAAGCTTTATACAGACTTCAATCACCCAATATATAAAATACTCTTTAGAAGCAAAGACCTAAATGAAAAGGACCAACACCTTTATATTTTCTTAGGGATTTGTCTGCTTTACTGGAGAAGCTTACTTTCCTTTATGCACTTACCTGTGAGAAATTCTTTTTCTTAATGTTTATTTATTTCTTTTTGGCGTGGGGTGGGGGAGGGGCAGAGAGATTGGGAGACAGAGGAGCTGAAGCAGGCTCCACAGTGCCAGCCCAGAGCCGGTTGCGGGGCTCAAACTCATGAGCCCGTAAGATGATGACCTGAACCGAAGGTGGACACCTAACCAACTGAGCCACCCAGGCGCCCCTACCTGTGAGAAATTCTTAGAAACCACCCCGTCTGCTGCGAAGCTTTGAAGAAAAATGTCCCCAGTTGAGAACCACTGTTCCCCTCACACACACACCTCTCCCTGACACACCTATTGGTCCAAGACCAGAAGTGCAAATGTCCTGCAGGGAAGATAGGGTTCTAGAAGCCACTGCCTTTGCTTGTTGGTACCCAAGATGCTAAACAAGCGGTTCCTGGTAGGAGCAGGACATGGGGAATTCCTGCTTGCCAGCGAGGCTGGCCTCTCCAAAGCCACAGAATTCCAGTTTACAAGTGTCAGGGAGGTCGAGGCCTGCTGATGGGATGGGGACTGAGCAAAGTACAAGGGCTGGATGTGCAGGTGTGACCACAGGGCATACCTCACCTCGCCGAGGGTGGCCTCCCTGCTTGTGGGAGGCCACCAACAGAAGATGGGGAGACTGTGTTGGAAAACAAGCTTCTCCGTGGACGGATTCACCAGGGCTAACACATGCAGTTCTTCTGGCCACGTTCAGGATGAACGCCCCCACCCTCAGCCCCATGGGCCACCGCAGCACAGCCCTGGGCCATCTTCCCTGCCTGCTCTCTCAGGGCTGGAAAGGCTCAGTGTGGTCCCACGACTGGCAGGTGCAAATCTCATCAGTCACCGTTCAGCAAGTATTCGTGGAGGGCGGCCCACAGCCCAGCTGGGAGCTTGGGAGAAATGAAGACTCTTAGGCCCTCAGATTCCTTCCAAATCTCAGCGTGCCCCTTAGCAACTCTGCAGGTAACACGTGTGGTCACTTAAGGCTGCGAAGGCCTTTATTAAGTAACATGGAAGGGGAGATTTTTTCCTCCAGAAGTTCACACTCTGGGAAGATAGGATTTATAGATAGGAAACAATGCAGCAGAGTGCAAGTCAACATCATCAAGTGCGATTTGGTGGACATAAAACATCAAGTCCTGCCTCAGCCACTTGCTGTCACCAAGCCTCAGCTTCCTCGCCCGTTTAGTGGCAATAATACTTGCCCCATCTACCTTACAGATTGTCCCAGGTGGGAAAGTGCTACACCCACATAAGGTACTATTTAATGTTCCATTCTTAGAGTGCTACACAAATTCAGAGATGAGAGCGCTAAAGATGTCTGGAACAGTCTGGGAAGATCTGGCAAAGAGGAAGGGGGCCTTTAAGACACTGAACCACATACTGAACTAGACACTACAGTAACGCAAGATGGAAAAATGCACATTGTGACAAGTTCACCTAACAGAGCCTCTAGCCGGAGCCACAGAGAGCTCCCACTGACCAACTTTCAACAGCTTTCATCCTCACAGTTGACTGACGGTCAACTCCGTGGCTCTCAGAAGCACAAAGTCAGGGCCACCCAGTGCTTTGCAAAAGACACAAAGCTAGATGTCTCTGTGCGGATGCTGGCAAGAGCCCTATTGCTGCAAATCTTAACCCTGGTTGGGAGTATATGAAAATGGATTCGTCATTTGGCAGAGCTGTGAAGATGGCTGGATAGTGTGAGAGGACGGCCTGGGTAGGGGGAGGTAAAGGAAATTAGCAGGTGAGTGCTTGGGTAATAGTTTTCCTAGGTAATGCTTATTAAGACTTTGCTATATTGTAGATGTTTTCTTTTCTTTCTGTTTTTTAAAAAAATATTTATTTATTTATTTTGAGAGAGTGTAAGTGCACAAGTGGGGTAGGGGCAGAGAGAGAAGGAGAGAGAGAATCCCAAGCAGGCTCCACACTGTCGATACAGAGCCCAACTCGGGGCTCAGTCTCACACACTGTGAAATCATGACCTGAGCCAAAATCAAGAGTCGGATGCCCAACCCAATGAGACACCCAGGTGCCCCTCTTCTACTTTTTTAAATTTCATCTTCACAACAATCCTATCAGGCAGGGGAATCTTTTGCCCCCATCTTACAGATGAGGAAAGCTTTCTCAGCTTTCCAAAGCCCATGACCTTAACTGCAAGCTAAACCACTAGGGCAGTGTGAGAATCTCTGGTCTTCCTCCTGCAGTTGAAACAATGTGGCTTTGCTTTTGTTGTGAAACCTGGCTCGCTCTGACTTGCTGACGTTTGCCATGCTTGTCCTGAGCTTCTCCAGAGAAATGCTGTCTTCTGGCAGGAAAAGATAAAAACGGCTGATACAAATGAGTCACCATACTCGCTATAATTAACAGTGATGCAAGAGCCAGATGCAAACGTAGAGGGGCCTCAGGACCTGACTTTTAGGCGGCCCAAGCTTTGAGATGCTGAAAAGTCTTCATGCCTGAGCTGCTGTCTGCTCAAGATACATTTTAAATGAAGAAATGAAACCTGGATGCATGCAAACTCCAAGCTAATGGAGCTGAGAGGGGCAGCGCCAAATTAATCTCCTTATTTACAACTGAAAAACTGTACACTAGAACCAGAAAGGGAGTTTATAGATAATGTATAATGTATAATGTGCTTTTACACTTGGCTGCCCTGGAAAGTCTAAGCAGTTTTCAACCTGCTGAGCTAATTTATGGCAACTACAGCTGGAAACTCCGTTGTGCTAGGTGTCCAACCTATAGCCTCCTGGTTGCAGTATATACCAGAAAGTCCTGGCAAATTCTGGAAAGTGAACTTTCCAGAAAAGGCCAGTTATCAGTAGCATCCCTCTTCTCTTTTGCTGACTTGGAATAAAAAGTGATATAATAACAGCCTGATTAAACTAAACCCTCAAACACACTTCCGACCATGCCATCCACAAACCCATCTGACTGCAGCTTGAGCATGATCACTTTATGGTGCTGGCTGCTTCCAGAATGGATAATTGCCTCCTGAGGTTTGACAGAGAGAAACAGATAATAGTCAGGACCAGGATAGACTACACTAGTGCTCGTGATTGTCCATGTCAGTAGCATCTTCTTACCTGTTTAAGACCCTCTCAACTGTCCTTAAGATTTGAACACAATACAGCCGATACAATCTTGCCACTTTCCTTTTGAATAGACTTTAATTAATTGAGAGCGAAGTGAAAAATGCAGGTTACATTTTTAGTGTTATCATTGATACGTCGTAAGATCAACACCAAAACAGTGATGCATCTAACATTTATACATTTCCTAACTTCAGTTGTCAAAGAGCAAATCATTATCAGTATTTTTATTTACACAATAATTTCAAGCAACAGTAAATAACAAACACCCTCGTTTGCACACACACACACACACACGCACACACATACACACACCCAACCACCTTTAAACAATGGATTTCCTCACACCAGTCTCATTTTTTTCACATACACTGGTAGACTCAAAGTTATCAGTGGAGATCCTGGACCAGCCCTATTTTCTTTCAGAGTCACTTTAATTTTTACAACTTGAAGCCACATAACCAGTGTGGTCTGTACACTCAAAGGACACCCCAAATGATAATAATGAATTCCACTTTTTTTGTGTGAGGAAATATGTACATCTCTGAAGATGCAGAGGATTACCGCTCAAAAAAGTCAAAAATAAACAAAACCAAAATCTCAGATCTTCAAGCACAGTTTCTTAACAGCATTGTGCTAATGTTAACATTGTATTAACTGAACGGAAAAATTCTTTTAGGTTTCTCTACAGAGGTACTGGTTAGTTCGGATTCTTTTTTCAGCTGCTTGAAACACGCGAAATTTTTTAAGTTGCATGGTAGTCCTACATCCTGCCTTCCAGGTTAGCAGCCTGCCTAACCTCCGGAATGTCGGACGGGACTCACTCCTGGTGCCTTGCTCTCTGATTTATTTCTTGCTGTTAGTAAATGGAAACCATGACAAAGTTTACATTAGCAGACACATACACATGCCCTGGCCTATAAATATTCTATGATGGAAAATGGTACAATGACTCCATTCCTAGTGAAAAGAGCATAAAAGGAGAAGAAGAGGGCGGGGGGACATTATCAACAATGGCTCTTCTTACAGTGAAAATCCAGACCAAATGGCAGAGATGGGCTTTTAACTAACTGGACATTGTTAGCCACTTCTCCAGGGCCTTCGAGCTGACTAAAAGCAGGCAAAGCAGAGCCCAACTCCTCCGGGCAAACCTGGTAGGATCCAGTGGTACAGTGGTACAGGCATCTTGTCTTGGAAGCTGGGTGAAGATCACCTGCCATTTCCTTCTTAGAGAGGTGAGTGTGGAGGAACTTTAAAGTCAGATTGGAAAGCAGTTCACACACTGTCCTGCCTGGGCCACAGAACTGTCCCCCGGGTCGGACCCCTCAAAGCGCCAGCTGGAGTTTGGTCATGTTTCTCTGGTGCATGTTGTGATGGCGGACTAGTTCGTCTGACCGGGCAAACTTTTTCTGACAACTGGGCCACCGACAGCTGAAGGGCTTTTCACCTGTTGACACAATTGCCAGTCAGAGACACTTGCAGCAGAGAGACTGGGCACAAGTTCAACTATCAAAGGCCCGAGTTAAATTATCCCAAGACACCCACTCCCGATTCCCTCTAGCTCTTTCCCTAGGCTAACAAATCGGGCTCATTTCATAGGCAGCCTTGAAACGGCAGCACCTCTGGGCCCTTAAGGATTAAAAAACTGTAAAAATTATAAAATATTATTCAGTCAGAAGACTGGGGAAATGGCAGAGAAGGAATGAGTCTTGTTAATCAAAGTGTCTGGGCAATTCATATGTCATCAAGGGGGAGAAACATTTGTTTCGGCCTCTGCTATTAGGCCATTTTGGGAATTGTGTAAATGCTTCCCCTCCACTGCCTCTTCAGGGAATTGAGCTCATCTGGGCTGCAGGGGCTCAGGATCATTACTCTGGATACTAACGGATCGATTGCCATCCAATAACAGAGCTATGACTGTAACTTTACTGTGTCTGTCTGTGTAGATATTCTGAATGGGCTGGATATTTTAAAATAAATCCCTGACACCAGTTTGCAGGATATTTGCTTCTTTAACATTAAAGTGTTACTCAGAGTATAATCCCTATCATAGTTTTAAGACTCTTAACATGATTGCCAAAAGATTGAGACTTTTCCATCTAAGGAGCTCTCAGAAGTTCCTTCCAAGCTTCATTCTGGATAGGGAGGATAAAGAGGGCCTTAAATTAAATATGCCCAGCCTTGTGCTAGGCATCATCTATATACATTATTTCATGTATTCCTTGCAACAGCCCTGTAACAGAAGCATCGGTATCCCCACTCTAGATATGAAGCTGGACATCTGGTGAGGGCAGACCCAAGCAGGACTTAAATCCAGGTCTGTCTATTCCAAGGTTCATGCACTTTGCAGTATCCCACCTCCCAGACCTGGCCATAATGGAAATAGAGCTGTGGCTTTATCCTAAGTAAAATACTACAGGAGCCTATCTCTGGTCCACTAGGGAGATCTTTCCAGTTTGCCTCTCCTATGAGAATTATCGTTTGGGACAAGCACCAAGAAATGTCCCAGGGGAGGCACTGTCCCAGTGTCAGGACTGGGGGCTGATCAAATACAGGGTGAAACAGTCTGCCAGTGACACAGGTCATTTTGCACACATGCAGATATGCACAGGGTTCAGTGGATGGAATGGGGAAGTGGGGCAGAAGGGGCAGGGTACAAGGGACGATAAGTTTCTCACCAAATTATGAGCTTGGGACTAAGGAAAAGAAGCAATACCAAAGGCACCTGAGTAGGGCAAAATTTATGCCCATCCCACCAACTCAGGGGCACAGATGCCTTGACTCTGTAAATGCAGCCTATTTGGGCTGAGAATCTGAGACTCATGATCTCACGTTTTCCTTCCCCTCCCACTCACTGTTCCTCTGCTCTTCCTGATCTAGCTCCTGCCCCTCCACCCGACCTCCAGCCAGACTGTCAAAGGTTATCTCCTAATAGACACATCCCAACCCTTTCTCTTGTTGGTCAGTTACGCTCCTCAGTCTCTCAATGCCATTCAGCTTTGCTGACATTGACTCTCTTCCTGATTTCTATATTCCCCGGGCTGTGAGATGAACCCATGCTCTTTCTCCAACAAAGAAGGCTGTGGGATATTGTGGGACTGGGAGCAGACAGAATTGGGTTTGCTACTTACTAGCTTTGGGACTGTAAATAAGTCATTTCATGACTATGTGCCTCAGTCTCCTGATCTGGAAAATGGGGATAAAACATGCCTACCCTCCTCTTCTTACAAGGGTGTTGCAAAAATACAGTGAGAGAACCCTAAGCCTTGGCCCTCCTCCCAAAGTTAGAAAATACATAACAAAGATGGAGCTATTTTCATTATGAATCACACCAGTCTTGTGGAAAAGCAAAAACTTTCAGCAGCCAGGGAATAAATGTCTTATTCCCCTCTCTATACCAGTAGAAAGGAAATAGTAGCCATATGCTGATACAAGTCTGGCAGAAACCATGACTGCTCCTGGGACATTAACTTTTAGCACAGCAAGGATTCAGATCTCTGAAAATTGTGTCATGAAATGTGAGCTCTCCAAAGAATAAATATCTGGCTTGGAAGAATTTCTGCTGTTTTTCTGTAAAGTTGATTATCCTATCAAACTGAGTAATGCAATGTGATGTGACAGAAAACTGGGCTACTTCAACTCTTCCTTTTGTTCTGAACGCTCAGTAATAAGTTCTTCTCACATCTCCCTTTTGCTAGTAGTTCCCACCCACCTCTTCTGAAACAATGTTATTATTTAAAGACAGCCATGCATTGTTCTTCCTCTCAACTGCCTCTAAACCTGCTCAGAACTTCTCCACTAGACTTTTCCACTCTCTCTCATCACAAACAACTTCATTCAACAGTATTTTTTTTTTAAAAAAATAATGAAAAATAAATGTGAAGAAAAGTTTACGCACTTGTTTTACCTGTATGAGTCCTGGTGTGGGTCTTCAGGTGGTCAGACCGGGAGAACTTTCGCTGACAAGTTTTACACTGGAATGGTTTCACACCTAAACGGACAGAGAAGGTCTAGCCGCAGCCCTAACAATGTGGGAGCATAACGAGGCCCACAAGGCCTGCTTCCTGGTGGCCCGAAGAGCCGGGCATTTCCAGCCACCTGTGATGTCTGTCTCACCCTCAGATTTCCCCAGGTCCCCAGGCCTAGCATGAAACCACCTGATTCTGCAACAGTAATCCTTGAAGACCTGCTTCTGTTTTGGGAACAACTAGTCCTTAACCACAAACGTCCAGCTTCTCACCAACGTCCCAGCTGTGTCCAAGACTGAAAAAGTGAATCACACACTATCAATTGGATTATGCTCTCCACCACCCTGTTCTTTGCTGCTGCTCAACGTGTCATCAGCAGATGGCTGGTGGGATCCCACTGTTCCGCGGTTTGCTGGAGAAATGTGGGCTGTTTCCTTTTCTTTCTTTCTTTTTTTTTTTTTAAGAACAGGAAAACCCCCAGATAGTTGAGGGGGAGGGAATTATTGGAAATACTAAACAAATGGCTAACCCTCTCCCATCCATATTCAACAACAAAGAGAATCACAAAAGCAGCTGAAACCCAGAACATACTACCAGCAAGGAGAAGTGAGCCTACAAACCTGTGTGTCTCCTTTGGTGTCTTTTGAGCTGGTCTGAACGAGAAAACCTTCGCTCACAGTCCTTGAAGTCACATTGGTATGGTTTCTCACCTTGGGGAAGACACACATTCCATTTGAAAATGACACTGGAGATGGGGATGTCATTAAAGGCTACTTCTCCTCAGGGGACTGAAGGGATCCCAAAATGCCTAAGGCACTTGATGGACCTTGCTAGGGTGGTGAGGCCAATGGCAATGGGAGGCTAAAGGCCCACCTGTACGAAGCTGGGTGTAGAATGGGGAACTGGTTGATTGAGGACGGTCCCTAACCTGCAAGTTACAAGTGGACAGGAGCTCAGGTTCTGAAGTCTGACACTAGGGTCACATCCAGCTCTGACACTTAAAGCTCTGGGTGAGGGGCTATTTCCTTATTGAGAAATGGGGCTGATAATCTGACAGCTTCAAAGGATTTATGAGCAGATTAAACAAGACCATCCACATAAAGAGCTTAGCCCAGAGCACTGCTAAAAATAAATAAATAAAAATAAAAATTAAATTAAATTAAATTAAATTAAATTAAATACTGGTAGAGAATCTTTAGATCAATAATAAACCAAAAAAGTGTTAACTCCTAAACTGAGTTGGAGGCAGAATTCTGGAATGGATATGCCTTGGAGCTGGCCTCATAAAATAAGTGTTTTATGTTTTATGGCCTAAAGATTTGGTGCTCTCCACTACTGACTTCTTATTCCTGAATCAAGCACAAAAAGCCCCATGGTTGTGAGACACCCAAGTTAAACCAGGAGCCAAAGTATTTAGAAAGATTCTGGTATCCCTTTATCCGAGAGACATCAGTAGTGGGATTACACAACCTTCTGCCTCAGAATGCAGAAGCCCCACCCCTGTCCTTGCTAGAGAAAGTTCAGCCAAATACTGGGAACTAAGCCCCATGAGTGCACTGAGCGACCTTGGGCCTTCCCACCTTCTTATGAGAATTCTGAGTCACCAGTGTTCTGGGATGGAGAGCAAGCTATCCCAGGACCAGTCAGTCTTTTTGTTGCAGGGCAGTCCTTAGTTGCCTTTCAGGCCTCATAACTTCCTCTATTCCCCCTGATTAGTCTGCATTCCTGCTATCCCAGAGCTCACCCTTCCCCAAATCTGCCTTGCACTTTGCTGACCCCAACCGCCATTTGTCCCTATCTCCATCTACGTTCCCACCCATCAAAAAGTCTGCCGTACATCCCTCTCTAATGCCCTTTGTTTCCTCTTCAATGCCTTCTTGGAAATTTCATGTTCAGATTGAAAGCCCTTCCTTCCCTCAGTACAGAATTGATCATAGAACACCTAACGTGGGAGTCTGCGTCCAGGGCTGCCTTTCACCGTGGGCTGGAAAATCCTGAGGGCAGAAGCCTCCCGTTAACTTTGTATTTACATCTGGCCTGGTGCCTTATACTTCAACAACACTACTCAGTCTAATATCTTTTCCCTGCCTTTCTGCTTCTGCTCCTTCTTGACTTCCTCTACCGTACCGTACCAACCCTCTGATGGTTAGCTTAAGCCCTTCCTCCTTCTGGGATGACTTTAGCTCAAATCAGCAACTCTCCTCAAGTTCCTCCAGCCTCTGTTCTAGTACATTATCCTATGCTCTCTTCATCTCTTTTCATTTGTGTGTAGCCTAGCTCCAAAACAGACTCTAAACTTTTGAGAAGGGAGTTTGTGACTTGGGAGTTAAAAGGCATGAGTTTGGGTCCTGCTTCCACTATATCCTACCCACCTGATAACTGTTCAGGTGTATGAGGATTAAATGAAATAATGCATGTGGAGAGTCTGGCACATAAAAAGTATTTAATACAGAAGTACTTAACATTGTTACATATAGATAAGATTGCATTCTTTCAAGAAAAGGGCTGCAGGACTGTTAAATACCAGGCTGCTGTCCTGTCTTCTGCAAAGAAGAGCTTCTTAGAGCCTCAGGTGGGTCTGAGGGTCTTGGTTAGCTTGTCTACTGCTTTCCCTTCACACGGACATCTCCCCTTTACTGCTTGCTAAGTGTCTCTTCCCCATTAAAGGTTTCAACAACCATATTGCCTTCAATGCATTCTCTTGCATTTCTCCAGTCACAATTTTACTCCATTATTTTCCTTATAACTTTAACAGATACTTCTCAAATGATCATATTTGGGGAAACATGTAAAAATATAACATCCCTAGTTCTCTCACCTTTAGCCTCAAAGCATGTGGTCTACTGAGTGCGAACTCACTCTCTCCTTCAGCTTCCCCAAAGCAAAATAAGCAGTAATAACAAAACAGTAAGGGTAGTTGTAACAATGAAGCTGTCCTTCCAGTTATGGGGAAAAAATGACACCAACCCCCCTGCAGGAAAGGCTGTGTTCCACACTCTTTCCCTGCAGCCGACACTCAACCACACTCCCATCCAGTGCCCACAAGGCCAACAGCAAACATCTGTGATCAATAATAAAATCACATCCAAGATGGCCAAGAACCAGACGAGGCCAATTCTCTTCCCTAGAGGGAGGCAAATCCCTTGACCTGTGGGAAAACCCAGCCTTCCTTGACACATCATCAAAAATCATGTTGTTTTTTTTTAAGATTGAAAACAAAAATTAAACCTACAAATCCATTTTCCTATTCCTATCTGGTTGGTTATTACTAATCAAGCAGTTAAAAGTTTTTCTTTGGACCATCTCTCCTTAAGTCTTATGATGACCTTGCCCATCAATCTCTCAAACTGTCTTATTACCAAACTCCCAGAATAGGTCCTCTCTCTTTAGAGAGCCTAATAGAGAACCTCTCTCTTTAACAAAACAATAGTGACACTATTGTTTATTCAGGCCATTGACATAGCGTACTATACTACGTGCTTCATATCTAATGCCTTTAATCCAATTTTATTTTCAAAGATAATCTAGTTTGGGGGCACCTGGGTAGCTCAGTTGGTTAAGCAAACGACTTCAGCTCAGGTCATGATCTCTTGGTTTGTGAGTTTGAGCCCCACGTTGGGCTCTGTGCTGACAGCTCAGAGCCTGGAGCCTGCTTCAGATTCTGTGTCTCTCTCTCCTTCTGACCCTCCCCCACTCACACTCTGTCTCTCCTTCTCTCAAAAATAAATAAACATTAGAAAACATTTTTTAAAGTTAACCTAGTCTTAAAAATTACATAAGGTAGGCATTGTCATTTCCATCTTCCACAAGGCAAAATGAGGACCAAATGCTCAATGTCTCACCATTTGGTCGTGTAGCCTGAATTCAAAGACAAGTAAGTCTCTTTAGTTCTGTGGAATTCTCTTTCCATCACTCTGCTTAGCCCTTCCTGAAGACAGTTTACTGACTTTTTTATTAAAGGATGGACAGTCAGGATGCAAAATGCCCCTGCAGCCTTTTTTTTTTTTTTTTTTTTTTTTTAATCACCTTGGTCAGACCTTTCAAAGCACTGCCTACTGTCAATCCAAGAAATCTCCTGTGTCCTTAGAGGTGTGACAGCCAGGAATAGGAGCTCCTGAACCACCCTTGCCCAAAGGTCACCGGAAACAAGGCTGGACAGCGGACACACTTACCAGTGTGCTTCCGGCTGTGCATCTGTAAGTGTGACAGCTTAAAATATCTCTTATTGCAGCCCGGGTAAGCACACATGAAGGGGCGTTTCTCACTGGTCTCCGATGCCGACCGGACAAGAGTCGGGGCAACTCCGGGCACACGTCGCACATCCTGTAGGCAGAGTGTAAGAGAAATGGAGGCTTTAAGCCACATGTGAACATTTGTGTCAGTCCTGAGGGAAAGTGAGCTTTAGATTAAACCTGAGGAAGGGATGGCAGATATTAAAACCTAAAACCACTCCCATGCATACCCCAGATGCCCACAGCAAGCATCACTAATGGGTGACAGAGCAGGACATTCTACAATGCAATACTTCAACGTCATCACTATTGATCAGTCAGAATCAGTACTTCATCTGTCTGTTTGGGGACACTGATCCAGAGGATCTGCCAAAGAAATGCTGGTGCTACAAGAGCTCCCAATCCATCCCATCCCTCAGCTTCTCCACTTGAGGCAGTGAGGTCTGGAAGTCCAAAGTCCCAGGTTCTATTCTACTTCCTCCCATTTGGACACATGGCCACATGACCTCAGGCCCCACCTGCAACAGGTAGGGAAGTCCTTATTAGAGAGAAATATGGGATACTAAATGAACCCCAAACTGACCACACTTTCCATGTGGGAGTAAATGACAAGGAAGGAGGAGCCCCTGAGATTTGAGGGTTCTCTTTGTGAAGGGGCTAAAACCACCAAAGGCCAATGGTGTAGCCAGTGTAAACATTTAGTAATACCACCAGAAAACACTGTCTGCCTTCTGTGCACTTTACATGTCCTTCATTGTTTATTCCCTTGACCTTGTGGGAGTGGGTAGGTGAATGGTCAGTCCTTCATGACAAGGTGCTAAAAGGACATAGTGAGGCAAATTTTTCCTGCTCTCAGGATCAATGACCCCTAGACAGGAGCAGTGGGAGTGCCCCAGGGGCCACTGAATCCTCCTTACTCTCTTACAGATGTGCAAAAGTCAAGACCAAAGAACACATCTATGTTTTAAGACCTGGAACTGCCTCCGAGCTTAACCCATCCCCTGCTCTGTGCATTTTCCACACTATGCTTATGTTCTAGTTTCTATTTCACACTGCCTTGCACTGTGAGAGCTTCTTTTTTGAAGGAAAAGTACTTAGTGACATACAACTTTGCTGTTGACAGGCCACAGTGTCTCAAGGCAAATGGCAGCGTAAATTTAAATGGTGAGCCAGCTACGTTTGAATGGTAGACTCTAGGAGAAAATGAGTCGGTAGTGAAACAGCACCTGTGAGATCTGGAGTCTATCAGCAGCCATGACAGCGAGTCTGACAAACCGGGCTTTGTGGAAAGAAAGACAAATGGAGCTTCCTTCACTTCCTTTAATTCAATCTAGATGCAGCGCACACAGCACTGGGATATAAAACTGAGTTGTCAATGTCAGTCAAGGGTCCTGGTGGAGGATTCCAGTAGTATTTGTTGAAGGAGAGACTGGGATGACTCTTCCCATACTTCCATCAGATTTCTGTATTTCTGCAATCCTCAGCTTTATTCTCACCCTGGAAGGTTTGGGCTGAGGGCACATGCTGTTCTGTCACCATGATGCTTCTGGAAACATCAGTCAGAACATCTCAGAGCTACCTGCCCCAAACGTCATGTGGGGACCTGGGTCACACACAACTTTTTTCTAGAGTACTGATTATGCTGGTGAAGTATAACCACAGTTACTCATGTTACAGCCACGGAGTCACAAGTGAAAGCCACACACGCAAACCCTTGGTCACTGCGTGTGATTCTGACCTCCCCAAAGAGGCTCTGCTGAGGTGGCCTTCCATTGACTTCTCCGAATTCTCCAGAATGTTTACCTTTTTACTTTTCTCTCCTCACTCTCCTTGGAGACCCCTCTCCTCCAAACTGTTCACAGCCCCCTGTTTCCCTAAGCAATGCAATGTGGTAGTTAAAAACAGGGGCTCTGGAGTCAGGCGAAGCTTGCTTTATAAGTAGTTATGTGATTGTGGACAAGCCACTCATCTCTGGCCTTCAGTCTCCTCATCCATAAAGTGGAGATAATAATACCTACCTCGTAGAGGTGCACTAAGGATTAAATGGAAAAAGAAAGTTTAAGTATAGAACCTTAAATGCCTACTGCTAAGTGGCAGAAGTGAGTCTGAACTGTGTGATTCCAACTATATGACATTTGGGGGAAAGGTGAAACTACAGACACAATGAAAAGATCAGTGGCTGTCTGGGGGAGGGGAAGAAGGGGGGACGGATGAGTAGGTAGAACATAGACATTTTTATTTTTAGGCAGTTGAACTATTCTGTGCAATAATGTTAACGGTAGACCTGTGACATGACACATTTAACAAAACCCATGGAACCACACAGCGCAAAAAGTCAACCCTAGTGTAAACTATGGACTTTCATTAACAGTAACACACCAATACTGGCTCATCAATTGTAACAAGTGTACCACACCAATGCAAGATATTAACAATAGGGAAGACTGTGGGGGAGGGTGGGGATGAGGGAGAATATGGGAACTCTGTACTTTCTGCACAATTTTTCCTTAAACCTAAAACTGCTCCAAAAATTACGTCTATTAAGACAAAAAGCCCATTACAAAAGTCAGCACAGTGCCTGGCACATAGAAAGGGGGCAGCACCAACAGAGTGGGCGCCATTACCATCATTATGGTTAGTAGAACACTCGGCAAGACAGAGCCTACCTTTGGGCACTTTACAATGCAGACCAATTCAAGGGTCTGACTTGGGAAGTCAGGAGTCCAGGTCATTAGTTACAAGAGCCTCAAGCCCACCTGGAGGAGTGAATTAAGCAGTGAAGGGGGAAGGGACGGGATTCTGCCAGAAGCATCTTGGTCTGAGTCAGGGAGATGACCGCGTTCACAATGACCTGTGGACAGGGGGCTGTCCTCTCTGCCCAGCGTGAGAGGAGAGGTCTTTATTGTCAGAGGAGCCTATAATTAAGAACAGACTTACCAGGGCCAAATGGTCATCAGCAAGCAAGTGAAAGGCTGTTGAGAAGGAAAAGAGGCATTGACGTCCCCTTCCAGCCAGCCCCCTTCCCCTCAACCTGAGTTCTCACCTGAATGCCCCTAAAGACGCCATGGGTGTGTATTCTGTACTGGGCACCGCAGAGGATGGGCGTGGTGTGGTTATCACTCTCATACCCTGTGCTGTGGCTGCAAACACAAAGAGGGAAGAACAAGGCTCAGGTCGGTCCACAGGCACCCTTTAGAAATGCGCGTCTGCAGCAGAAGAATGTTTTTAAAAAGCTCACAGGACAACAGCCATTGGTTTTTGCGTCCTTCGCTGCTCTGGAAGCAAGGCTTTGTGAAGGGCAGGGGGCTGTTCAACCCTTGCATCACCACCACGCGGCCCTCCCTTGTGCTCAGGGAGGCCATCTGTGCCTATGCCTCTCAGACAAGCTGGGAAAAGTCACAATGGCTTTCATCCCCAGCAAGTTGTTTACCATCTAGCCAGAAGAACAGACAGCTGCGAATGTCTCCGGAATGAGCAGATACCTCAAGTTTCACATTAAGTTCAATGGATTTTTGTTGGCACTTCGTGACTCAGTTTTTACCAGATAGCCCCAAGAAAGTGATGACACAGAAGAAATGTCACATTCTCAGTAGTGGGGATTACACATCAGTGACCCTTCTCCACTTAACGGACAGATAAGTTTTCCAGATCAACTTAACTCTTTGCAGCCAACCCGTGCCGTAAGCGGACACTGGATAATCTTCCCTAGCATTAGATTGCCTAGTCCTCTAGTTGGTGCTCAGGCTAATCCTGGCCTTTCCAGCAAGGGCTCAGGGATGTGGAACATTGAAATGAACAACTTGAGAGAAGTGAATACTCTGAAAGTATTCTCTCCTTTAGGTCAAAGCTGGTATCTGTTCTGCAATTATTTTACTTCCAAATGAGGCAGAGTAAAGATTCTTATCTACATGGGCAGGACATTATAATCACATCTAGAATCACCACAAGGAGCTTCTATGAAATATCTCTGTGAAATGGTGCAGCTGCTTTGGAAAACATCTGTCAGTTACTCAAAAGATTAGACATAAAGTTACAATCTGACCCAGAAATCCCACTTCTAGGTATATTCCCAGGAGACATGAAAACATGTATCTACACATAAACATGTACACATTGTGTATTAGCAGTATGATTCGTAATAGCCAAAAGATGGAATCAACCCAAATGTCTCTCAGCTGATGAATGGATGAACGTAGTATATTCCTAAACTGGAATATTATTTGGCAATAAAAAGGTGGGAAGTACTGATACATGATAATGTGGACAAGCCCTGAAAACACGCTAAGTGAAAGGAGCCAGCCACAAAGGGCACACCTATTGTGTGCATCCATTTAATTTTTTTTTAATGTTTTTGATTTATTTTTGAGACAGAGAGAGACAGAGCATGAGCAGGGGAGGGGCAGAGAGAGAGGGAGACACAGAATCCGAAGCAGGCTCCAGGCTCTGAGCTGTCAGCACAGAGCCCGACGCGGGGCTTGAACTCACAGACCGCGAGATCATGACCTGAGCCGGAGTCGGAAACTCAACCGACTGAGCCACCCAGGCGCCCCAGTGTGTGCATCCATTTAAACAAAATGTCCAGAATAGGCAAATTTATAGAGACAGAAAGTGGTTTGGTGATTGGCTGCCTAGGACTGGGGAAGCTGAGGGAAATGGGAGAGTGACTGCTGAAAATGTCCTAGAACTGTGGGAGCGGTTGTACAACTCTGTGAATATACTAAAAACCACTGATGTCTCTACTCCAAACGAGTGGACTGTATGGTATGTGGAATTTATAAAGCTGCTTTACAAAATTAGCTTGGGGAATAATGAGGTCCATGCACAGTCTTTTTCCCCCCAAGCCGCCAGGTGTAATTAACTCGCTGTCAGGGCTGAAAGCCTCCACCCTCTGCCTGTGTTACTCTAGAGATGCCAGGGGTCCCAGTGTGGGAGGCAGGCAGCTTGGCTGATCAACCCACTCCATCTGAGGGTGTGGGGAAAACCTGGGGCTGGCTCAACTCCCACTTCCACGGGGGAGAGAACTCCTGGAGAGAAAGGGTGTTTGCCAGGATGACTGACATGGTCCGCACATCCCGCAGCCACAGCAGCTGTGGAATTTCATGTTTCATTCTGGCTCCAAGCTTTTTAGAAAGAATTGCCTGTCTCCCTTGCATAGATAGTGAGAGCAGTTTCAGGAACTGGGTGGCAGTTTACAGTCATACTATAAAGGCAGTGGGGATGTAAGAACTGATGACAGTGGTGATGTGGTAGCAGAAAGAGGACAGGACAAGAATGATGTGGCCAGAACATTTTGCCTTGAAGGCCATGAAGACATGCTGCCTCTGTGTGGCTTCATCATCTGTATGGAGCCAAAATGTGACTTACACATTTTCTGGGGCTGAGGGCTCTCTAGGGACACAATTGAAATCTGAATTATTTTTAAGTTCTGCTATCAAAGAGGAAGAATTAGGAATCTGTTGTCTTAGCAGCTGATCTCTGGATGTTACTTGGGTTCCTGGAGAGTGTGAGAAATAGATTTTCCTCAAAATACTTGTTCCAGGAAATGAAGTGCTATACTACTCAAAGGTAACCTCATAGCCAGTTGTAAGCCAACACACTGAAGAAGCAACCAGAGAGGTGCCTGGGTGGCTCAGCCAGTAAAGTACCCAACTGTTATTTTCAGTTCAGGTCATGATCTCACGTTTGTGGATTTGAACCCCGCCCTGCATTGGGCTCCAGGCTGACAGCACAGAGCCCCTCTTGGGATTCTCTATTTCTGCCCCTCCCCCACTTGCTCTCTCTCTCTCTCTCTCTCTCTCTCTCTCTCTCAAAAATAAATAAACTTAAGGGGGGGGGGGGAAAGAAGCAACCAGAAACAAGACTCTACCTGCCAAATAAACCCCTAGGTTCTATCAAATCAAGTCCATGAATAAAAACTACAGCTGGGTCCTGCCTACTGGCTTTGGTGTTTCCAGAAGACAAACACATCAATGTAATTCCACACTGTGGAAACCCTACAAAGCTCTTCCCAGTGTGGTCTGCCCAGAACACTAAGTATAACCCACAGGTATTTACTATGGTGACAACTCTCTCTAGATAAGTAAAGGAAATCAGGTCAGTGGTCTTGGGACTGTATACTAACAGAGGGAGAAAAGGTATCTACTCCAACCCTCATTTCAAAGCCCTTCTAGCTCATCAACAGTTGCACAACATGACTGGTGGCAAATTTTTAAAGAATCCCATTCCATTTGGGGAGTGCTTTAATTGTGAAGAAAGGCCTTTCTGAGCCAAGCAGAAATCTGCCGCCTCCTTTCTGTCTTCTGGAGAACCACAGAGTCTTAGTGTTTTACAGCCAACCCTGCGTGTCTCCTCTACTCTATGGTAAACTTGGCCTTGAAAACAGACCAGCTTGCCCCTCTCTGTATCCTCTCAGCTGGGTGACTGAAGTTAAGGCACAGAGTCCATAATGTCCCATGAGATGGATGGAATCTAACTCCTCTTCCAAATGACAGTCCTTCAAATATTTGAAGACAGCTTTCCAGGGTACAGAGCTGGGGTTCTCTCAATGATCATAACAAACTGGTATCTAATTCCTTTAGTGTCTGTATCATCCACCTCTTGATTCCCTTCCTTTTGTAATGTCTCTCTCAAAGCATGGGCTTAAAATGGATCCCAGTGCCCCCAGAAGAGTGGGGAAGGAGGACCATCCATAAACACAAAAAGTTTAAGAATTATGAAAATAACATAAATGCGTAAGGCCAGAGAGTACATGCCTCAGCCAAAGAGATTCCATTGCAAATTTCTGAAAATCAGTATGCTAGTCAAACACAACACAATCAATGCGTTAGGCCCATAGGCTATCCGGATTCAATGAACGCATCTAAGGGGACATCGCTTCTAGCATTCGGGTCACAGTGGTCTTCCCCCCTCAAACAGAATCCCCATCGTCCACAACAGCAAGAACTGCAAGTAAGGCACATGTCTCCAACCTTGAGCTTGAAGACATGATTTTTTTTAATCCAGTTCAAAACTACACAGTTATCCTTCAAATTCCATTTTATTTCTTTTAGGAAGTCATTTCCAACTGTTGAAATCTTTTTGACTCAATTTGGCTTCCAAAACATTGACTTTCCATCCCATTTCATATTTCCTCTACCTTTGAAAAATCACCTTTTCTGTGTTTCCACTTAAAAAAAAAAAAAAGGATCGGGGTTCCTTAGTGGCTCAGTCAGTTAAGCATCTGACTTCGGCTCAGGTCATGATCTCACAGCTTGTGAGTTCAAGTCCCACGTCAAGCTCTGAGCTGACAGCTCAGAGCCTGGAGTCTGCTTTGGATTCTTTGTCTCCCTCTCTCTGCCCCTTCCCAGCTAACACTCTGTGTTTCTCTCTCTCTCTCAAAAATAAATAAACATTAAATTATTTTTTAATTAAAAAAAAAGGATCTTCCTTATTGTTGTGGGGAACTATTATATTTACAATATATATACTATACTTGCTCTCTGGTATTCAGGAAATGATAAGATTGTAAAAGGTCTGTCCATGCAGCAACCTGAGGGAAGCCATCACAGAGAATCTAGTCATTTGGATGGGCAAATGTCATCAGTGGGAGTTAATCTGAGGCAGAAATGGAACAGTCACCACCATTAAGACCCAGCCGGTGGCTTAGATGGTCAGGTAACGCCAAGCTTTTCCCTGAGAGAATTAGCCTTAAAAAGTTCCAGTGACTAAGCCGTAAATGAACTAAATAGGAGTGAGGGTAGGGTTCTTAGAGGTCTGGAGCCATAAAGCCTTCCAAGAAGAGCAAGGAGCTATCTGCCTAGTGAAGAGATTTCTGGAGCCAAAGATGCACCTTCCAAATAAAGCATTCACAAAGCCCTGGATAGTATGGGGTAAAAATTTATTGGGACTTGGAGACAAGAATGTTATCATTCATGGAGCAACTCCAGAGTGGAGAGTGAATCCCACCAGATCAAGCAATTGAGAGACCCAAATCTCTCATAGGGTAGAAATATATGCAGTGGCTAGACCTCCCCTCCAACCCAGACAGTGAGGAAGAAAGTAAGAACTCTGCTCTACCAGCCGAGGACTGGCAATCATACGAACCCAGTGTTGTCAGATCTTTCCATTCTCCAGAAAGTCAGAAACCAAGATCTTTATGTGAGATAGTTTCAGTGTTAAATTCTGGCAAATAACTGAGATTTTACAGAATCACTGTCAGGTCAGACAAAAGATCTCTGGCCTCAGGGCCACCTGAGGTTTGCCACCTCAGCTTTAAAGGTTGTGCAGGAAGTTTAAGCTGCAAAATGGAAAATTCTGTCTTGATTTTGTTCTCTCCTTCCATATGGCAACAAAGTAGGGGTGGGGATGCACCTGATTCTTGAAAAACTGAGCATTAAAACCTTCCAAACTCTTGAAAGTGTGAAAAGATGCTACACCTATACAGCAAGCTTGACCAGTGCCACGATGGCAAAATCCAGAAGCACTCGTCATCTACAGGTATCAGTGGTTTACCTCTAAACTTCACTGGCCCACTTGCAAGTAGCTTTAAGCACTGGAGCTATAGACAGAAGACTGTAAATTCTAGTGTATCAGTTTCCTACAGCTGCTGTAACAAATTATCACAAATCTGGGGTCTTGAAACACAAATTTACTCCCTTACAATTCTGCAGATCAGAAGTCTAAAATCAGCCTCGGTGTCCTAAAGGCAAGGTGTGGGCAGGGTTATTTTCTTCTAGAGGCTGAGGGGAAAAATCTCTTTCCTGGTTTCTAGAAACTACCTGCATTCCTTGGTGTCTTCCTCACATCACTCTGACCTCTTGCTTCCTTTGTCACGTCTCTAACAACTCCTCTGTAGCCAAATCTCCCTTCTGTCTTCTTCTTATAAGGACACTTAATTCCATTTGGAGCCAACCCAGATAATTCAGTATAATCTCCCCCATCTCAAGGTCCTTAACTTTATCCCACCTGCACAGTCACTTGTGCTACAAAAGGTATCATTCACAGGTTCCAGGAATCAGGACTTAGATATCTTTGGGGGTTCATTATTCAACCTACCATACCAAGGGAATCAGACTTACTCAGTTTCTTACAGATAGATACATTTGAAAGAGCTCAGTTAATCTGGATCCTTTATCTCCAGATGAATCTAGATGACTAGTCCTGAAGAAAAACATCCCCTCCCCATCAGACCATTAAGGCATCAAATGAGACTAGGTAAATAAAGCACAGTGCTTGGCACATGGTATGCCCTCGGTAAATGTTTGCTATTACTTACTAGTAAGATCTGTATTTTGCAGGAAAAATATTGAGATTTAAGAAGACATTGAGTTATCTGCCCAAAGTCAGACAGATGGCAAGTGGCAGAGATGGGGCCTGAATGCAGGACAGCCCAGCTCTTCTTCCTTCAAAACTAGCTAGACAATTCTGGTGGTATAACCCCATCCTGGGTTCACGTCTATCATCATGACACTGGACTAATTCCCAGCTCTTTTCTCCAGTGGTATGAATGAAATCAGGCATGCTGAAGGCTTAAAAATGTTGTGGGAGTGGGTAAGATAAGAGAAGGGGAGCAGTGAGGAGGAACAAGTTTAAGATACTTAGTCTTCAGTACACTCCAGCTTCTGCTCTGAGGCACTATTTTTATTATGGTATAAAGAAAGCACAAAGCTAACCACGATAGAAATGGCCTGCTTATATGTGACAGAGCAACCAAAACTGAGCACAATTGTTACAAAGAAAATTCTTTCCACATAACTGGGAAAGTACACTAAGCAGGAACAGTTATCAGTAGAGCATATACCTCGTGACTTGATTCTTGGAGGAGGTGTGGACTGTACATTTTCTTAAACAGCTTTAAAATGCATCAAAATGCATCCTGAAAAATTCTGCTTTTCCTAGACAGCTTTAAAGTATGTAAACATGTGTCCTTAGAAAGTTTACAAAAAGAGAAAAATGTCCCTCATAGAACACAAATTATGAACCCTCTTCATGCTAAAAACCTGTACATTGAGGTTTGGCCCAGAAAAAACCGTAATGTTAGAAGAGTAGCTTCTTTAGAAATGATTAATTTTGATATTCCACAGGCACAAGAAGATTAATAAAAAGGAATTGAGGTTTTACAGATGAAGAAAACCAGAGCTGCCCTGAAATCCCTTATCAACAGAAGAGGTTTAAAAAAAGGGGGGGGGGGAGGAGGAAAGAAAGAAAAGAGACTTTTGAAGGTAATTAACATTTGATATAAATATTCAAAAAGGGGAAACCTCCACCTGTGACTTCTCTCTTCCACCTCTAGTCCTTGGCCAGGTAGGCATCCCCCTATCTTCACCTCTGTCTTCTCACCTCTGCAAAGTTAATCAGGTTGAAGGAAAGCACCTGGGAAAACTTCAAACTCCTGCATATCCAGAAAATTGAATTTACCCATCAATCTCTTGTTTCTGTCCATCCTTGATACTCAGGCTTATATACAAGATGCTTAAATGCGTGATTCTTTTTGGTGTTGAAAATAAACTTTGCTGCAAGCCTTGAGAACCATCACCCCTGTCCCATGTGCCACTTTTGAGGGAAAAGAGCACTGGAACCATGTTCAAAAAGTGTGCCTCTTTAAAGGTTAGACACAAGAGATAAGGCTAAACACACAAGTTTAAATTACTCTTGCTAAGAAAAAGAAGAAAGAAAAGAACCCAAATCTAATCAGGCCTCTAGATCTAACTACCTATTTATATAGGAAATACAGGGGATGGAGGTCTAAAGTTAAAAAACTGTAAAAGAAAGCAATCTGTTGAATCCAGGTTGTGAGATATTTTACCAGCCAACTGACCTGCTATCTCCAACATATCAATACCATGAGGAGGAAAAAAAAAAAAAAAAAGGAGGTGGGGGTGAGAAGGACAGTTACAGCATAAAAGAAACTTAAGGGAGGACAACCAAAGAAATAAAACCAAGCCAAAGAAACAATAAGCCTCTGCACAAATGCTCAGCATTCACAAGGACACACCATGCACAGAGATAGTTGGGACTTGAACTAGAGGACTCAGAGCTGAAAGAACAGGAACTTCACCTAGGAAGCCTAAGTGGTCACACCAGAATGCTTCCGTTTAAAAGCTTCACTGACTGAAAACCTAATTTCCCTGTAGCCAGAGTAATTTCAAAATTCGCTTTCACATCCACTTACAAGATGTGACTTGAGAAGATGAATACATATTGAATTCTCTTTCTGCACATAGTCAGAGGTGGTGGCAATGAAGCACAACCACCTCTAGCTCAACGTGAGTGCTTTTTTATTCTCTGTCTGGATGTGATGAGCTAAGGGCAATATTTAAATAAAATTCTGCGCGAACATCATCAGCAATGCCATCTAGCCAATCTCTTTCTTCAAGTAATTTCACCTTTTATAGTGGGAATCTAACAAATCAATTGGTCAAAGGGTTATTCTGTTCCTGCAAACATAATGGGAAAGAGCAAGCAATGCAGATTCTTTTATGAATCCAGCACAGAAAGTAGAACCTAAAAATAAAACAACTAAGTTAAAGTTGATTGAGTTAAAAAAAAAAAAAAAAAAAAAGGGAATGTCCACAATCTGGTGAATCATGGGTATATAATTTCCTCTGAAGTATAGTCTACAGAAAACAATCAGCTATTTTTTTTTCTTGAAAAATTTGTCTTCCTCCTCCCTTCAGGTGTTTCATTTCAGATCTCAAGAATAAGATGCAACAATAGCCAAATGATGGAAAGAGCCTAAATGTCCATCAACTGATGAATGGATAAAGAAGTTGTGGTTTATATACACAATGGAATACTACGTGGCAATGAGAAAGAATGAAATATGGCCTTTTGTAGCAACGTGGATGGAACTAGACAGTGTTATGCTAAGTGAAATAAGTCATACAGAGAAAGACAGATATCATATGGTTTCACTCTTATGTGGATCCTGAGAAACTTGACAGAAGACCATGGGGGAGGGGGAGAGGAAAAAAAGGTTAGAAAGGGAGGGAGCCAAACCATAAGAGACTCTTAAAAACTGAGAACAAGGGGCGCCTGGGTGGCTCAGTCGGTTAGGCGGTCGACTTCGGCTCAGGTCATGATCTTGCGGTCCGTGAGTTCTAGCCCCGTGTCGGGCTCTGTGCTGACAGCTCAGAGCCTGGAGCCTGTTTCAGATTCTGTGTCTCCCTCTCTCTCTGCCCCTCCCCTGTTCATGCTCTGTCTCTCTCTGTCTCAAAAATAAATAAACATTAAAAAAAAATTAAAAAAAAAAAACAACTGAGAACAAATTGAGGGTTGATGGGGGGTAGAAGGGAGGGGAAAGTGGGTGATGGGCACTGAGGAGGGCACCTGTTGGGATGAGCATTGGCTGTTGTATCGAAACCAATTTGACGATAAATGTCATATTAAAAAAAATAAAATATGGGGCGCCTGGGTGGCTCAGTCGGTTAAGTGTCCGACTTCGGCTCAGGTCATGATCTCACGGTCTGTGAGTTCGAGCCCCGCGTCAGGCTCTGTGCTGACAGCCCAGAGCCTGGAGCCTGTTTCAGATTCTGTGTCTCCCTCTCTCTCTGCCCCTCCCCTGTTCACACTCTGTCTCTCTCTGTCTCAAAAAAAAAATAAATAAACGTTAAAAAAAAAATAAAATAAAAGTTGTATGTATCAGATACAAAAAAGAATAAGATGCATTTTTGACTTTTAATGAAAACATAATATAGTTTGTGTCATTTTAATGGGTTTTTTGTTTTGTTTTGTTTTTGAGAGAGAGTGTGAGCATGAACAGGGGAGGGGCGGGGGGGGGGGGTGCTGACAGCAGAGAGCCTGATGTGGGGCCCGAACTCACAAACTGTGAGATCATGAGCTGAGCTGAAGTCGGATGCTTAACCAACTAAGCCCCATAGATGCCCCTATGTGGTCTCACTTTTAGTTGGAAAGTATACTACAGTAATTCTAACTATTACACCTTTTAATGAACACTTTTCCCATGAGCATTAGAAAGAAAGCTTCTCCTCTGCACCATCCGTCATTTTATTTTCTATCCAGGTCTCAAACATCCCTATGGTATCCAGTTCCACATGTTATCTGGAAGGGAGGAGGACTCACCCCACTTTTATTAACTTTGTTTTAATTCCCTGTTGAGTATCTCTTGTTCTGCCCACTCCACATCCATCCCACCTTCCTCTGGAAACAGGGCCCTTTTCCTTTCTAGGAAACCATCCTTCTCTTCTAATCCTCCCCTCTGGCTCCAGGGGTGAGGACATGCTCAGGACCTGGCCAATCAGACCAGTGCATTCTCTAGCCACATGACCCAACCCAGGCCATTCAGAAACTTCCCTGGGTCTTTTGCCGGAAAAGAACCAACAGAGAGCTTTCTCCTTTTGAGGCTGTAATTGCCAAAAACCAGAGCTATTTTTGCCACAATGGAGAGAGCCTGTCTGAGAAGGCAGCCAGCACAGAAAACAGTAGAGATAAGAGACAAGGAAACCATGTCCTAATGACACCATCTGAGATCCTGAATCCGGACATGGGAGTTTTAAAATACAATATAGTAAGGGGTGCCTGGGTGGCTCAGTCGGTAAAGTATCTGACTTCGACTCAGGTCATGATCTCCTGGTTCGTGGGTTTGAGCCCCATGTCCATGCGGAGCCTGCTTGGGATTTTCTGTCCCTGTCTTTCTGCCCCTCCCCGGCTCTCTCTCCTCTCTTTCAAAATACATAAATAAACTTAAAAAAAAAAAAAATACAGGGGTGACTGGGTGGCTCAGTTGGTTAGGCGACCAACTTCGGCTCAGGTCATGATCTCACAGTTCGTGGGTTCAAGCCCTGCATCAGGCTCTGTGCTGACGGCTCAGAGCCTAGAGCCTGCTTCAGATTCTGTGTCTCCCCCGCTCTCTGCCCTTCCCCTGCTCACGCTCTGTGTCTCTCTGTCTCTCAATAATAAATAAACGTTAAAAAATAGATAAATAAAAATACAATATAGTAAGCTGCCAGATTTAAATTTTTCCTTTATCGATGCCAGTTACAACTGGGATTCTGCCACCTGCTATAGAAAAAGTCTTGGTTTGGGGCACCTGGGTGACTCAGTCGGTTGGGCATCCGACTTCGGCTCAGGTCATGATCTCGTGGTCCGTGAGTTCAAGCCCCGTGTCGGGCTCTGTGCTGACAGCTCAGAGCCTGGAGCCTGCTTCTGATTCTGTGTCTCCCTCTCTCTGACCCTCCCCCTCTCACACTGTCTCACTCTCTCTCAAAAATAAATAAACATTAAAAAAAAAGAAAAAATCTTGATTCATACATAATCTAGCAGTTATCTAAAAGTAATTGGATTTATTTTTTCAGCAAATTTCTCAGAACATGGTATCTATAAATGAGTAATGGTCCCTTCAAAGTGTTACCTTTTGGAAGATGCCTACTTGTTCCAAACATGTTATCATTACTAAAACCTAAGTTGCATTCCTCTTTTGAAAGTTTATAGTTCTGGCTCCTAGGTCTTCACTTCCCATGCAATCCTGTCATCAGCTGCTATTTAACAGGGGACACAAGCTGAGTGGTTAACAGCCTGACAACAACACTTGTATAAATCAGCCCTTATGAACCAACAAGCTTTCCTCACCACTTGAAATGGTACACAAACCTCCTTCAACTGACCTTTTCCCTCTTATTTAACACTCAGAGCAGAGCTAAGAGATATTTTACATATTTAAATCCAGTTTCTCACAACTTTTTGGAGAGAACACAGTCCAAAAACGCCACAGTTTTACTGGGCCCTACCACTCGGAAGGGTATTTTTAGGTGGGACTTACATTCCTACTTCAACACACACAAACACAGGAACTACATTTTCACAGACCACCTTATTCAGACCATATAATAAATAACTGATCTCTCCTTACATGTGTCTGGCATCGAGGTGATCCTTCATCAGAATCCCAATTTCATCTAACTCACTGGGTTTACCATTCTCAATGCTTTGGCTCTATGGCCAGAAATTGCCGCTAGGGTGTCCCAGATCCACACAAGAGACAAACCCAACAGGAAAAGATGGAACAGGATCTTTTCAGCCTGGATTCCTAAAGGCTCCTACCCAGCTAGCTTACATGCCCTTGAATCTGAAAAATTTACTCAACTGTGCTCAATTACTTAAAAAAAATTATCCTCCCTAAAACCCTAGGATTAAGCACAGGGCTCTTAAGACTAGATGTCCCCTGGGGTGCTTGGGTGGCTCAGTTAAGTGTCCAGCTCATGATCTCAAGGTTCACGAGTTACAGCTCACTACAGGCTCTGCACTGACCCTCTCCCTCTGTCCTTCCCTGACGTGCACACGCCACATGCACTCTTTCCCCCCCCACCCTCTCTCTCCCTCTCTCTCTCTCTCTTTCAAAAGTAAATAAATAAACATTAAAGAAAAAATTAGGGGTGCCTGGGTGGCTCAGTTGGTGAAGCATCCAACTTTGGCTCAGGTCATGATCTCACGGTTTGTGAGACATGGTTTGTGAGACAGCTCTGTGCTGACAGCTCAGGTCTGAAGCCTGCTTCAGATTCTCTCTGTTTCCCTCTCTCTCTGCCCCTCCCCCGCTTGTGTTTTGTCTCTCTCTCTCTCCCTCTCTCAAAAATAAGTAAAACGCTAAAAAAAAAATTTTTTTTTTTAAGGATTAGATGTCCTCTGCTTCTCCAGTTGAAATGGAGGCTTGTAGGTGTGAAGGCTGTGTGAATAATCATCTTTTTCACAGGCCGCACTCTCCAAACAAACGTTAGTAACACAACAAAGGATTTCAAGGTGAAGAAACAAAAGAAAATCCTTGTACTATGTTCATGAGTGTAATCACATTCATTCTCAAAGAGATTTCGGAGCCAGAGGCATTACTGCTAAAAGTCTTAAAAAGAAGGAAATTCAAAATAGAGACATCTGACACAGAACAAGACTTGAAAAAATGTTGAGGAATACCATCAACGCTCTTGAAGAAAGGGTTAGATCTTTTTCAAAAGTCAATCATCTCCAAAATTACTTTTGTTAAGTAGGCTCCACGCCCAGCACAAAGCCCAACACAGGGCTTGAACTCATGACCCTGAGATCAAGACCCAAGCTGAGATCAAGAGTCAGATGATCAACTGATTGAGTCACCAAAATTTGGGTGCCCCCAAAGTTAATTTTTAAACTATCCATTCAAAATTCTAATTAAGACTTAAAAATAAACTTGTTATTTTAGAATTTTATATTTACAAAAAATTTTCTAAGATAATACAGATAGTTGCCATATATCTCATACCCAGGTTCCTCTCTGATTCACATCTCACATTAATATAAGTGCATTTGTCACAATTAATGAACCAATATTGACAAAGACTTTGAAATTAACAAGGTAAATCTACAATTCATCTTGAAGAATAAACAAGAAATAATAGCCAGAATTAGTTTGAAAAAAGATCTACAATGCTAGTAAACTTTTCTATCAGATATTTAAGTAGACTATAACAGTATGATAGCTTGACAAAAAGAACCAGAATGATCAAAAGAAGAGAGTAGAGTCTAGAGATGGACCCAAGGAATTTGATAGGATCCAAGGGTTGATAAAAGTAATATTTGAAGTTAATGAGGAAAGACTGGATTATTCAAAATAGTTTGGGAATACTGGCTAGTCTTCTAGAAACAAATCAAGGTGGAATCAAGTTGCCAAATAAATGCAAGATGAACTAAATGTTTAAATGTAGAAAGGTAAGGGGCACCTGGGTGGCTTGGTCAGTTGAGCATTCGACTTCGGCTCAGGTCATGATCTCGCAGTTCTTGAGGTCAAGCCCCGCATTGGGCTCTGTGATGACAGCTCAGAGCCTGGAGCCTGCTTCAGATTCTATGTCTCTCCCTCTCTCTGCCCCTCCCCTGCTCGCAATCTGTCTCTCTCAAAAATAAACAAACATTAACAAAATGTAAATGTAAAAAGGTAAATTAAAAAATAAACCAAAAAGATACTAATAAATAATTAAATTTTTAAAATCTTGAGATGGGAAAAATCTTTTAAAGAATTTTTTTAAGTTTATTTATTTTGAGAGAAAGAGAGACAGCGCGCAGGCATGTGAGTTGGGTGGGGCAGAGAGAGACAGAAACCCAAGCAAGCTCCATGCTGTCAGCACAGAGCCCAACGCTGGGCTTGATCCCATGAACCATGAGATCAAGATCTGAGCTGAAATCAAGAGTCAGACACTTAACAGACTGAGCCACCCAGGCGCCCTGATGGGAAAAATCTTTTTAGGCATGATATAAAAGCCAAAAACCTGAAGCAGTAAAACTGATAATGTTTACCATAAAACAAAAAAATTCTGCAAGGAGAAGATAAAACCATTAAAAGAATTAAAATACAAACCAGAGAAAATACCTGCAGTGCATATGACATATAAAGGGTTAATATTCTTATCAACAAAGAACCCTTGCAAATCAAGGTTACTAGATGAACTATCCCAGCTTTTAGCTAACCAGTCACCACTTTCCCATGGAGCCTCTTCTCTCTCAAGGACACCGTTCCAGCAATTCTATGCTCTCCCATCAATAACTTTTTCCCTCTTCTTGATCATTCTCATTGGTAAACAAGCATGCAGGTACTTCTCTCTAAATATAAATAAGTGAAATAAAGCAAAACAATAAGAAACCACTTTGTCCTGACATTCTATCCTCATTGAGCTATATAAAACATCATTTCTTTGCTCCTTTTTGCAGCAAAACTCCGTGAAGTGTCTTCATACAAATGCCTCCAGTTTATCTCCTCCTAGAATCTCCTACACACATCTGTATCAGGCTTTCTCTCTTTCCCTCTAATCTTTCACGATACAACTACAGTTACTAGTTCAGTAAATGTTTCTAGGAGTTTCTCTTTGCAGATACAAACACACCCTAATATGTTGAAAAATTAGTTATCATTGGGTGGTGAGAGAAGAGATATCTTTTCTCCTCTATAATGTTTTGGTACTGGCCTGAATTTTTAAATACATAAGTAAGCCTGTGTTACTTTTACAATCAAGGGGGGAAAAGTTGTTTTCATTTTGATAAAGTACCATCTTAGCCTTAAGAACATTGTATCTGTGGCTTTGCTTTTAAAATGAAGAGTTAGAAATAAAGCTAGAATGGGATGCCTGGGTGGCTCAGTCGGTTAAGCATCCGACTTCAGCTCAGGTCATAATCTCATGGCTTATGAATTTGAGCCCTGTGTTGGGCTCTGTGCTGACAGCTCAGAGCCTGGAGCCTGGTTTGAATTCTGTGTCTCCGTCTTTCTCTGCCCCTTCTCTGCTTGTGCTGTCTGTCTGTCTGTCTCTCTCTCTCAAAAATAAATAAACATTGAGGCGCTTGGGTGGCTCAGTCAGTTAAGCACCCAACTTTGGCTCAGATCATGATCTCGGGGTTGGGTTTGTGAGTTTGGGCCCCACGTCGGGATCTGTACTGACAACTCTGAGTCAAAGGCCTGTTTCGGATTCTGTATCTCCCTCTCGCTCTGCCCCTCCCTGCTTGTGCTGTCTCACTTTCAAAAATAAATAAACATTAAAAACATTTTCAATAAACATTTAAAATTTTTTAAGAAGAAATAAAGCTAGGGTAAATGAAAATTTTCACTTTTAATAAGAAAAAAAAACCCTACTGATATATGCAACAGCCCCTCACTTCACAGAAGCATTTATATGGATGACCTTTTACTAGCGTAGCTTCTATGTCAATGTTTTCCTAGTTGGAGGTTATGATTTTTTTCTTGGGTAAATGATAGTATACTTCTCCCCCTCCAACACCCACCGCCCCACACACATGCACGTGCTCATGTGTGCTTGCGTGCACGCACACGCGCGCACACACGCACACACACACACCCTTATCAACAGGCTGAAATCCGACTTCATCTTGTGCTGAGTCTATCATACTCTTCATATCCATCTCGGACCCCTTCACCACCACTTTCCTTTTCTATCATTCCTGCTTGACCTCTTTCTTCTCCTGAGCTAAACAAAACTGTCATTTTCTCTCACCTTTACAAGATGAAAATAACTCCTTGCTTAGAAATAAAATAGTTAGAAACATAGTGTGGAGAGGATGCCTATAAAGCTCAAAATATTTTTTTATGTTTATTTTATTTTTGAGAGATACAGTGCCAGTGGGAGAGGGGCAGAGAGAGAGGGGGCCAGAGGATCTGAAGCCGGTTCTGTGCTGACAGCAGAGAGCCCAATGTGGGGCTTGAACTCATGAACGGTGAGATCACTACCTGAGCCAAAGTCGGATGCTTAACCAACTGAACCACCCAGGCTCCCCAGCCCCAAATAGTTTTTTAAATGAAGTCTTTTTTTTAACAAGTTGAGAATATTTTCAAAAACGCTCTCTTGATGATTGAAACACAGAACTTTGCAATGGCCTACAGAAGCTGAAGCCCAATCATTTGTTATAAAAAAAGAAAAGGAGGGGCGCCTGGGTGGCGCAGTCGGTTGAGCGTCCGACTTCAGCCAGGTCACGATCTCGCGGTCCGTGAGTTCGAGCCCCGCGTCAGGCTCTGGGCTGATGGCTCGGAGCCTGGAGCCTGTTTCCGATTCTGTGTCTCCCTCTCTCTCTCTGCCCCTCCCCCGTTCATGCTCTGTCTCTCTCTGTCCCAAAAATAAATAAAAAACGTTGAAAAAAAAAAAAAGAAAAGGATACAAACGTATATGTCTGCATAGAAAAGGTCTAAAAGTGTATGCAACATAACATTAACAGTAGTTTCATCTGAAATATTGGGGGTGGGGTTAACTTCCTTCCCTGTATGGTTGTATTTTCTAAGTGTTCCATAATTTGTAACATTACTTCAATAATTTAAAAAATTAATACATTAATTGACTGTATGGCCAAAGAGAAAAGGGTGGGAAAGGCGAATAGCAAAGGAGGCGATGGGGAAGAAAGAAGTAGCACGGAAGTGAGAAGTGAGGGCAAAGAAGCAAGTCCACTCCAGATGCAAGGAACAGGAGACACAACTCAAAATCAGTCTCCATCCCCATCCTGCTGACCCAGGAGTCCCATGTTTGTGCCGGCAGTACCACTAGGAGATCCTAGTGGAGTCCAAATCAAAGCAAAGAACCACTTTCCCTGGCATAAAGGTAACCATTTAAAAGAAGAAATTAACAAAGTTTTGCTGGGGGTGTAGCTGGAGGATTTCACTCAGGAATGCTGATATTCACAGAACTGCTTCTCTCTACCTTCCCTCTACATCCTAAGCTCCAGGAGCCACTTAAAAGCAGGCTATCTATTTTCAAGAAGTAAATCTCTTGGACGAGTACCTTATGTTTATGAGCTGGAATGGGAAGGTGCTGGGCTGTGTATTGGAACTCCCAGCCAGAGAAGACAGTTATCTCTTTTGGCACAGGTTCTCAGGGATGAGACCATGTCTAGCGGGGATTTTCTCCAGATTCGACAGCCTTGGCCCTACCAAAATGCACAGCTTTGTTTTCACCATACATCCATCACTCATCGTGAGTCTTTCATTTTTCCTTTCAACCATCCACAGGTCAGATACTGTGTGTTCCCAACAGTCTGTGAACTTCTTGGACCAGCAAAGGGACATTCATTTTTCTCAGCACTCCTTCAACATTTCTATTGTATTCGATTTCCCACTCCCCCTGCCCAGCTCCCTGGAGAGTGACTTCTTCCTTGTTTTAATAACTTGGACCACAGTCAAGGTTGATGTGTTACTCCATTTTGTAGGATATTTTCTTCAGAAGAGACAAAACAGACTAACGGAGTAGCTGGGGCTTGTGAGCAGCTTTAGGAATTCAGCGTCCATTAGGAACACACAGGAAAGGTTTTTAAAGAAATAAAAAGTAGGCAACACAAAGGCCTCATAAACAGAATTATTCATAAAGGTAGACTAATGCTTTTCCTGGCAATTTTCTCTCCCAGTGACCCGCTTTAAAAAAATCTAATTTCATTTGTGAGTGACGAAAAGGGTTGGAGTTAAGAAAGTGGGTTCATAAAGTACCTTCTCTGACTTAAATTGAAATACAATACTCTCCCATTTGAAGTCATAAAAGTAGTTCTGATCTCAATGGGCACACAGATATAAGAAAATGAATAAAGGGGAAGAGAGAGGAGTAAATCAGGGTCAAGAGTATCCCCTCCTCCCCATTATATCATGTTTTCATCTCATCTTGCCCATACTCTCCCTAAAATCCCATCCCCAACCATTGTAATAACACTGCTCCCTGACATCTAATGAAAGATGTCTCCAAGGAACTGGTTAGGACACAGGGAAAAACCCTGTTCTTTTTTTTTTTAAGTAAAATTTTCAAGGAAAAGAAGACATGAATAAATATTTAACGGGGGTTATTCTGAAGTCCACATCTTTTTCATAAAAAATTTGATAATACTTCATTTTTATGAGTGATATGGAAATTATCTTTTTTTCTCCAAAACAGGAGTCAAACCTCCAGTTTTTCTGTTATATATCTATTGTGTCACCATGATTCTTCTTACCATTGATTTCAAACAGCGGCAAGACACTAGCTGTGAATTTAAATAAAAAATAGTTATTTATCTTTCTTCATGGAATATCTTTATTCAAATGTGTTTTCCAGGGGCGACTGGGTGGCGCAGTCGGTTAAGCGTCCGACTTCAGCCAGGTCACGATCTCGCGGTCCGTGAGTTCGAGCCCCGCGTCAGGCTCTGGGCTGATGGCTCAGAGCCTGGAGCCTGTTTCCGATTCTGTGTCTCCCTCTCTCTCTGCCCCTTCCCCGTTCATGCTCTGTCTCTCTCTGTCCCAAAAATAAATAAAAAACGTTGAAAAAAAATTAAAAAAAAAAACAAAAAACAAATGTGTTTTCCATATTAACAGTGTTTTCGTACCGTGACAAAAGTAAGTGAATATGGCATCAGAAAGAAGAATGACACCAACCCAGATTGTGTCTCCCCCGGACAAAAGCCCAATTTTCTACTGGAATAACAGATTCAACTGAATTCAGTTCTTGGCAATTCATGGGCTTGGAGGGTAGAACTAAGGAGTAGCCATTTTTAAGAGCCATAAGAGAGGCAAACTGTGGGTTATGACACATCAGTAGGTTGTAAAATCAATCTACACATCACAAGAAGCATTTTTAAAAATGAAACGGAATACAGTAGAGAACATCAGCATGCACAGCTTGGAGTAAGGGTAAGCACTGTTTTATGAAAATGTATGTGTATGTGTGTGTGCATGTGTGTATACTGGATATTGGTGTAAAAGGTTTTTTAAGTGTCACTATCTAAAAAGTTTAAGACACTCTGATCAAGGGCTCAGACCCTGGACTCAGAGAGAAGTGGATTCCAACATGGCTCTGCCACTTACTTGCTGTGTGAACTTGGATTACCTGGCTTAGTCTCTCCACCCACCTCATCTGAAAGATGGACGTACCATAGAATCTTAGGATTGTCATGAGATCAAAAGACCCTTACACAGGGCCCAATAATGTTAACATCCACATAAGGCACAAATCACAAATGGAAACAGGCATTGGTTGACTTACAATATGTTCTAAAGGGATAAATCCAGTGTGAAAGAAGATGTTAGTAAGTTAGACAATTGAAACTTTTTTTGCTCTTCAAAGAGTTGCTCCTCTGTAGGACTACCTATAGGAGATATCTTATCCTTTTCATTCAGCTTTCTGAATAAAAATAGTATTCAAGAAATATATTTTGGTTTCAGAACTCCTTTTCCAAAATGCAAGCACCAGACAAATAAAAACTCTTCTAGTTTTGTTTTTTTTTTTCTTAAATGGGGTTGAACAAAACAAACTTCATTTTGTGCTTCATCCTTACAATATACCTTCTGATGCCCCAGCAAGTGACAAATATCATGTGTTTAAAGACCTTAAAAGGTATCAAAATTATCTCTACTATGGAAAGACCCAGAGTTAAACACATGCCAAGATTCCTTATCTGTCATTTTTGTAATCAAGCAAACAAACAAACCCTGTACTCCAGCACAAAGAAATTTTAAAAACTGAAACATACTGCTCACTTCACAATCATGTTCTGACTGTTCTTGGCATTTAATTTGGGGACAGTTTCTGAATTCTGAGAATGGGAGAGAGAAGAAAGGAAAGGGTCCAGAAAGAAAGGGTGACAGCAAGAAGCCAAGGGACATCAGACAAGCTAAAGGACAAAATGCTGAAATTGTCAGCAGCCCCTTGGATGGAAGTGTGGAGATGAAAGTTTCAAGTCAATGGGCTTTTTTACTTTTGGGTCTAGACAGAGAAAGGTGAGATTTGGATAAAATAGAAAAATTGGGGGAAGACATGGGGAGAAGGATCTAACAGTAACTCCTGGAAGACTCAAAAACAACTCTGCTGATCATTGAAGGGTGACTCAAAAGCTAGGACTGAGTAAACAAAAGAAAGAAGGATAAGAAGAGGGAGACCGGTGCCAGGATTCCAGAAGAGAAAATAAAATGAAAAGAAAGAGCTACGGGAATGTCCCAGGGTGCAGGCTATAGTGCTGGGAAGTCACAGATGTTGAGAATGAAAAAAAGTTTTTGCAAGAATTCTGGCAGACTTGGGGTAAAAATTAAGTTCTCCCTGAGAGATTTAAAAGCAAATAAAGAAAAAGAAAGTTATGTATGCCTGAAAGATCTGACTGATCTAACAGGAATATGTATAATACCCCAAATTTAGTATTTAGTAAAACATTCCAGAGGAAATGAACAGGGTTCCTGCTGCATCATTGTAAAAATTGCTTTCTAGGAGTATGTTGATGAGAATTGTCACCACCTCCATTTTTGCCCTCAATATGTCAATGATAAATAAGAGGGAGAAAGGGAGGAAGAGAGGGAGGCAGGGGAAGAGAGAGAGAGAGAGGGAGAGAGATTCTTCCCATCCCATTACACCAACGCTACCCTGATTAACCCACTGTCAATCCTAACTCCTGCATCACCCCAGGCGCCAGTCAACAAGGCCTACATCATTGGCTTTGCCATCATCGCATCATCCACTCACTTGCTCTGCCCTTCTGTCCATTTCACTGAGCTGGAGCTCCCAGCAGCAACTCTAGAAGAGAAGAAGAGGTGGGGAATGGGGAATGGAGCATGCGTGGCTCTAGCAAGCCCCCCCAGATCCCAGAATCCAATGAAAAGTCACTAATACACAGATATGTGAAACTAGTTGTCTAGTCCAGAGTGTTGAGCTTAATCCCCAGTGCCACTTGGGTTGCTGGTGGGGTGGAAGGCAGCACATTGAGGCTGGAAAGAGCCTCTGCTTTGGAATTAGATCCAGACTTGGAATCCCAGCTGTACCACTTAACATGATGTGAACATTGGAAATGATGTACATCTCTGAGCTTGATTCACTTATTTGGAAAACAGGGCGACAATACCTAAGCCCTACAATGTTGTCAGGAAGATTAAGTGAGGTGACCTAGAAGAGCACCTACTGCATCACAGGGATGTCACTAGTCACTAGTGTCATATCCTAATGTCATATCGTATCTTCAATAGAGTCCTATCCTAATGCCGTCAACTTAGTCTTGTTAGAAAATGAAAAGTGAGGGGCGCCTGGGTGGCGCAGTCGGTTAAGCGTCCGACTTCAGCCAGGTCACGATCTCGCGGTCCGTGAGTTCGAGCCCCGCATCAGGCTCTGGGCTGACGGCTCGGAGCCTGGAGCCTGCTTCCGATTCTGTGTCTCCCTCTCTCTCTGCCCCTCCCCCGTTCATGCTCTGTCTCTCTCTGTCCCAAAAATAAATAAAAAACGTTGGAAAAAAAATTTAAAAAAAAAAAAAGAAAATGAAAAGTGAATCCTTGTGCTGTTGGAAGCAAGTCCCACCTGTTTGCCTTTTTAAATATTCAGGTGCAAAGCATTTCCCATGCCTATGCTGTGTTCTCTCTATTATGACTGTATATCAAACAGGAAGAAAACCTTTTGGTACAACCAGGTGTGAGCACATCTTACTCTATAGTGTCCAAATCTTCATCGCTCAAATACGAATTTGGATCCTGGGCATTATAAACTGAAAGGATGTCTCAATAAGATAACGTAATAGTTAACATCTGTGATATCACTAACAAAACAAACATTAAATGAGGTTGAATTGACACAATTGTGAAGAATTCTAAAACATTCAATAAGTAAAGGCCACATTGCGTTTTTCTCAATATTCTCAATCCCTTGTTCCAGACACATACAAAAATCCCCTCTTTATGTTCCTGAAAATTTAATACTGTCCACAAGCCACCAACCGGGGGAGGGAGGAAGGTATTTTAATCCTACAGAGAGCCATGACTATTCTAAAGCTGCACTTTCTTCATGAGTTATAAGTGCCTTTAAAACGGTTCAAGCAGGTGTACTTTTTAAGGGCCATGGAACAGAGAAAACCTTACCCCTTTAAGGTGGCTCCTAAGTTCATCTGATTCCAGGTCATGCATTCAAGCTGGGAGGTCATTTGATATAAATTGTCACTGTTAGAAAAACATCCAGAGTTAAAAACACATAATTACAAAAAGATATACAGCTATTTCTTCAAAAATCAATGGAGGTTTACCTTTATTTTGTAACGAAAGCCTTCATGTTTTCCAAAATGACAGAATATGGGAGTCTGAAACGATTTTCACCTCACCCCACTGATTCCTGCACAGTTATTCACTTCACACACAGCAGAAAGGCTGTGAGAGTAATCTGGAAGCCTTTTAAAAACCTGAGTACAGCAAACACAAGTTTCTAAAGAGGTATTAAACCTTTCAGGGGAAGAGGCTAAAGGGAGTAGAACTCTTGAAAGGCAACACAGGCTGGATAACTCAACATTAAAGTTAAAAGCCTGGAGCTGAAAGTAAAAAGATGGCAGATTAATTATTCGTGAAAAGGCCATTAAGTTGTTTTAATCAAAAGGATAAGTATCATGTGGATTATGAGGGTCTAAAAAGTCAAAGAGTGATGTGTGGTGGATGGTCTAATACTGAAGGATGTGACAAGCAAAAGGAAGAGGATGATAAAGTCTATGCACAACTGAAGGAATCACTCTCTAGAAAATTTATCACCCTAGTACTAGTTGAATGGAGTTAAAAAAAAAAAAAAAAAAAAAGGCCCCAGCCCTTGTTCTAGAAAGTTCTAAGAAGGAAAACAATCTCTGATCGTTTACATTAAGACTCCACAGGAGAAAGTACACTCTCATGTAAACCAACCAAAAATTGTTCTCTCTTCTCCTCTTATAGTTATCTCACTCCTAGAAAACCGGCACATAAATCAATGAGCAGAAATCTCCTTAATTACCAAGCTGTGATAAGAATACATTTAGTCCTGAACCGACATGGTCAATTACGAAATTTGAGACCTAGAGATGAATGGGTTGTCTGCGAACCCTTGGTCTAAACACATTACAGAGGAATACCTTCATTCTACCTTCACGGCAAAGAGAGAGAAGCTTTCAATATCTACCCTGCGGTATCAGACCCCAAACCTAGACAATCTCTGTCTTGTCATGGCATGCCTTTGGGTTGCTTCATTGGGCAGGGGCAACACCAAATTTTAATTAAGAGAAGGTATTGTCAGGCTAGCCAGACTGGGAACTTGTGGAGGGGGTAAGGGAGATTGCAGCAACTTGGAATAAATGGACACCGTGCTCCCTCTAGGCATAGCTTGATAAATCATGGCCCAGTCCCTCTGCCGTTCACATAATCACTCTGAAAATGATTTGGAACTCCTTCATGGCGGGCACATAGGATAAGGGGAAAATCAGATTCCAGGAGGGATTTTTACATATGAAACGTGAAGTGACTTCAAACTCGAACTATGTGTCCTTTCATTAGTCAGTGTCTATCTGGACCCCATCATTCATCCTCATGTCTGACTGGCTATTATGCTACTACAATATCCTACATATCAATGAAAAAACATGATTAGTTTCTCCTGCAGCTTCTCCATTTGCAGTAGCGGCCCGTGCTGGTCTGTGCCACTACCGTTTCGCAATTCCACAAATTCTTGCTGTAAGGCTGGTGTAATTAATTCCTGAAGGACCCCAATTTTTATTAGAAGTGCCAGCCCTGCTGCATTTAACACAGAAGAGTTTCGTGAACTTTCTTTGGGCTGACAGCTCATTAATAAGCAGCCTCCTCCACAATCTCTACTGGTTTTTGTTCTCTTGCGCCTTTTCATCAAGCAATCCATTTATTAATCTCGCCATTAATCTCAGCCAACAGGCATTGTATTCCCCAGGCAGCTCTGTATTTTTGTCACTGATTTTTAAAAAATTGTTCACCAACTAAAATCACTCAGCTCCGGCTGACAATTTTCCTAGGCCCTATTGGGATGTGGGGTCTTTCTGAAATTATTTCATCCTTGCATAAGACTAAGACCATACTTTTCAAGAGAGCTGGGAAGCAAGACAAGGGACAGAAGTTTATGCACATGGGTTAATGAGTCCCAAATATCTAACTTTATGATTTAGGAATTTTCTCACAGACTTAAAGAGTAGTCCAGTAGATTCCTAAGGGTCTCTATCAGGAGGTACCCCAAAGAGAAAATATTTTTAAGGCCATTTTCTCAGCCCCCAGAAAGCGAATTTTCTCAAATATTCGGTCTATGTCTTCCATGTATGTATTGTCCTAGTGTGTGCTTAATAAATATTCCATACTGCCCTAATAAGATAGTTACTAGTCAGACAAGGCTATATTGAGCACTTGAAATGTGGCTAGTGCCACACGCTGAAATAAGATTTTGACTATTTTGAATTAAATACAATGTATTAAAAATTAATTTCACTGTTTTATTTTTTAATGCAGCTACTAAAAAATTCCAAATTATAAATATGGTTTGCATTGGTTTTATTGGACAGTGCTGCTCTGTAAGTTTTAAGACCTTGAGCCAATCAGTTCAGCTCACTGCACCTCAGTTTCCGCATCTGCCAAATGGAAATATTAATCTCAATCATTCTAACTTTACAGGGATGTTGTAAAGCCCTAAAAATGGCTCTTTGAAGACTATACAGATCATAAATTTTAATTTTTTCCTAATCTATCAAATTTTTCACAGTACTTTTCACACATTCCCCAATATGCCCCACAATTTTGTGAGGCAGGTACAGTGATGATCCCCATTTATCAGAGAAAGACTGAGGCTCAGAGACATGCCTGATGCTCCCACCTCACCTGCCGCATCCCTTTGAAGGCATCCTGGCATTATTTGGCCTCTAAGCTCATCGTCTACCATTTAAATAATAGTAATCATTATACAATAATAATACAGACAAGTCTGGAGGTGAAAGAGAACATGTTCCAGGAAGCATTGTGACTTTCTCTGTCTCCAGAAAAGTTAAAACATGCAAGATGCCCAACATGTCCTTTTCAGCTAAGAATCCTATGCCAAGATTGCAGGAGGAGCCCCACTTCTTGTTTTAGTGGTCCTGATAGCTCAGCTTGCAAATCCTCTTGAAGGGAGAGAAGATGGGATGGGCCAATAGGGGAGAAGGACTTTTAGAAACCCCCCAACCTACTAATAGGTTTCCTGAGTCCAGTGATAGGATCAGAGCACAATTTTAACCACATCCTGCCTTCTGCTGGCTGAAGTTCCTCAGTGGTTCCGTCCGTCAGCTTTGGCTGGCACCACCTTTTTACTGGAAGTCAATGACAGCAATGACAATAACTCCTCTGCTGGGGAGGAGATAGAATGTGAACCCGAGCTAAAAATACTGGACCCAAGCATGCTCCAGCTCTGATCTCTTTGGGCAATCGGTCAACACCCAGCTTTCATCGTGAAAACCCACAGAAAGAGGCAGCACTGGTCAAGGAATATATGGCCTCTGACAAATAAAGCATCTAATTATTAAATAAGCACCATAGGTGTTGACCACCTCATTCCCAGAGGAGATCAGATAAGCAGGTGGTTTGGCTCAAAGCAACCACAGTGGTCACGTAGGCATTTCAGCTCGCCATCTAACCCTGTTCGGAAGTGAACTCTGCAATTGCAGGCTGCCAAAATATATTCCAAAAGTCACGGTATCCTTTATATTTTTTTACGTAGACTTTTTTTTAAAGCCCCTTGTTTCCTATGTAAGAAATGTTTGAAGTTGGAAGCGAGGGAGAGAGGAAAAAACCTTCTGTAACTGGGATTAATGCAAGTTGGAGTAAAATAAAAGGAAGTCAGTCCTAGCAAAAAGAGCAACTTAAAAGGAAATCGGTAGTAGATCATATGGAGTTTGTTTTGGCCTGGACTCCAGTATTACGGAGTTCTCGACCTCCACACAAAAAGAAAGGAGGAAAGAGAGCCCTCAGCTAGTATCTGGGCTGGGACTCCTCCGCTCTTCAAATGTGTGTGTAATTCAAGTACATTTTCATCTTTAAGAGTGTTTACTATATATTCAGTAGAACAAGGTAGGAAAATTCACGTCACCAGTAGAATGGAGCTGACGAACCTGCTTAAGACCAGCGTTTCCTCTGCCAGATGGTTGCCAGCTGGCAGAGTAGCACCTTGGTGGAAGTAAAGAGTTTCCCCCAGAAGACTGACGGAAAAAATGAATGAATGGATGGATGAATGAGAAAAGAAAACACCAACCAAGAAAAATGCAGATATAACTGCCATCTGTGATCAGAATTCATGATGTCCAGCTTTTGCTGCAATAGCCCTGTCCCGCACCAACAGAGAGGCCCCTGTGGGTTCACCTCTCTACCTGATAACCACGGCTCAGGAAAAGAGGCTGCAGCCAGACTTCCACACTGCCCTTTTCCTGCGTTCTTCCCCCCAAGGCGCCATAGAGGCTGCCTGTTGAGAAATTTCTGCCCAGCAGGCCCTGGTGAATAATTATTTTACAGTCAATCTCTTGGTATTGTTATTTCTCTCCAGCTCACCAGTTCACCAAAGAAAAACCCACTGGGGATTCAATTTCTATTAATAAACACTTGGTCAGCACAAGAGTTGCAGGAATATTTGAAACTAGATTTTTCCCCTTCCCTGGAGACAAGTCCGTTTCAAGTCTTTGGTTTTGATACTGCCCACCCCTGGAAACCATTTCACCTTTCTGTCTTCATGACTACCTATGTGGGAAACAAATATCAGTATTGTCTTAAGTGAAACTTGTACACCATGTAAATGTACATATGTTCGCAAGTGAAAAGAAGTGTTATTGAATATAATATTATTTCCTTGGGCATGAGCTGTCCTCTGGCGCATGTCTATGTTGAAAGCCCACCTAACTAGTATATAGTGCACTTCCCAAAGACCTGGCTTCCCCAGAAACTCTATGCCTGCTATGGAAGTCTCTCTCACATGAAAAACAATCTGCTGGTAAAAGCCTCCACTCTCAACTTCGTCGCTCATGAATCAACATTCAAGCATTTAAATTTTTTTTTACTTTTTAAAAATTTTATTTATCAGTTTTGAAAGACAGAGAGAGTATGAGCGGGGGAGGGGCAGAGAGAGAGAGAGAGAGAGAGAGAGAGAGAGAGAGAGAGAATCCAGAGCAGGTTCCAGGCTCTCAGGTGTCAGCACAGAGCCCCATGTGGGGCTTGAACTCAACGAACTGTGAGGTCATGACCCCAGCCGGAGTCAGACACTTTACCTGACTGAGCCACCCAGGCACCCCTGAATTGTCAACATTCAATTAAAAATATCTGAATCAGTAATTATTGCTTCCCGAATTGGGAGCAGTTTTACCTAGTAAGGGGCAAAAGGAAATATCCTCATTTAAACTGGTAGCAGATTTGCTAAAGAAGCATATGCAGGAGCGCCTGGGTGGCTCAGTCAGTTGAGCTTCCCACTTGGACTTCGGCTCAGGTCATGATCTTGCAGTTCCAGTGTTCAAGCCCCGCATGGGGCTCTCTGCTGTCAGCAAAGAACTCGCTTTGGATCTTCTGTCCCCCTCCTTCTCTGTCTCTCCCCCACTCATTCTCTCTGCCTCTGTCAAAATAAATAAATAAACTTCCAGGAAAAAAAATAAGGATATGCAAACCTAATAAAAGAGCAAGAAGAAAGGGAAAGGACTAGAATATCTTTTAAAAAATAGTGTGGAGAGGAGGATTTTTCAAACACAGGGCACAGAACTCCTTTTCACAAGTAGCTGTGAAAATCAACCCATGAACTGGGCATAGTCAGAGATCGGGGGCTCAACTGAGGTCAGCCAGCAGAGGAGGCAGAAGGCCTTATGGAAGAAGATTCAAAGGACGTGAGCAGAGAAGGCCCAGCTAGCTTCCTGTTTTAGGCAGAAATCAGGGAAAGTTTTTGTGCTTAGTGAGTGTGAATTTTACTACTGTCTCCCCTCAGGAGAGCATGGGGTCCAACCACTCCTGGAACATTGCCTGTGAGCAAGCACAATCACAGTGGCCCTACAAGCAGTCATTCCTCCTAGGTCTGGAGGGATGGGGAGAAAGGTCTTTAGGTGCCTTGACTGAACTTCACCCCCAGCAGTTCACCCCAGCAGTAAAGGCTAAGCTAGAGGTGTCTGAAGTATGAAAGACAGACTTTGTTGAATGAGGGCTTCAGGAGAAAGTCTGTTTCTGACAACACTCACCAGGGAGAAAACTGCCCCGAATCCATTAAGGGCTTTCTATTGAAAATTATGGGTAGAACTAACGGATAATGGGATTTCTTTCATTACTGGGAAATAAAGACCTTTCTCTACTGAGGCCCCGGACAGATGCCACCTTTGGAAAGAAAATGGCACTTATTCATCAAGAGAGACAGCAGGGTGCACTGGGTAAGAGGATGGATTCTGAAACCTCACTACCTGAAATCAGGGACCTTACTGTGTCATACTGGGCAAATTCACCTCCCAGGACCTCCTCTATAAAATGGGGACGATAACCTATTACCTGGCTCAAAAAGTCATCATCTGGATTAAAGAAGTCAATCCTGATACAGTGTTTAGAATGGTGTCTGGATGAAGTAAGTCTATATAAGCATTTGCTCTTCACACTTATCAGCAACAGTGTTGGCACAGATTGTATAAGGGGAGTATTCCAGGTGGAGGATGCTGGTGGTCTGGAATCCCTCAGTGATTCAGAGCACAGATGGGTTTTGAAGTCAGAGAGACTGAGGATCAAGTCCTGGTCTTGATTCTAACTCGCTGTGTGACCAAAGTAAGTTACTTTGCGTCTCTGAATCTATTTCCTCTTCAGTAGGATAAAGATTAGAGTACCTACCTCACAAAGTCATCAGAAGTTAAATGAGTATACCGAGTGACGCACTTAGCACAGTGCCGAGCAACACACAGTCAGCATGCTATAAATCCTCGTCATTATGTTAAAAGGACTCATGCATGGTTCACCCAGCTGTGATCATGGCCCCTACAGAGAAGCCAAAATCTGTAACCTTTGGACAGAACTCTACCCACCTTCATATGGGGGCAGAGAGGATGGGAAAAACCATCTCCTATCACCTCCCGTAAGTTAACTGTGAGCATTTTCTATTCACTACTGTTCACATCTACACACAAATGTTCACACATAACTCCCCAGATCTATTCCCTGAGAGAGGAAAAAGACTTGTATAACAAGGAGAGAATTTTGAGAATTTCCTCAAAGCAAATACATATTGTGCACTGCTTATTTAATATTAGTGTGTGTACCATTACCTTTATTCTGGGAAGGGAGACTACATTAAAGACTGGAGAGACAGAAGCTTTGGAAAGCAGTGGGGAAGAGGCTGGGCAGGCTGCCCCAGGGGGCCAAGTGCAAGGAGGCTAACAAAATACAAGCAAGCCTTTCCCAGGAGGTCCCAATTTTAGATGGAAGGGAATGGAGCCAGGGGCCAATAGAGGCACCACTAAATATCTAAAACCCAAAAGTTAAGCCACTAAGTGATTAAAATTTAGTCTTGTTTCCTATGCTTTTTCAAACACTGCATTCACAAAAGCATTTAGGTACCCTCTCAAACTTTTTTTTAGAAATAAGAAAAAAGGAAATGACGTAATGGAGTAATTGCATATGACCAGTTTTAAAATATCCTATACCTGTCTGTTCTATCATTATTACTGTATCTGATCTTTGAAAAGTGATTGAAAATGTTATGGATGTAGGGTGAATGGAATTTCAAAGACAGTACAAAATTCAAGGGAGCAGACTTTTTTCCTACAGGGGTCACAAATCCTTTTTTAGGAGATTTATTGCTTAGAAATCTTCTCTAACATGGGGCACCTGGGTGGCTCAGTCGGTAAAGCCTCCGACTTGGGCTCAGGTTATGATCTCATGGTTCATGAATTTGAGCCCCATGTCGGGCTCTGTGCTGACAGCTCAGAGCCTGAAGCCTGCTTCGGATTTTGTGTCTCCCTCTCTTTCCACCCCTCCCCTGCTCTCTCTCTCTCACTCTCTCTCTCTCTCAAAAATAAGTAAACATTAAAAAAAAATTTTTTTCTCTAACAGAAGAAAATGGTATATTTGTGACATAAATATAAAAATGAAAACCAAAAAAGGATCCAAGGCGCCTGGGTGGCTCAGTCTGTTGAGTGTCAGACTTGGGCTCAGGTCATGATGTCATGGTTCATGAGTTCAAGCCCCGCATCGGGCTCTGTGATGACAGTCTGGTCTCTCTCTCTGCCCCTACCCTGTTTGTGCTCTGTCTCTCAAAAATGGATAAATGGCAAAAAAAAAAAAAAAAAAAAAAGAAAGAAAGAAAGAAAGAAAGAAAAGAAAAGAGAAAAGAAAAGAAAAAAAGATCCAATTACGTAAAAGAAGAAAGGGATAAGCAAAGATTTCCAAAAGATGAACCTAACAAAATTGCTTTACACAGTGGCCGATCAAAAGCTGGATTAGAAAATGTGAGAGTTTCACCTATAAAATGCAACCCAAGTGACTTTTCCTACATCCAAGACAACCACAATTTCAGCACTAAGTCAGAATCCACCACAGGGGCAGAGAATTATGAAACCAGTGGCTGTGATCACTTCATCCCCACCTTCTTCACTTTCTAGGTTGCTCAGCCCCTCTGATGGTCCCCTTCCAACATCTCCCAGTCCCCAAGCCCCATGGAGGTATCCCAGTGCATCTAAACGACACTCACTCCAGCAGCATCAAGGTCTTTCTCTCTGCCTGGGATAAGACACCAACCAGGAACCACGGAGGTTGGAGTGGGCTAAAGTCATTCCATGGGGAACCATTCCAACTTCGCCCCCAATGGCTACCAGAATAACAGCAATGCCACCCTGGCAACCGGCAGGAGCAGCTCCTCAAAGATGACAATAACCCTGCCACCACAATTTTGCTGGGGTGGGAGTAGGGGTGTCCACAACAGAGAATGGTTGTGAGTTCTACACCCGTTCCAGTGACTGACCCACCAAGGGGAAGCACAGAAACAGAGAGCTTGGGGCTGAACACTGGGCCCGCCGTGCCAAAGAATAGAACTAGATTCTAGCTAGTGAGAATGAAAAGGAAGACGACAAGGTGTGGTCATTCTACCTCTCTCTGTACAATCTTTGTGCATTTCTTTGCTCCCTCTCACTCAAAGAAAGAAAGAAAGACAAAAGAAGGGGAGGAGGAGGAGAAGGGGAGGGGGAAGGGGAAGGGGAAGAGGAAGGAAAGGAAAGGAAAGGAAAGGAAAGGAAAGGAAAGGAAAGGAAAGGAAAGGAAAGGAAATTTAAAAAGAGTGATCTCGAATCCAAGATCCGATTAGGTATGCCGGATTTTCCCATCAAACGGAAAGGTTTCCGAAGTCCGTGGGTCTCAAGCATACATAATAGAAGGGGCTCGACCCTGTACTTCCACCGGATAGTGGAATCAGACCAGTTCCAGGCTCAAGTTCATAAGCACACCCGGCCTTTGGGATGCGCCGCCCGCTCGGGAGCGAAGATTCCTTCCCCTCCTCCACCTGTGGGACTAGAAGTCCCCCAGGCGCGGCCATTCCCCCCACCCAATCTCCCAGGGCAGGCGCTTTTCCTTCCTTCATTACCTCACTACCTCCTTCCCTTGACGTCAGCCCCGGGTCCTCGAGCAGAGGGGGGAGGATGGAGATGCATTTGGGGGCAGTCGGTATCAGGATCCCCGTAGCACCGGGGTGGGGGGAAGGGGAGGGGCGGAATATGAGGTAATGCGTGCCCAATCCCCCGCCTCGAAGGCCGAGAGCGGCCACTTCCCTCCCCCCCGCTCCACCTTCCAGCCCCGCGCGCGCCGGTGTGTGCACCAGTTACTAGGCAACGCTATCGGAGAAGCGGGATGCCGGCCAAGTTCACCCAAAGTTGAAGAATAAATTTGGGGGAGAGAAGGTGGAGGGTGGAGGGAGAGCCGGGAGAACGCACAAGGGACGGGAAAAAAGCTTGGAAGGAAAAAAAAGCTGGTCTTCTGCCTCCCAGGAACAGGAAGGAGGGCGGGCGCGGGCTGGAGCCGTGTCCCCGGAGGACGCTGCTGCGACCCGACCGCAGCCCGGCACACAGTCCGGGTCCGGTCCCTGCCCGGAGCCTGGAGCTGGGAACCACGCCCACCGAGCGCCGCCGCAGCGGGACACTCTGGGGCACAGGGGTAGGGAGAAGGCTGCGGTTAGAGTGTACGCGCCCTCGAATTACTCCCAGAGAAGGCCGGCCCGTGTGGCTAGTGGGCGAGGAGGGGGCTGAGACGGGAGAAGACCGGAGTGCGAGTCGAGTCCATGTTTAATCTTTGGTCGCGAGGGAGTTCAAGTCCTTTAAAAAGGACTTTAAAAAATAAGGAGCCCTTTAAAAAATAACTTCTTGAAGCCCCACTCTTCTTCAGCTCAAACAGTAATCGCCCTCATTTATATTTAAAAAAAAAAACAAGAACACCAGGAGACGAGGAAACCTACTTCTTTCAAATCAGAGCCTGGAGATCTGCTTTAATTTGCTTTAAGTAGCTAAAGGTGTCCTTTGCCTCCAGGACCCTGCATGCCCGCAGTCGGGGCTGCCCGCGTCGGACGTTCCCGCTCCCGGCGGCTCGCGCGCCCCAAACACCGTGGCGAGCGCCTTCCTACCTGCTGTAGGGCGTCCTCAGCAGAAGGGCCTGGCTGCCAGTGCAGCTGTCGGTGGGGGTGTGGCAGCCATAGACGGGGGGCGGCACAGAGTACTGCTGCTCGCCTGCGGAGAGCCGAGGAGAGCGGAGTGAGCGCGTCCCAAGGGCTCGGGGTGGGAGTGGGGACGCGCGGGGCGAGGCCGAGGGCAGGGGCTGGGACAGAGAGCATCCCCAGCTAGTCTCCTCGGCTAAACTGGGGGCAAGGGGTCTGGATGCCGGCGCGTGCCGAGAGAGGGCGTGCAGATCGTAAGGAGCTAATCAGCTTCTCACTGCACAGTCCTTTATTAGCCACTTCGTAGTACACGTAGACATATTCGTAGGCTTGTTTGAGTGGAGCTGTCCCTAACATACTTGGGGGGGGGGCGGGGCAAAACTCAATCTTTTCTTTTAAATTGAGTGAGATTGGGCTGATTATTTCTAAAAATCCCTTTAGATGTCCTCTTCTCCCTTTCCCGATTTGCTGTGGTTTGGAAATTATGGGGACGGGAGTGGCATGGAAGAAAGAGAGAAGGACCCCACCTCATTCCCGCCTGCTTACCCAGAGAGCCCTGCTGGCCCATGGGGTCCTCGTGCTTGAAAGAGTGGTTAGGGAACTGCGCCGCGTGGTGCGAGGGCGTGTGACCGTAGCTGGGCGTCCCGTCGAAGGTGACTGTGCTGTATCCTGCGAGCGCGGCGGAGAGAAGCACAGCGTCAGGGGTGAGACTGGGTCGGTGATTCTGAAGCAGAACCAGGGTAGAGAAGCGCCTGGCCCCCGTACTCGAAACCCCAGCATAGGGTGATGCCACCCCACCGGTCTCCAGAACTTTCGGCGGGGAGCCTGGTCCAAGCCCAAATGTGTGACCTCGGAGCGGCTCCCCGCCTTTTCTCAAGAAAAACCCTGACCTCCCCGCCTTTTCCAATTCATTTACACCCTTGTCTTCTTCCACCTTGCCTTCTGCTTCTGAGCCAACCTCGGGCAAGTGAAGTATGAAAACCGCCAACCGCTGGCCAGAGAAAGTTCTTCTTCAAAAACAAACACCGCGGCTCTTGCTCCGGGGCAGCGCGGGCGAGCGAAATGAATCTGTTCGGCTGACCCCGAGCTGACTCGGAGCCGTAAATCAGGGGACCGCGCACCAACTTTCATTAATTACTCGGAGCCAGTTAAACGGCATGGGCTTTAAATGGGAAGAGTAATTACCGAGTAACGTTATCTGAAGCTGCGCGACCCTACACCACGACACCCACGGCCCTCAGGAAAGCTGGTGAGGCCCTTCCAGATGGCCCCGCCGGCCTCTGTCCTATGCCCTCCTCCTTACCCTCTCGGATCCAACTCGCACCCAGTGCGTCTCTAACTCTACCACTGTGGGGGCCACGTTCCTTGCGCTCCAGGCGGGGAAGGGCGCTTGTTTTAGAATGTGCCGGACTGTACCTCCGTTTCCCTTCATGGCAGTGCCCGGGTCCCCTGCTACAGTTTCCCTGCGGAAAAACTAAGGGCAACTGTGTTCTTCCCCAACTCCCCAAAGGCTGGGTTTAAAAAAAAAAAAAAAAAAAAGTCTTGATTAGTGTCTTGATTGAAAAATGTAATCTCTTTCTGTAATTGTTATTAAACTGCTTTAAATCTATTCCTCACCAGCTTTTGGGAAACTGTTGCCATCTCTGGGGAAAAAGCATCCTGCAGCTAAGATAAAGATCAGTCTTGGAACCCTGAACAGACTGACTGGTGGGATTCCCTCCCTTCTATACACGCAGTCCCCAAGAGTCTCAGGACTGAGGGTCCAGGACCGGAGGTGAATGAGATCTGCCCTGACGCTCACACAGCCTTCATGCAGGGCCACAGTGCCCGCCCACCCCCACCCAGCCCCTGCACTGGATCTCCAAACTCCATTCAATTTTGGGGGAGTGGGTGGGTGAAAAGGCCCCTCACCCCCTACTCTTGCCCCAGGCGTGACAGAGGGTCTGTGACAAGTGTCTGTGAAGACTTAGAATGGAAAGAGGAAGGAGACCATTACCCCAATCTTTGAAACATAACCCCCCAAAGAAAAACAAAAACCCAGCCTCTCCTACCCACACCGGGCAGTGTTATGTGTTGGAGTGGAGTGGGGAAGAGGGTGGGTACAGGTCCCAATTACCAGATTGTACTAGGCCGGCCAAGTCTCACACACTGCTTGGTGCCACAAGTTGACAACTTAAGAAGCTTTTATAATTTGCATGACCCCAGAGTCCTCAATCTATCGCCTGCTAAGTAGGCAAAGATAACCCCCGCCCCATTAGCTGTCAGGGCTGGGTGAGAACCTTGGGCTTCCTTTTGGGCGCAAAGGCACAGCCCCGATTGAGGCCTGTCAGCTTACGAACGAAATTTGGCTCTCAGTGCCACATTTTGCAGAAAAAAGGCCGAATTTTGAAAGAAAATTTTTTAAACAGGAGAAACAGAAGCCGCAAAGAAATTGTCCCTAGACAAACCCTTCTCCATTTCTGAACTGATGAGTAGAAGCTGTGGCCCAGGGCACGGTGCTGTTCTTGAAGGCGCGCTCCGCCAACTGTGGGATTGCAGGATGCAGCTCCTGCACCCGCCGCGTCGGCTCCGCGTCCAGCGAGGTTTCCAAGGCCCCCCACCTTACAGGACACGAAGACCCGGGGACAAAGGCCAGCCTCCAACCCCCTCCCTCAAGATCCCCCCCCCCCGGGAGGGGCCGAGGAGAAAGCGTCAGCGGAGGGGAGGGAGGGCTCTTTTAATTAGAAACTTATCGGACGCGGGACTGATTAGATCGCGCTGTCCTGGGGCCTCGTGCTGGTCTAGGCGTTGAGAGCATGGGGGCGGGGACCTAGGGAGGGACAGTTGTTGGCGAAAAAGGGCAGCGTATTCAAAGACTCCTTGTACAGGCCCGAGAGGGAGAGGCTCTAATCGGCCAAGGTAGCGCTTTTCCCACGGTTAGTCCGTGCTAGGGAATGGAGTGCAACCTTGACCGCAAGGAGAGGCGAGACACGCTCCGCGCGTCTTTTCCCCGCTCGGGGCATTGGAGGAACCCGGGAACAGCCTGGCCGCCGGGCCTCCTGAGAGCTGAGGGGTAGAATGGACAGCAGGCTCAGTTAGGAAGGGGGTCAGAAGGCTGGAAATGATGACTCCATAGCTGTGGCAGAATAGGGGAAAATCTGTCCCCCAACGAAATACTCAAGTGACTCAAAGAGAAGTGCCCTTGGCCCTTCTATAGAGCTGATCTCTGCATTGACCCTAGGGTGGCTTGGTGATGTCCCCTGCGCATTAAGTCTGAGACTACCCCAGTCCTCACTCCACTACTGACTGCCCTTACAAACCATAAGCCCTCACTCCCAGACCACTATTGGTTCAGTGCCCATCCAACAGAGCAAAGGAAATCCATCTCAACAGAGGGGCCAAGATCCCTGGAAAAGGAGGTAGAAGTAACCTAATATGGTCTGGGTTCGAGTCCCAGCTCTGCCACAGAGGGACCTCTTGCACACATAATCTCTTAGAGCCTAGATTTTGTCATCCAGAAATAAGCAACTTCTCCGTCAGGCTGTGAGATATTTAAAAGATGCACTCTGTCTTAATACTTCCCAGTGCCTTGCACAGAGTAGAGGCTCAACAAATGTTTGCTGAGTTAATGTTTATGATATTAGGAAACCACCTATACTATTTAAGAAATTATTTAAAAAATGGGGAGGTGATGGTATGATCCCTTGGAGGGGGGGGCAGGAGAGGGTGCCAATTGTCCTCTCGTGTGGGCCACGGCAAAGCTGCCTTGCCTAGGAACGGGGATTCAGAGTCTTGACTCCTCTCTGCTGGAGTTTGGCCTGGGTCTGCTGATGGCCATTCCCATACTTTAGGGAAGGAGCTGATGCCCCTGATTCTCCCAACACACACACACACACACACACACACACACACACACACACACCGCCAGGCCCTGCATTCCTGGGGGGAGCCACAGGAACACCAGAAATCAAGAGGATAAATCTAGAATCTCAGGGTTCCCAAGGCCAGGGCTGAGCAGCTTCTGACATTCCCACCCCAGCTCCCAGCTGCCCAGTAAGTCCCAACAGCCAGGCAAGCATGACCCGTTTTACATTTTCAATGCAAGAAAAACCTAAGTTCACAGACAGGAACCTCCTTACAGGTTGTGGTACATGTCTGGGGCTGGCTCTCCACTGGGTTTTCCCAGAGTCGAGAAGAGAACTCTACCTGCCAATCCTGGTCCCAACTCCCAAGACTTTTATCTCATCAGCAGCTGGGCCTACCTACTAGACAGGAATTCAGACATTTCCCTTAAATGTAGTGCCTGCTGGCTAAGAAGTCCACAGTCTCACCGCCCCCCAACCCTATGCTAACCTGATGGGATCCCAGGCACCAGACCTGCCTATAGAAGGGGCCCAAACAAAGTGAGAGAGCCCTGGTTCCAAAAGTCATCACAGAATCTAGATGAACTCAAATAAATGATAACAGCATGGTAGTATTTTGAGCCCCATAAATAGACCAAATGGCTTCTCAGACTCTGCAAAGAGCACACATCCACACACAGACTCACATCACACCCCTGCCTGCCAGTCTTGTGGGTTTCTGGTCCAGTCAATTTTAGGTGGTCTCCTGCCTTCTGAATTTAGAACCCCAAGTCAGGGGAAAGTTGGATTTCTGCTCCAGTGGCACAGAACTTCAGGTGAGGCCCAGCTCCCAAGTTGCCCATTTCAGCTTTCCCCTTACAGATGGGGAAACTGAGACCTGGAGATTTGCAAAAGGTAACAACCTGCTAATTAGAGGTGACACGATCAGAGAACACAAGCCTCTGAATCGACACCGACTTGTTCCAACATCCCTTGGGGCGAATCAAGAACTTCATTTAGAAAGACCTTGAGTGGAGGGGCCCCCGTGAGCCTGCCTGCGGTTGCTCCTCAAAACACAGATCCCAGATTCCCTGAACGAAGAGGGGAGGACGGTTTCGATTTCACCAGGGCTTCTGGCGAGCCAGGTGCTCCAGGCTGGGTTAAGTTAGGAACCGCCTGAAGATACTCCTTTAGAAGTTGCAGGAATCTTCGGGAAGCATAGAGCCCTTCAGTGCCTTGGAAGCCCTGGCACCTCTTGCAAACGGTCCACACTCTACTTCTCCCATCCCACGCATTCCAGAAGCATCCCAGTCCCTAAGCTAGCGCGAAATTTTGTTCCAGCAAAACCCTCCGCCATTGAGTTCGCAAGGCGTTTCCTAAAATAGTGAATCAACTCAAATTGATATAGTTTCTCACACAGCACAGAAGTCCAATTAGGATAAATTTGTAAAACAAACTACAGGGGCTCGGCACGATTTGTTCCATGCTAGTTCCTGAGGGGAATAGGTGTGCGGGCGCCAGAGAGGATGAGAAAACTATTGGCTGTGTCCCTGTGTGTACACCGACTGAAGTGGGCAAGTAAATTGTTCTTGTTCTAACTCCCATGCTTTGCAAAAATCTTTTCTCATCTGAGCCCCGAGTTTAACGACAAGAAGGAGGCAAGGCGCGCTGAAAGGAGGGCCTGTGCTTGGGCCCTACGGTAGGGAGGACCCGGTCCCACACAGCTTGGAATAGGATAAACAGAGTTCTCTTCCAGCCCTGGAGCCCTCATGGACGCCGCCTGAGCTGGACGCCAGGAGACATCCGCTTCTTATACTACCATAGGGACACGGTTCCAGGAAAGCCACTGTTTACTTGCTAGCGGGTTCCTTGCCTCGTTCTTTGCTCCGTGATACTTATCACACGTCTAATGTGTGCCATCACCGTATTAGGGGCTGGAGCGGCTCCTGACATTTTGGCTCAGGGTAGGAACACCGGCTGCACACCGCGTGCTGATCCCTCAATTTAAAAGCTAAAAAGGTCCAGTGCCTCCTAACAGTTTGGTGGTGCCTTGAATCACAAAACACCTTCCTGAGACAGCGCCAGACACCACACCCGTTCCCCCTTCCCACTCCCACAGAGACTCTAAGTCCCGGAATCTCCCGGGGTGCAAGGGGCTCCAGATGACCTCCGGGCTCTCGAGAACCAGTCCGGCTCCTGGTTCAGGAGGATGTCGGGGGCCTATGCCGGCACGTACTCCCTCTCCCTCTCCCGGGCCTCCTCTTCCTTAGCCGCTGCTTCCGCTATCCACACAGTCCTTGGGGAGGCAGCCGGGTAAGCGCTGGGGTCAGGGAAGGGGTAGGACAGGGGAGTGCCAGCGCGGGGCTGTAGCCCTGGCGCCACCACCCCGCGTATAGGGGGCGCTCCCCGGCCTGCTTACCCTGGTTGCGAATAGCCGGCTGGCTCTCGAGGCAGCTGGGCAGGTAGGGCGCATTGGGGAACATCCTGGCCTGGCTGGAGGACGCCTGGCTGGGCGGAGGAGGACCGAAGGGTCCGTAGCGACAGGCTCCAGCTGTGCCGGTGAACTGGCCGGAGAAATGCACGGTGAAGGCGCTCAAGCACTGCTCCTCATGCGGCTCCGCGCCGCCCCAGCTCGGCTCTTGTTTGATGAAGGAGTGAGGCGGCGGCGGCGGCGGGGGTGGCGGCGGCGCCGGCGGCGGCGCGGGTCCGCCCAAGGAACCGTAAGCCGAGGCGCCCGGGGGTGCAAAATCCAGCACTGGCGCCCACTGCGCGGCGCCGCTCACGGGCAGGGCGCAGCCACCCCCGCCACCCAGCGAGGGTACCGCTGGCAGCAGTGCATTCAGGTCCCGCACGTCAGAGCCCATTTGCTGCGGCTCAGCCCCGGACGCCCCGCCGCTCCTTCGGCCTTGCAGATGCTGGGCACTGGACTCGGCCGCTCCTAACTTGCCCCAGATGCCACCCGGGCCCCGGAGCCCCGGCTGTTCGGGCTGCGGAAAGCACCCTGGCCCGGAGCGGAGCGAGTGAGAAGACGCCGGCTCCGGGGCACACGTGGAAGCCGGTTCCTGCGGCAGAAGGAAGTCCAGGATCGCGGCAAGGAGGCAGCGGGGCCCCGGCTCCTGGGCTGCCGTCCCGGCTCTGGGTGGGTGGGTGACTGAATGAGTGGGAGGGAGGGCGGGAAAGGGGGAGCGGACTGGCGGTCGGGTTGCGGAGAGCCCCCGGGTGTGGGCGCTGCCTTGAACTCCTTACCCCAGCTGCCTGGCTGCCCCCAGCTTCCCAAAGCTCAAATAAGAGGGGCCGGCGGCGGGGGAGGAGGAGGAGCCAGGAGCCTCGGCAGTTCCATTCACACCGCAGCCCAAGCCTGGCCGGGCGGCGCGCGCGGCTCGGCGGGGGCGCCCTCGCGGCGGGGGTGGGGGCGGGCCTGAGGGAGCCTACCTCTAGGAAACACCCTCCTCTCCTACCCGCCACGCGCTCCCAGCTGGCCTGTGGGACACAGCCCTCCCCCCACCTCCCCTTCTCGGCCTTCTCAAGTGTGGGCGCCTCTGGGAGAGCCTCTCCAGGTGAGCAGTGAATGTCCCCACTACATCCATTTGTGATGGGGGGGGGGGGGCGGGATGGGGTTGTTAATGTGACAGGGCGGGCTCAAGGGAGGGGCAGGTGAGCTCCCAGACGGCGGGAACTTCAGGAAAGCACGGAATACTTTCCCGGGCTTCAGAGAGGCGAATTCCTTCGTTCTGCGCCCGCAAGCCCGGCTCTTGCTTCGTTTCTAGAGCCTCCGGGCAGGAGTGGTGGCCGTAATCTCAGGTTCACTGGGGGTGGGGGTGACACCTTGTGGGTTCCAGAGGCCAGACTCAAGGTGAACGTGGGTGACTTGGGGGGCGGGGTGCATCAGCTGTGATAAACGGCATGTTTCGATCGTTTGGTAGTTGGTTAACTTGGTGACATTTGCGCCCAGAGGAGGGCAGTTGCTGCCTGCCTAAAAATCGGTGCCAGCGGCACTTAATCTTCCTTTCCAGTGAACAGCGACTAGTCTGGGAAGGAAGAATACCCTTAGGGAAACACCCAGAGCCTGCACATATTCTGACTGGATAATCTCAGAGCCCGTTTTGGAGGGTGAGGGTTGGGAAGGATTCGAAGACAAGCACGCGGGGAGAGGTTGGAGCCTAGAGTTAATCCCACCTAGCTCGGCCTCTGCTCACGGTCAAGAGTACCATTCTGGATAAGCAGTAACTGATAAGAAGGCGCAAACAGGCTAGGAGGACCACGAAGGAAAGCACACAGTGGCCCACAGTCGGTGGCAGCGTTCGCGTAGTTTGGAGCTCTGAGATCCGGGCATCGCCGCAACAGACTCCTCCCTCCAACTAGTCACTCTTTGGGAGCCCCGCGCCTCAGGGCAGGTGTTTGGGGTTTGGTTTCGTTTTTTTTTTTTTTTTTTTTTTTGGTTCTTCCAGAACAGTCAGGATTTAAGGGGATGCAGACCCTACTCAAGGAGAAGCGCTGGGAACCCGGGTTGGAGTGCGTTTCGGGGCACGTGGAAAAGCCCGGGAGAGGCAGGGGGTAGCGGCGACGGCGCAACCTGGAACCGCCTGGAGCGCGGGCGGGCAGCGGCCGGTTGCCGCCAGGCCTCTTATTCCAGGCTGGCCGCGGATGGGGCCCGCAGCTCTAGCGAAGCGACAACCAAGGTAGCCGCAGTTTTACAAAGAAACAGAACGTTTTAAAAAGCTTTGACTTACTCTCCATTTCTTGCTCTTTGCTTTTAATCTGCACTGAGTCAAACGAAGGAAGTGGGAGTTGCGTTAGCACGCTCAGGGCCCACACGCCAAACAAAATTCCCTCCTCTTGGGGTCGCTAGTCCTAGAGGCACAGGAGACGGTGAGGGCAAAGGTCGGGCACAGGCGCTACCGGGTTGTTCCCCAGGCCACCTACGAGGTCCTGCACCCCTCTCTGCGGCTACTTTGGTGCTTGACTGTGCTTGTTTCCACTCAGAAGCTTTATATATTTTTAAAGAAATGGAAAGGCTCTGGAGACCATCTCTTCCTCCCCCTACACTCTGTGGATTGTCCACCAGGCTCCCACAAGTGCCATCTCTAAACCTGCAGCCGGGCTGAAGGCTAGGCAGAGGGCAAGGACGTTTGGTCCTTTTGGTGCAGAAAGGCCACGTGAGACGAAACTTCTCAGGCCATTTGCCCTTAGAATGCCCCAGACCCCTGTCTCACACTTCCCACTTTTATTTCTATTGGAAGGAATTTTTCTCAATTAGAACTCACTCGGGCGCCACGAGGGAAGGAAAGCCCTTTATGAAAAGTCAGGGATTTTCATTTGCAAACGAAAAGATCCAGGTTGTTTCTCTTTCACCCAACATTGCAAAGTTTTTTGGTGGGTATTTGGGGGGAGGTGGTTTGAACGGGAGATTTTGTGGTTTTGAATGCCAGATAGGGCAGAAGTGCTTAATTCCCTGCCTTTATGTTTTACAGAAGAAGTTCACCGGTGGGGTGGGGTGGAGGGGAAAGGGGGGGGCCGAGAAAATTTAGGACTCCTCTCTCCACCGCCATTTGTTGTCTGAGAATCCTAGAGGGAGAGAGGAACAGTAGTGCGATCCCCGCTTCAATCCTGGGGTGCCTCCTCACCCCGATTTAGTAGTCCGAAGGAGTGGGAGGAGTTCCCTGCAACCCGCGGGGTCAAGAAGTAAGTGCTGTGCGTCCGGAGCTGCTCGAAGTCGGAGGGCCTCACCCCAGAGGGCCTCACTCGAATGCCCCCTGCCCATCCCCACGCCCGGAAGCCCTGGAGCGCCTGAGCCACCTCGGGGGAACTAGCCAACTGAGGTCCCACTTCCTCCGTTGGGTAACGTTCTCTGCGGGAGCTCGGCGGTTAACCGGGCAGCCGCGCCCGCTACGCTGGCCTCTGCATCCTGAGCCTGCCGGAGGGAGAGACAGTCTAGCCGGGAGGAAGGTCCACTCTGTAGCCCGCCCCCGCATGTAGGCGCTGTCCTGCACCTCCGGAGCTTGAGGCCCAAGGAAATGAGGGCTGCGTAGACCTGGCCGCGCACTTCTCTCATCCACGTTCCCACTGAACGTCAGCGCTGAGACCTGTGGCACAGAGGAGCTGGTCTGAATCACCGTTTGGCAGAGATGGAAGTTCAACTCCCCGTCTACAGAGAAGTAAACTGAGGCCCAGGCAGCGGAGGAAAGGCAGCTGTGGAGCTCAGTGGTTAAGAGCAAGGAACTGGTGGTCGGAGAACGGAACCTCAGGTCCACCAGGTAACAGCTGTGTAACCCTGGATGAGTTCCATAGCCTCTCTGAGGCTTAGTTTTCTTATTGATCAAAGGGGATAGTGGAATCCTAGCGTCCACCTCATGGGGTCATAAGGATTAGACAGGAGGATAGTGTTGGTTTATGCGTCCAATAAACGTTACAATTTTGTCACTATTCTTGTTTAAGGATGCGTAGCAAGATAGTGGCAAAGCCGAGCTGAAACCCAGGTCTCTCAACGTCTAGCTCGGGGCTTTACCCCCACGACCCCTCTGCCTCCCTAGAGCAAATGGAATGAGGAGTAAAGAAAGGAGGGGGAGAGAGAAGCTGACAATCCATATGGCTTTGGTACGTTAGTAAAACGCATCCTGGCCTGGAAAGTGCTTAATTATTGCAAGATCAAAAAAATCGTTGCTGAGTGGGAGGGGGTACTGAGGACCTCTAAACCCCCCACTTTGACCTCGGCTCTGACCAAGAGCCGGGCCCGGTGGAGCAGCCGCGGCCCCAGGGGGCAGCGCATACTCCCAGGCTGCGCTCCGGGCGTCACCCCGCGGCCGCCGACAACTGAATAAACACACCGAAGCACTGCGATCTGTCAAGGGCTGGGGCCACAGACGCCGAAGAGGAGTGGCTCGACCGCCAGCCGCCCCGAGGAACTGGCGCTGGGTTAGCACCTCGCGCAGGAGCTAGAGCCGGGAGCTCCGAGCGCAGGACGGGCAGCCTACCGGCTGCTCCTCTCCACCCTGAAGACTCCAACTCTTCGGTATCTGCTTACCCCCGGCCTCCCGTCAGGCGCTTAAGCCCGTTTCCAGTCCGGTGCTGGCGGTAGAAACCCCAGCTTCATTTCTTTAAATTAAAAAAAAAAAAAAAAAGTCAAGGAGGGACTTCTGTCGGAGTCCACCTTCCCCTTGCCCTCCACCCTGGTTTCCTCTGCTCCTTTGAAAAAATAACCCGATGTTTTTGAACAACCACTCGTCTACAGTTCAGACTCCGTTCTTTGACCCAGTTTGGCGTTCAGGACCGGCGAGAACCACCACCTGGGCCTTGCAAAAATATCCCCTCTCCCCCAGCGTGCAGTTCTTGGAATCGCCAGAGTTACCCGTCTGTTCTGATGCCACCGCGAGATGATGGTCCCCAAGCTCCCAGAGTCCCCATTGGAAGGATTCCGCAGCGCTGCCTCTATTATTATACCGTAAATCTTTTTAAATTCTGGAACTAATTATATAGAGGATATGTCTCAATTTGTTCTGCATTAATGCCACAGTGGGGATGGAGGCCGAGCCGTGGCCAGAGCAGATACGTAGGCCCATGAAATTGATGAACTGAGAGTTGCTCGCAGTCCTCAGCGCACCATCTGGAATTCTAGTCTGAGGTTACAATTAGAACTCCTGACCCCAGATTCAACTTTGCAAACAACAAGGGGAAAAAATGGGGAAAAGAAAAAAAAAAAAAAAAAACCCAACTTATTCTGCACCTGTAAAAAAAAAAAATCTCCACACAATCTTAAAATCTTCCCAGCTTAGAAGATTCTTTCCAAGTATTCTTTTGTGTTTTTTTAACCTATAAAAGATAATGGAATATATTTTATAGACTGGATTTTATCTTATCCCTTTCCCTCTCCTGGCTGCACTCAGTTTAATAGTTGTCAGGGCTTTTTTTCCCCCCGTGTTTTTCCTAAGTGTTGGATTTAATTATATGGGACCAAAATATATACCTCAGTAAATTAGCTTGCTAAATATTCTGTCATTTTGTGATTCTGCCTTTGAGAAGCAGCTTAATTACAGAAATCTATCTGGATCTAGGAACTTGACTTGCTCCAGCTAAACTGTAATCAGAGATTTTATTTGTGTTTAATTTTATTTGTGTTCTAAATCGGTTAGGCCAATTTCTTCCTTCTTTCTTTAGTAACATGCTGCTTTATTTTCCTCTCGCTTTGACCCTCTGAAGAAAATGAAGGACCAGGCAGTACTGGGGAATCTGTTAAATTTATTAGCATAAATGCTTAGACAAAATGAGATATAAATCATTCAGATGTATTAAGCCATAAAGTATCCCAATGAAGTCAGTGCCTCACAAGGGTCCTGGTGTATAAATGTTCATATAAAACAAAGTATCAGTATTATCTTTCAAACTGAATATATGCCGTAAAAATATCCAAATGTTGAGTAAGGAATATGGGGGCAATGGCAGGGCAGGAAGGGTATGTTCTTCAGAGCAGCCTGTTAGCACTGTGGTAGCTCGAAAAGTGAGGCAGAAAGGAAAAAATCTCCACAGTCTGCATTAGGAATACTCAGTAGACAATTTTTGAAGAAAGGTATGCAGGATAGATTCGAAGAGAAGACAAGAAATAAGGAAAGAAGAGATGAATAGAGAGCAAAACATTGCTATCTGTAGAATGCTCCCCCCCCCCACAAAGGTCAATTTAGCTTTAAAAAAAAATCTACTCAGAAAAGGCACTGACTCTTCATACAGATAACGGATGAGCCATTAGTGAAGAGCCACCTGGGCCTTCGTCTGTGAACCCGGATATGTAGCTGGTCGGCAGGAGAAGGATGTGTATTCACTAGAGATGGACTGGGAGAAGAGGGGTGGAGGGGTGAGGAAGGGGAGTTGTCAGAATTCCTAGCAGACGTTTACCAAGACAAAAAAATCTGACAATGTTTAAGGAGCAATGGCTTGCAAAGCTCATAATCACAGCTCTCTGTAAATCTTGGCAAACCAAGGGTTTCTTTGCCTTTTAGAAATGATTGTTCCAAAGCTCTCTCTCTCTCTCTCTCTCTCTCTCTCTCTCTCTCTCTTTAATCAAGGAGTTTACCAGAGAAAGGGAATAGTCCCCCTTTTTTCAGCAGGGACATCTCAGCTTTTGCGTGCTATCAGTTCATTCACTATGGGGTAAACTATTTACTGACACTTCCGTTGTGCCAAGCATTGTGGCAGGGACCGGAAAGACAGGAGTAAGAGGACAGGCTCTACTCTGCTCACACAGAGGTTACATTCCAGTAGGGATGACAGAAAAATTACACGCAAACAAGGCAGATACTTTCAGATAGGGATAACTGCTACGAAGGAACGAGGAGATTTTCTAGACTAGAGGACTAAAAGTAAGACGGGGACGGGAACAAATATACTCCCGCTTCTTCCCATCTTTTACCTGCACTGCCCTATCTTAATGTGTTTGTTAGCATCCTACCTTACTGTCGAGGGGCAAGAAGGGCTTGAAGGATTTGGAATGTTTGCTCTGGACAGATCTCTGCCTATCAGGGGGCTGAATTTACGGAATCAGGAGGGTGGCAGTTTCTATAGGGCTGGATTAAAATCACCACCACCAGCTGAGTGTGAAAGTTACCTGTGCAACACTCCATTTTCTCCTCTTCAAGATAAAAACAACAGCACCTATTCAAGTTGAGAGAACTGGATGAGGAAAGTCATGTAAATTTCCTAGTTCATGGAGAGCACTCTATAAATGGTGACTGTTACCCTGTTACCTGTATTCATATAGACTCTGTTTTCCTTTGCTTCTAATTAGTTGATAAGTTCTACACTTAGTATCAATATTGGTGTGAGTTAAGAAAATCTGCACTGTTGTTGGATCAGGGAGAAGGGCAGGAAGAGAAGCCCTTTGCCAACAAGTCTGACCTTAAGCAAAGTGGTTGCCACCTTAAAGTGAACCGAAATCATTCTGTCCTACAGCCAGGCCTGAAACAGGAAATATATGGCTTCTGCTTCAAAATCAAGCTTAGATTCTTTCCTTTCAGTACATAAGGCTATATAGGTCAGCATCAGCTTGAAAAGTTTAGGATTGTACTGTTCCTTACAGCCACATTTCAGATATGCAGTGTGGTCCAGAATAAAGAATCCTGGGCTAGGTATAAAATTACCTTGGCTTGGGGTGCCTGGGTGGCTCCATTGGTTGAACATCTGACTCTTGATTTCCTCTCAGGTCATGATCCCAGGGTCGTGGGATTGAGCCCTATGTAGGGCTCCATGCTGAGTGTGGAACCTGCTTAGGATTCTCTTTCTTTCCTTCTGCCTCTCTCTCAAATTAAAAACAAACACCTGGGCTCAAATCCTGTTTCTGCCAATAACCCAATGGCCATGGCCTTGGGGAAATAGCTTAAGCTCTTGATTTTTTCAATATCC